>NC_071503.1:7750205-8350205 GCF_028408465.1 Anastrepha ludens | reverse complement strand
TATGCATTTCTTTGCAAGAGCCATCTAAAAATCTCATTCAAATTGTAAAATACATTTTGACTGTATACGTACCTATATGGTTCGAAATCAAAACAAATGTAGAATCTTATCTTCAGAAGTCCAGGCAGTAGTTCATAAGGTCATTCAAACAAATTCCTTTTTTGCCCGCGATCTTGGATTGAGGCGAGTTCTGAAAATAAAAGAAATCCCTTCAAAAGACAAAAATATTAGAAACTTTTTGGTTCCTAAACTAAACTTTGAAGCAAATGAATATTTTGAATTAATTAATTGGTCTGAAATGAAACTTACCTGCCCCCCAATTTTAGACAGCCTTTCTTCTGAAGATATCTTGCAATTAATTTCTGATAAAGAAAAACCAAAATTAACCATAGATTTAACAAATATTCAATGTCATACGCAAGCTGTGAGCGTTGCGTAAAACTAGTAACTCAAGCGTCCTCAAAAGTGTATGGGAACGAGAGACGTGATGGGTTTATAAGAGCAATACTCACTTCTCGTACAGTTATGCCTCAATTTGAAACTAAAACAGACTTTGCCACTCCCGAATAAATAATTTTTCATCTTTGGTTGGTTGGTTGGGAAGGGAGGGGGTGGAACTCGTAGTACAGTCACCTTCACGGGGTGAGTTCTGAGTCGCCCAAAAAGGGCGGGCCAAGGGCTGTACAAAACTTCTATAAGACAGTGTGGTTAGTGGGCGCGGTAAGAGGGGAATAATTTATTCTACTTATATACTCAAGAAGACTTATACAAAAATTAAAATAGTGAAACTAACCACCCTCAATTATGTAAATTTATACAAAAAATGACATTTTCCACTTCTTTTCAGGGGCTGTAGGGGCTTTGATAGAGCGGTAGACGTTTTTCTTTCCAAACTATACCTGATGTAATAGTCTACAAAAAATTAACTTTATCTAACATCATTTCCACCTCTTACAATTTTTCGAATATTTGTTCAATTTATTATAAGATTTGTAAATTTTAAATGCAATGCGCGAACGGAAGATATTAACCGATTTGAAATTTCTTTTTTTTTCCTGAATTTGCAACTTTTCCCTGCTATTACGATACGATTTGAAAAAATTTACGTATTTCACTCCGGTCTACTGGATTTTGGCCGATTGTGAATGTCTTCGCGGAGGACCACACAGAGCAGGCCCCTGGCCAAATATCCCATACTTGATAAATGGCTATGGTGTTAAGATCAACAGATCTGCACATGTTATCAGTTTGACGCGAGATTAAAAACCATCCCGCATTCGAACATTGAGTGAGGCTTCTGAATTCTCCTGCAGTATACTCCTGTATACCATTCATAAATTCCAGGTGACTAAGGGCCAATTTCTTCGCGAGATTGCTCCGTCGTGGTAACTGCTATATATTCCCTCTCTAATGTAACATTATTTTGATATTTCTGCGAAAGACTTCATCATCTCTCTGTGGCCTCCAAAGACCGTCTGGGTTGGATACTTCTTTGACCTTTGTGATCGCTTGTAACGATTCGCCGGTGGCTACACTATTCTGTACTTCACTTCGTTACCAACACGAACTCTTATTTCCACAATCAAAACTCCATTGATACAATGTGTACTTTGAAATAATAATTTGTCAGACAATTTTTACATTTAGCCATTTCTTTTACTATGCCTACATCTTACATTTTGCTTTTCATAGCTTCTTATGTAAAGGGTTTTCCAATAACAGGTGTTAGATTGCGCTATCGAGAGATGATTAACGATGGTCGGAATTGGATGGTATTGATCTGGACAACGTTTATTTTCAACAAGACGGCGTTACGTGCCACACAAACAACGGAACCATTGAACTTTTAGGGGAACAATTTCCGGACCGTGTTATCTCTCGGAAAGGTGATCACAATTGGCCTCCGAGATCTTGTGATTTAACACCTTGTGACTTTTTTTCTTGGGGCCGCGTGAAAGAGAAGGTCTACGCCAACAGCCCAGGATCGATTCAAGACTTCGAAGATGGAATTCGTGAGGCTATCGAGTACATAGGGCAGCCCCTTTGCATTTCGGTTATGGAAAATTTCATGAAGAGGATATTGTCCTCTAAGCGTGGTCGTGGTGGTCATTTGCCTGAAATTATTTTCCACTATTAACGGCATACCTTCCTCTTTATAATGAAATAAACATCCTATCATTTATATTAAAAATAGCATTTTTCTTTGAATATCAATGTAACACCACTTATTGGAAAACCCTATATTTACTTTCTATAATTTTACAAGTATTCTATTGTAACAAGATGAGATTGAGATCTCGAATTTCATATTGTTAGATTTTACAATAACTAAACATCAATTCTCTTCTTTGCTACATCATTTAGTTCGCTAATATAATAGTGATATTTTTAATTAAGTTAAATTTTAGTTTTAAATCGTTTTATTTGTTATGCTATTAATATATTGCTTGCATTTGCATTAAAGCAAGGCACTAAGGTTTTTAACTAAAAATTTAAATAAATAAGTAGTTTTCCTTCATCAAAGTGTACCACCATGCTTTCTCTCAAACAATGACTTATCTATAAGGGTTACAGCAAGGACATTCTGACAAGGCATATCTCCTCGTACTTGGTCAATCCTGACCCGGCAAAACAATTTCAGTCATAATCTTACAAAAGTCTATATTTGAATCTATAAAATAGTGATATGAAGCTCAGCTTAAGCAATTCGAATACAGATTTACTAATACCAGTTTTAATTGAATATATGTGTACACTCTTTCAAATTCACATTCACATTTATTAAGCGCTTCCATATACCATTGACAACTAACACTTAACCAGCGTTAGAGTAAACTTTTCCATTTTCACATTTATTAGCTGACCACCAGCATTAACAAGGACCATTTTAACACCTAACCAGCATTAGAGATCACACATTCCCAAATTTAGGCTTATTAACGACTTCCATCTAGTTACCATTACTATTACCAGCTTTATATAGCTAATTAGTTTTACTATCACGTTGTCCTTAAATCCCATACGCACCCTGTATTAGCAGCTTTATTCAATAATTATTGTAATGTATGCCCGTGCATGAACATAAAATAATAGAAAAAGGATATACTAGAACTATACAGTGAACTTTTAATGTGTATATCTAAAAGCCGTTCTTAAGTTTTTGAAAGGGAAAGATGAAAGATTAATTAGCCGGCAATCCTTCGCTAATTTCTGTCTCCTTCAACCTACTTTTAGTATGAAGACGACTCTAACAAGTTTCCAGCGCCTTGAAAATTTCTACTAGCCATGATAGAATACTATCAAGAATTTGTTGTAGCATCTTAGGAAAGATCCCGTCAGCGCCAGGAGATTTGATTGCCCGTGGAACTACTGCAGTCGCAGGATTCTGTGGGCCATAGCGGATCCGTCGGATTCTCCCAACATAGCTAACGTGAGCTGTGCATCCCGGAAAATTAGTATTTAGAAAAAGTTCTAGAGATTTTTCCGCCGTAGAAGTTCAAGTGAAATCTGATTTATTGACCCAAGAAGCCATTGAATAAACTTTGGTCAAATTACGGTTGAGCCTAGCAGAGTCTCTAGTAAATTCGATTAAGGAACAGAAATACCTCCAACTTTCTTTCTTGGCAGCCCTAGTAGCCTTCTTGTACTGTCTCTGACTTTCTCTGTACAATTCCCAATTACTTGTTGAGTAGAAGAGATTCAAATTTGATCTAGCTCCTTCCCTTAACTTTGTGAGTTCATTGCTCCACCAAGAATGGTAGAATTCTTTGCTCTATTTAATTAGACATGGCGTTTTGTAAGCTCTACTGAATGTCTTCTCCAATGTGGTAACCCTACTCTCAATGTTTTCTGTGAGAGTGATTTGATGGATCGGAAGTCTTCTTATCCTGTTCTCTATTACATTTTTTAACCATTTATAATTTGTTCTAAGTGGATAACGATACGGTAAGGGTAGATCTACCTTAAAGTCCAGGTGGTAGATGATCCAGATATAGTCCGAAAAAGATTTTTGCTTGAGGGCCTCAAAATTTTTACCTTCACTGAAGTATTTTAAGACAGTAATGTTAAAGCACTCCCTGCTTCGAAAGGTGAAGGTCGGAGAATTACTGCTGTTATATATTGTTAGATAAGTATTAATGATAAAGTCATATAAGGACTAACCTCGATGATTCGTTTCGGTACTCCCCCATAAGGTATGTCTCGCGTTGGCGTGACATCATAGTAGCAAGATATTGTTTTTGTTTTCAAGCCCGAGCGTACGGCCCTCGTCAGGCGGCGCTGATTGATTAAGTGTAATGTAGGCGGAGGCAATTTTACTAAATAAAAAATATGTTTATATATTTATTTACTACCTTGATATTGCTTCTTAGATATTTCTTTCATTACCTGAGATTACCCTGGGCCCGCCTATGGAGCAAGTTGTAGCTTTCAAGTGAGAAACCGCTTACCTCAGTGCTCCATAACCTGGGTTCATGTATCAAAGCGGTGTCAACGTCGTTCGTCAATAGAAGGACGGTTAGATTGTCCGCTACAGTCCTAGAGGGCTGCCCCTTTTGGCAGAACCGGCGTCGTCGAGTTAGATACACGTGAGCAACTCGTTGGCTTCGTCAACATTACCCTAGTCATCCTCTGGATTTACAGAATGGAAGAACTGATGGTGTAAGAGTAACAGAAAAATTTCTTGCGTATCCTCCCAGCCATAAACTGCCAAAGTGTAATGGAATAGCAAAACAAGTAGACAGAGAACATGGAAGAGGAATGCTTAAACTCATTTCTAATCGCTTAATGTCTGTCATTTGAATGCGTAAAATTTGAATGTTGAAAAAAATTGACTATCTAAATTTTATTACAGAGACATGGTTTAAAGCGTATAATGATAATAATGTATTTTCTCTGTGCGACCACACTATTATTAGATGTGCTTTATATTTTAAAAATAATTTTAAATCGAAAGACATGCAGATCAAATCATTTACAAGAAGCCGAATACTTTTTTGTTGAATTTTATGATAATAATACCAAGTGTCTTGTTGCATTCCTGTACAACCCTAGAAATATATATGTGTTCTATGTGGTATTTCATAAATTATCGGAATTCAACTTTTTGTATGAGCATATTATTGTATGTGGTAATTTAAATGTAGACCTTTTGTGTGATGATTTTTCTTCCAGGAGTTTGATAGACAGTTTTCAATCACTAGGAATGTCAGTAGTCAATGAATATGCTACTCGTTTTGCACCCCTCTGTAAACCAAGTCTTTTGGATATATTTTGTGTCAGTGGCAGATATTACGTCAGTCATATTGATCAGCTTCCTATGGCATGGGTTTCTGACCACGAGTTGATATTATTATCCTACCACATTCAATTCAACAGAAAAAATCAGTAAATTAGTTATTTTTTAGAGATTTTAATCTTATTCAACATCGATTTCTTAAATAAGAAGGCTGTTGAGCTTAATTGGAATATGTGTTCATTATTCACAACAGTGAATGAAAAACTGCAACATTTCAATGCATTAGTCAATCATCTATTTGATAGGTTTGTTCCGTTGCGCACAGTTAAAGTCCATGGGAACGGGAAGCCATGTGAGGTATTGTCCTTAATTAGGGAGTATAGTAGGGCACATAAGAAATATAAAAATGACAGAAATACTCAGTCGTGGCAAAAATATCGTGTTGCAAGAAAGAAAGCAACCGCAAGCACGAGAGATGCCAAATGGGCATATCTACAATAGAAGCTCCATGATAGTTTGCTCTCGAAAGTCATATGGAAAAACCTTAAATTCATACTTGCCTCAGGAGAAGATAAATCCGTGTGCAGTTTGGAATAAGAAATTCTAAATACCTACATTCTAGCATTTACAGGGCTCCACTCGACATACCTGTAAAAGTTTCTCTACGAGAGAATGTTGATGACTGTGAGTTTGAATTTGTATGTATATGCAACGGAGGCGGATTTCATATAGTGCGTAGATACTGTCAACTCTACTGCTATAAGATTTGTCTTCAATCCTTTAAAATTATCTTACCATTTGTAATATTATCACTTACGCATATAATTAACTTTTCACTCACCTCATTCTTTTTCCATAACTATATAATACCTGTGCCAAAAATAAAATGTCCTACCGCTCCTCAGCACTTCACACCAATAAGCATTTTACCAGCCCCATCGAAAGTATTTGAACATTTTTTGGCGTGACAAAATACCTGCTACTTGGACAAGAATAATCTGCTGTGTATTTTCCAGTCGGGGCGGCCGCCGTAGCCGAATGGGTTGGTGCGTGATTACCATTCGGAATTCACAGAGAGGTCGTTGGATCGAATCTCGGTGAAAGTAAAATTAATAAAAACATTTTTCTAATAGCGGTCGCCCCTCGGCAGGCAATGGCAAACCTCCGAGTGTATTTCTGCCATGAAAAAGCTCCTCATAAAAATATCTGCCGTTCGGAGTCGGCTTGAAACTGTAGGTCCCTCCATTTGTGGAACAACATCAAGACGCACACCACAAATAGGAGGAGGAGCTCGGCCAAACACCTAACAGAAGTGTACGCGCCAATTATTTATTTTTTTTATTTATTTTCCAGTCGGAAGTTTGCATAGTTGCTCCATAGCTATGCTTAACATTATGAAAGTGTTTGCCCTGATTATAATAAAAATTACCTAACAGTGTTAGTATTACTCGATTTTTGAAAGGCTTTTGATAAATATTGATCACAGCACTTTGCTGCAAAACTAATAAAAAGCCATCTTTCGAATCGGCTACAAAAAGCTATGTGTGGTGATAACTACTCAAGTCTTAAACCAATTACATCAGGTATGCCGCAGGGCTTAATTTTAGGTCCGATTTTATTTTGCATTTTTATTAATGATATTGTTGAGTGTTGCCAAAATTCGTCTATTCATCTTTATGCTGATGGCACACAGATCTACCTGTCAAGGCCCGTAGGTCTTATTGACCAAATCTAGCAACTTGAAATTGAATGAGGTAAAGACGAAGATGACTGCTATTTCTCATTCAAAATATGCCCCTAGCTCTTTGCCACCGATATTGCTTAGTGCAAGTAAATATTAACCTTGATGCCATGGTAGCTAACCTGTGTTTCAGAATAAATACAAGAGTATCATGCGTTGACCACGTAAACTTTATTGTAAACAAGATATATAATATGTATTATTATAAATCTATATTGTAGTGCCTACTTATTGTCACGACAAACTAAATTAAAACTGGTTAGATTTCTCATTGCTCCGCATATATGATATGCTGAATCAGTATATTTCAGGCTTGATAATAATTCGAAACATAAATTTCAAATCGCTTAAAATAATGCAGCGCGTTTCGTCTTATGAAAAAGGAAATATTACCATATATCTCTTTATTCAAAACAGATTCTTGGTCATAATCTGGACTCGTATCTCAAAGCACGTATTTTGTTCAATTTCAGCATAAATTATATACACACAAAAGCCATTGTACGTGCATTAAAACATTAAACGTCGGTATCCGAACATTGAATCTCATTATTCCTACATATTTATATTTCAGATCAAAGCGCATGTTTTTTTAGTACCATAAATTGAATGATGGAATGGAATTCTATACTGACTACAATAATGCTTATAAAACAAGCTTGTCGTTTCCAGAAAGATGTTCTATTTTTCTCTCTTATTGTACCAAGTTTTAGTCTATAAGTTTGAATTTTTTGCATTTTTATTCATACCACCCAAGAAGATGTACTACCACAAAACTTTATCTTACTATGTACAAAACCAAACAAATAAATTGAAAAATTGGGCAATCTTCACGACAAACTGAAGTTTTCTCTCCACTTTTTCTCTCGATGCTCTTCTCCGAAATTTAGAGAAGGACAGGCACACTGTTATTTTGCAGAGCCTCCGCTTGTGTGATGATTCAGTCATCCATCGGAACAGTGGGGCTCTATGCGTGCAGGTATGGGATCAGCTGCTTAGCTTTGAACTCCATGTTCGGTATCCAGATACGAGCCCTCAGCCGTTGTGAAGTCCCTCTGACTCGGATTAATTTGAGCCCCAAATCTTCCAAGTCGTTCTGGATTTTGCCAACTGCAGTTTGCAGAAAATCGAAAGACAGCTTTTCGTCGCAACCTCAATTGAATCAAATCCTGGCACTTGACCCTCCGGGTCCGCACATCTCTAATGCAGGTTTACCGCGGTTCGTTAGTTTATTCACCAACGCAGTCTGCAGGTGATCCCGTGCCTCCTCATTAAATGCGCGTTTGGCTAGCTTGGGCGTTGAAGCAGTGTGGGCCGACATCTTGTGCTTCTTCGCAGCTTAACCGCTTTTGTCTTGTGAACGAGTGGGTCTCACTGCGTTTGCTTTCGGGGTTGATTGGAACGCTAAGTACTTGTCGACCACCATTTTTCACCTTTACTTATCGGCAGCTTCTTTAAAGGAATTTTACCTTCGACTTCATTTGTACTTATTCTGACAAGAATAGCGAGAGACCCCTGGTAAAGATTGTACCTGGACGGGCGTTTGTTCACACTGACGCTTTTACCCCTTGCCATTAGCTGTTTCTGCGAGGTGATCCACCACCTACGGAAGCGCCTTCTAGGGATAACAGGTTCCCCCGAGGGATACAAAATGTACTTTGGAATCATAATTTGTTAGACGATTTTAACTATTCATAGCCTACTTCTTCCAATTCGCTTTTCATAGGTACCTATGTTTTTACTTTCCATAATTTCACAAATATTTTTCCAGGAAGTAGTCTTCCTACTACAAAGTGCTACATCATTGCTTAGCTCAAACAATATAACTATTATCGCTTGACTTATCTATATGGTTTCCGACATATGCTATTTCTGTACAAAAATTGCTCAAAATTTCCTGTTCCTTTGTTATTAAATTTTCGGTTCTTAATTTATTAGTTATTTTCGTCATTTGATCGATTTAAGTTAAAGTACAATACTTGTATTCGAAAGCAGCTGTTCGTTATTTCCTCTAATAAGTGGTACAGTTTTTATTTTTACTTTAATCGTAAATGTCCGGGGTACCCGCAAAGAATTTTAGGGGTGATTCTAATACATTTATTTTTTATTTACCTATTTATGATAATTTAATAACATAAGGTATTTTATTAATATATATGAATACATAAATGCAGCGCTGGCTGCGGGCCTCCAGCCGCCTTTTAATTATAAATGGTGGGCCATGTAAAATTTGCTTTTTGAATCGGCTATAGAAAAAAAACGAATCGATATTTTTTCAAACTTTTTTTTTTTATTTTGAAGATTGAACATTATCATTTATAAATGAAAAGTAATATCGTTCAAATGACTGCCACGACTGGCCTTACAGTAGGCCATTCGATCAACCCAATTTTTAAGCACATTTTCGATTGTTTGGGCTCCAATTTCATGAATGGCAACTTCGATTTCGTGTTTTAAGAAATCAATCGCCTCTGGATGGTTCGCATAGTATTTGTCCTTAACGGCTCCCCACAAAAAATAGTCCAACGGGCTTAAATCACAGCTCCGAAGGGGCCAATTGATTTTTCGGTAAAAATGCTCATCTTCGGTCAAACGATTTTCTGCAAATCGAGCGAACCGAAAACGCATTGGATGGTCATTAGGCTTCAGTTCTTGCACCAATTGAACTTTGTAAGCCTTCATACTGAGGTCTTTATGCAAAATTCTCCTCAAAGAAGTGCGTGAAATGTTCAATTCTTGAGAACGATGACGAGTTGAGGTTGTTGGATGTTCACGCACATTTTCGGCTACAGCAGCAATGTTTTCGGGTGTACGCACTGTAGGTGCACGTTAACGTGTTGTTTTATTCATTAACGATCCACTTCTTGTTGGCAAATCTTTTTTTTGGATTTTTTTTTTTCAAATTTCTCACTTTTTGAGTAGAAGACTCACCACTTTGGAGATAGGTTTCCCATATTTCCCAATTTTGTTCAAGCATATAGCGTCCTCTTTCGTAAATGTCAAACCTTTAAGTAAATTATGAACACATTTGACATGTCATTTGTGTTACCATTCTCAAAAAACTAGGTGGTTCAAAAAGCAAACGCTATATGACTCAACCTGTGAATAGGTATGAAGTCTAAGCGCTGAATATTTATTACAGATGTAAGTATTTATCTCAAATATATTGATCATTGTTGTTTAAGAAACTGTATACTACACATGCAATCATAACAGAGAAGTAAATGAAGTGGGATGTCGCAAATGTTATTATTAAAAATTTTTAGCACAATTGAGTTTTGAAAGGTTTGTTGTAAGGGATTTTAGAACATCGAATTTATTGACACCACACTGAGTTTTGCCCACACAAAAATTAAACACGCCATACTTCTTTTAAAATAAAAATTAAACTAATTCTTTTACTATTTTCTTATTTTTGAAATAATAATAGCGTATACATAAAATTTATTACACACATTTTTTTCGATGACATTAAAAAAATAAAAATAAAGTTGGAAAATCTTCACTGATTTGTGAAGATTTTATAATTTTGTTTAAAAACTTTAATTAGGGAAGCGCGAATTAAATTAATATTGCCTGGTGCGAATTTAGATTTAAAACACCGCACACGTCCAATCAACAATTCCAAAGTTATTCTGTTTATTCATATTATTCAATAGCGGAAACGAAAGAACAGTAAGTGGAGAGTTGGAGAGAGTAAATAGGTAGGTAAATAGAAATAAGAACAGAAAGTATAGCTGTAGAAATAAAGTCAATGACCGAAAGTAAATAGCGAAAGGTAAGGAACGCGAGAAACAGTAATGTATGTATATGTATGTATAGAAAAATAACTTAATATTAAGATTAAATATATCTTACATTAATTTAATAAAAACTAGTGCTATAATTCAAAAATTACAATCTAAGTTAACAAAGCAAGTATATCTATATGTGTGTATTTGAATTTTTGCCAGAATCTGGCTTGACACCGGCCACCTTGAAGGAATCCAACAGCCTTCAATTTTTGTTTTCCCCCGGTAGCACGGCGAGTTTGTGGATAGGGCGTCTCACTTCACCCGAACTAGTTACGATGTCTGCGACGTGAAGTTTTCCGTCCGCTCCGGGAATGGTTGCGGTTACTCGATCCAGCACCCACTGCTGCGTTCGCACGTTATCTTCATGGACGACGACGAGTTGGCCTGGCTGGACGTTGGGCTGCGGGTGCGCCCATTTGTTGCGCTGCTGAAGTTCCAGAAGGTAACTCTTCGACCACGCGCGCCAGAATTGTTGCTTGAGAGAGCAAACAAGCTGCTATCTGTCTAAGCAACGGCTGGGGTTGTCGGTTACCTTCTCCAGTGGCAAACCTTGCAAGGGACAATCGATTACCAGATGCGCCGGCGTTAGCGCCTCGCCGTCGTTGGGGTTATTGCTGAGTGGTGCAAGAGGTCGGGACTACAATACTGCTTTTATTTCGACGAGAAACGTTGCTGTTTTTTCGGTGGTTAACAGCGCGTTGTCTACGGCACGCACCAGCAGATGTCGGTGGTATGAAGGCGAAGGTGAATCCTTCGTCGGCGGCGTATTGGAGATACTCCTGCTTCTGTTTCAGAAAGGTTTCCCAGAGCTCTCTCAGTTTCCTCTCTGCTCCCACAAAGTTCGTCGCGTTGTCACAGTGCATTTTAGCTGGCATCTCTCGATGCCCAATGAACTTTTTAAGAGCGAAAATAAATTTATCAGCAGTTTAATCAGATACAGGTTCAAGGTGAACTGCCTTTGAAGCGAAACACACGAAAATGGCAAAATACATTTTCACAGGAGGGTGACCGCGAATTTTTAAGGTTATATTAATGGTCCCTCAGTAATGTACTCCCCATAGTGTGAAGGGCCGTTGGACTTGATCGGCGGGTAGATTGCCCATGATCTGACCTTACAATTTTGGCTTATAACAAAAACAGTGAATGCATTTTCTTACAGTTCGTCTACAGGCTCCTTGTGAACTTACCAGCCATACTTTTTCTCGCAGAAGCGCTACCAACGCCTTTGGACCAGCAAGGTGATTACGAAAATGTGGAAATTTTTGTGTAATAGCAAAGAAAACGTAGCATCATACGGAATTGGCACGTTTAATAAACGGTCACCTCCTTGAAGCAGTTTAAGCGATGATGACGATTCCGACTGTTCATGCAGATATGGTGTAATTTCTGCAAGCTAGAGGGAAGTACGGTATTATTTGATAATTTACAATACTAATTTCGCCGCTAAATTCAAAATGTTGAATTATTTCGACAAATTTAAGAAAACTCAATTGTAATTCCTTTATCGTGGGTATTATTTCAGATTCTGCTTTTCGTTCTCGTGTTTCTCGAGGCCATCTGAGTAGATATATAGCGAAAATCCGAAGCTCTTTTCTATGAGATGAGAACCTTTGAGTTATTTCGAGAAGCGGATTTGTTGTGACATTGATTGCGGTTAACGTAATTGCGTTCTTCTTTTTCTTGAGTGCTTCTTTTTCTGAAGAGAGACTGAAGTTGATATTTGGTGGCCATGTAGCAGGGTCTTCTAGGAGAAACTGTGGACCACTAAACCATATTAAATTACCCAATTCGTCCACGTTACAGCCTTGAGGCACTTGATCCGCTGGATTTTGTTTTGTGGGCACATGACGCCACGACACATTCTGGGTCCACTCTTACATTTCGGACACTCTATTTGCGAGGAAAGATCGCAACGACTGTCCAGAAAATTGTTTGTTCTATTGGTCGACTGAACATTGGTAAAATTCTTCACCATAATTTGGCAAGAAGTTGGGCTGCCGAGAGCTCTAAACGCGGAAGAGATTTAGTCTTGAGCGGAGCCACTCTAGACTTTGAAGTAAGCAGCGAGCATTTCGTACCACTAGCGGATTGGCTAACTGCTAATTGCTGGAAGCTGTTGCTGCTGTTGGTTTTAAAGTTTTGCCAGCTAGTGTCAAGCCGCAAAGGAATCGACTCATCCTAGTCTAGCTTTTGAATCCAAAGCTCTTGTAATAGGATTTAAGCTTTGGTAACTAGTGGGGCTAATAAACCAAGAGGATCGAGGAGACGAGCGGAAACCGATAAAATATTACGTTTAGTTGCTCGCAGCTTACTAAAATTATCTTCCAGAATGAAGCGAAGAAGGTCTTTTCCGGCATTTTGCGCTGAGCTGCAATAATTTTTGGATACTATCATTATTCGATGAGTTTGTATGATTGGAAAAGCACTTTGCTAATTTCAGGCAAAAAAATTCTAAAATTGTGTTTCCTTCCCGTTGTATCTGGGTGAGGCTTTCTATACTCTCGGATCCTGTTAATAGGTCGTGGACGTAAAAGTCATTCCAAATGACTTTTGAACCGAGTAGACATTTGGCTTTATTTGTGTCGCTTAGCATTTGCAGACACTGTGGGGCGAGAAATGGTTTAGGTGCAGTGATGTAAGTTACGGTGTTTAGATGGATCCTGTATCCACACTATGAGCTGGAAGTTCCTGTCGTCTTCGTGCACCAAGATTTTGCGATACATCTTCGTGATGTCGGCAGTCATGACATATTTGTGCAATCGGAAGCGAAGGAGTGTCGAAAAAAGCTCCTCTTGAACAAGCGTTCCGACCATCAAGGTTTCATTCAACGCAACTTGTGTTGATGTGCAACTCGAAGCATCAAAAACTCGCGCAACTTTGTAGTTGGGCTCTGCGGTCTTAACACACACTTGTTGGACTCATATGCCCCAATTCGCGATACTATTGCATGAAGTCCAGGTACATTTTACGAAGTACTCGATCTTTCAGCGCCCTTCTCCCCAGCGCCTGAAACCGCCGAGCTGCGGTTTAATACGAACGACTGAGTAATTTACGGTCGGTTTTGAAAGGCAGTCTGACTTGAAGTCTTCAACATGGTAGAACCTATGTGTTTTTCGAAAAAAATCCTCACATTTAGCTTGCTCTGGAGTCAGCCGTCTGGTATTTACTTGTGAAGGTATTTCTTCCAATTCCTTGAATATTTGGATTGTAGCATCAATGCTAGCAACTCTTTCTTCAAATTGACATAATTTGCTACTTTGCTTGCTCCAGTGCCCAAGAGCTATTATTTGTGGCATACTTTCCTGAAATTATCCAGCCTACCATTGTTTTTTACAGCGTTGGCTGCCTTGGGCTGGTTCTGATCTGACCCACCGATAACAGATCAAAGAAGATTTCAGCTCCTAAAAGTATGTATATTTTTTTGACACTTGTAGAAACTTGGGTCAGCTAGTGCCATATTTTGTAGGATTTTCCAGCCATTTGTGTTTACAGTCCGGTGATTGGCTGATATCGAACGCATTACCCAAAGTCCGCCGAAAACTCAAAATCGTTCATCCTCGATTTAATATATGTTTTTAGTTTGCCCTGGATCTTTTTGTTTGAATTACCAATTGCAATTATATTTGGAAAGAATTTTCCTTTCCGGATTCGCAATTTCTGCACAAGCTCTTCGGTCATAAAGTTGACTTGAGAACAGGAGTCAAGTAGAGCTCACGCTTGCACGTAAACACCGGAGCTGGTCTTTACATTAACTACGGCTTTAGCTAACAGGACTGGGTCAGGCAGGCTGCTAATATGTATGAAGGACCTGGGACGTCGAAAGTTGCGGCTCGGTCTCAAAGGAGACATGCAACATGGTGTAATGGGGTGCACACACCACAGCGATCTGCTTTGCACTTTGAGACTGTATGTCACTTGCGCAAGCACAGGGAAACAGATTTAGCGAGATTTTTAAGTGCAGTAAGCGCTTAAAATTTTGGGCAAGCTATTAAACAATCCTTAGAACCACAGTGAAAGCAAGTCGGCAGTTTGGAATTTGTCGCGGTAAATGTTGTCTTTGAGTGTTGCAGTTGTTGATTTTTTATTTTCTGCCGCGTATCTTCATTGCTTGGCCATTGTTAGGATGAGAAAGATTCTTCAGCTGATAGATGCTGGTATATCTTATTGAGCATAGCTTCACACTCAGCCCAAAGTGGCAGGTTATCATAGTCAAGTTGCTCCTCCCACTTTGACCGAGTCGTGGGATCAAACTTTGACGTGACTATGTGAATCAACATCGCATTTGAAATTAGCTTAACGTCACCCAGCGATAAAAGGGGTCATATACTGCAGACACTGTATTAATCATTGATCGGAAAGACGACGCAGAAGGCCTTTGGGTTTTTGACAATTCAAAAAGTTTTGACACTGTTTAAAAAATATCAGACATTTATTTTCATAAACCTTTCTCAAATTTGCTTCGCTGTGCCTAAGGCTTTACCGGATAGATATGACACTAAATGATTAAATTTTTCAATATCCGGGATTGTGGGATCGTTGTGCACTTAACTCTTAGACAGACTCATTAAGTTTTTAAGTTCGGAATATTCTCCTTTGAATTTCGGTAACGACATTTTTTGTATTCGCAGCCCTAGAGGTGCAATGAAAGATGTTTCCAGAATGTTTCCGCCAGAATGGGCTTTATAATGGGCTTTGTTTCTACAATTAAGTTCTCTAACTCTCCCCGGGCAATGCCTCTTTCGTCGATTTCCTCCATTTTCGACTGACACTTTATACGTGTTTCGCTGTGGAAGTTCAATATTTCAAGTTGGCACTCCAAATTGATTAGATCTAGCGACATGGTATTTTCAAGGAGACCAGTTTTTATGCGCACTATAATATTTTCTGCAACAGTTCTCTGGCGCCTTAAAGACTTTAAGTCTATCATCTCCTTAATTGGAGAGAGACTTGAAGTAGCCCGGATTGGCTTACTGCTTACTCAATTGATGAACCGGCGAATTTGAAGTACAGCTCCAAAGCTTTACTCCTATTCGTAAATGATTTTCTATATTTTTCAATTTTTATAATTTTTTGTTTATGTATATATGTAAATATTCTATTTTTTTTATTTTTTCAATAATAAATTTTTGTTTGTTAATTAATACAAATTTTTGTTTTTTTGCGGCTCACTGTCACTGCACTTTTCAAGTCACTGCACAAATTTATGTTTATATATATTAATATATGCATATATACATATGTATATTAGTTTAGTACAGTATTTGTTTGTCTGTTTTTTGGTTTTCTTCGCGAGACGATTTTTATTTTTTTTTATCTTGGCAAGACGACTTTTTTGTTTGTTTTGTCAACCGACCGCTGGCAATATTCGTTTAGCGTTGGTTTTTTCTTTATTAAATATTTAGCTTGCAGCTATACACGAATTGCCAACTGGTGGTATATTACTATTGTCGCTGCTCAGGTGCAATGAAAAATCTTCACTGATTTGTGAAGTTATTTTTTTTTTTTAACTTTAATTAGGGAAGCGCGAATTAAATTAAAATTGCCTGGTGAGAATTTAGATTTAAAACACCGCACACGTTCAATCAACAATTTAAAACTGTTCTGTTTATTCATTTCTATCCTTATATTACTGCTTAAACCTAAGATTAAAGGAATAGCGGAAACGAAAGAACAGTACGTGGAGAGTTAGAGAGAGTAAATAGGTAGGTAAATAGAAATAAGAACAGAAATTATAGCTGTAGAAATAAAGTCAATGACCGAAAGTAAATAGCGAAAGGTAAAGAACGCGAGAAACAGTAATGTATGTATACATATGTATATGTATGTATAGAAAAATAACTAAATATTAAGATTAAATATAATTTACAATAATTTAATAAAAACTAGAGCTATAATTCAAAAATTACAATCTAGTTAACAAATCAAATATCATATATTTATATGTATTTGAATTTTTGCCAGAATTTGGCTTGACAAATGTAAAACATCTTCGATGCCGAGAATTGATCGACGTTTGACAGGGAAGGAAAGCTGTGTGATGTCTATGCGTGTGACCTGGATAAGTTTTAATACATTTTTTGAGAAGTAATTCATAGCGTTTTTTCATAACATACATACAATGTATTTACTTAAGGAACATTATCAAATGTTATACATTTGTACATTTGTATGTGCTTGTTAATATGAAGTATTTGCATTCATAAGTAAAATAGTGGTTTAAAATAAACCAACTCTTATTTATAGATTATAGTTTTTTTCCGCATTTCATTTGACATTTTTCAATTTCAGGTCAATTCAATTTGAACCATGGAAAGAACGACAATCGGGCAACGCGTTAAAGTTATTCAGGCTTATTATGAAAACGTGCGTTCAAATCAAAATGCATATCGCGCACTTCGTGATTTTTTCGGTCAATTTAATCGTCCACATGTGCGTACAATCGGAAAAATTCTGCAAAAGTTTGAGCAAACCGGGTCTGTAGGAGATGTGAAAACACCAGTGCATGCTCGTACAGCTCGTACTGCAGAAAATATTGCTGCTGTTCGCTATAGTGTGGTTGAAGAGCCGTCCACCTCAACTCGTCATCGTGCCTAACAATTGCACCTCTCACACTCGTCGTTGATGAACATTTGCGCAAATACTTGCATTTACACGCTTACAAGGTGCAATTGACTCAAGAACTAAAGCCTCTTGACCATTTCAAGCGTCGTCAATGGTCAGAATGGTGGCAGGAAATGGCAGTGAGAATGACCAATTTTCGAAGAAAATCATCTTCAGTGATGAGGCACATTTTCACCTCAATGGATTCGTCAATAAGCAGAATTGCCGCATTTGGCCGAAAAACCAATGCACCCACAAAGAGTGACTGTTTGGTGCGGTTTATGGGCCGGCGGCATCATTGGGCCATATTTTTTCCAATATGAGGCCGGTCAGGCAGTTACTGTGAATAGTGTTCGCTATCGTGAGATGATAACGAACTTTTTATGGCCCGAATTGGAAGATATGGATGTGGTCGATATGTGGTTTCAACATGACGGTGCCACTTGTCACACAGCTAACGAAACGATGGCTCTTTTGCGCGAAAAATTTGATGGCCGAATAATCTGACGTCGCGGCGATTTCAATTGGCCGCCAAGATCATGTGATTTGACACCGTTGGACTTCTTTCTTTGGGGTTATTTGAGAAAAAAGGTGTACGTCGATAAGCCAGCAACAGATCAAGAGCTAAAGGATGAGATAATTCGACACATTAACGGCATAAAACCTCAATTATGCCTCAGCGTCATCGAAAATTTGGACCATCGGATGGAGGTGTGCCGCCCAGGCCCCGATATTTTGTTCCATACGTAATTGAACCGTACCAGTATTATCATAATATAGAGAAATGATAATAATTTCCAAAAAAACTTGTATTTTATTCAAAATCAACACCGGCCCTTGAAACTTAACCACGCTTTACATTCGACGACTTATTACATATGTATGTTTGTATGTGTGTACATTTGTATTTAAAAACCAATAATGCTCAAGTGCAACGACAACATACTTCTGTCAAATGTACATGTACATATGAATTCATATATCCCGAAATAACCTCTTCGTACATCTCATTTCTACAAAAAATCAAATATCTGTACATACGCACGAATTTGTTCCTAACAAATGCAAAGACAATTCTGCTCTAAAGCCACACATACATATGTACATACATACATCAGTATGTGCTCGAGCACAGCACTCCCTTTTTGCTTCCGTGGGCTTTTGTCTTCCCCCAGTCGATATTCCGAACTTTGTACTTACAAAAACAAAATACTTTCATAGGCGCAAAGCAATAGAATGCGCAGTGCGATGGCCGCTTTGCCACCATGCATTCTAAAAATATTCTAGAGCTCAATTCATGTTTTAATATGCGTATGTCGTCCAAACTTAAAATTCTAAGTCAATCTAGTACAAAAACAAAATACATTCGTAGACGCAGTCGCAGTGCCCTTTGCCCACAGCAAATACAAATTCATTCATAAGTTCGACCTCATATTTCTAGAGCAAAGTACTTTCATTCAAAAAAACAAACAAAACAAACGCAATATTTGCTGAATCTTGAATTTGTGTCGTGGCGAGTGCCCGCGTATTTATATATGTATGCACTAGGGCGGGTCGATTTAAAAATCGCTCATTGCTCTGTGAAAATCTTATTCTAGGGATCAAAATAAGAAACTTTGCCGAAGGAACCATACCTCTAAAATGAATTCTGATGTCCCACTTTGACTCATTTAGAGTGCTCCAATCGAGTCCAAATGTATTACCGACCCCCACTAACTTTGGACGGGCCGATCCACCCATGCCAGTGGCACACCCCTTGGAACTCCCCTGGGGGACTCCCCATACAATCATTTCAAAATATCACCATTTTTAACCTTTACATGAGAAAAGAAACTAAAAAGTTTACCCAAATTGGGGCACATTAGAATTCGTTTTAGAGGTATGGTTCCTTCGGCAAAGTTTCTTATTTTGATCCATAGAATATGATTTTCACAGAGCAATGGGCGATTTTTTTGCCGCCTCACAAAAGACACTAAAAGTTCGACCCAAATTGGGGGGCATCAGAATTCGTTTTAGAGATACGGTTCCTTCGGCAAAGTTTCTTATTTTGATCCCTAGAATATGATTTTCACAGAGCAATGGGTGATTTTTTTACCTCCCCACAAATTTACCCGGCCTAGTATGCACCCATATATGTATGTAAATATGTCCTCCAACTGCTCGGCAGCCGCAGCTGCTGTGAGTCAAGTGCGCCTAAGCTACAGTAAGATGCACCATTGAGTAAGTAATAACGTAGAGTCACAATCTTGAACCAAAATTATTTTCTATGGGGTGGCAGTATGTATGACAATAATTTGGCATCATATGGAATGAGCAGGGAATTGAAATATATGTCATGTTGTGGACAATTACAGCATATGTTTTAGAGGTTAATACGTAAGTTTGTTGACATTTTTGAAACGTGCCTGTGGTTGCGACATTTTATTTCTTTACTGAATTACTCTGTGATTGCTTTTACAAGATCCGTAGATGCTTGTCATCAAGTTCAAATCCTGAGACCAGCATCTTCGTTCATTCACTTTTTATCTTTTATTTCAATTTTAGGTTTTTAAAAACTATTTTTTTAAAACACTTCGTAAAGATATACCATAAAGGTTCCTTTTAATTATTTTATTAAATTATTTATTAAAATATACGCATTTATGTACATGCATATGTAACTATAGAATTGTTCCGAATTTGGCAAATGGTGATATTTTTGCTGTGGATTGTGCGTACCTGAGGATATACCATATGCCAGTGATGGTAAATGATTTTTTGAAAAATCCCTACACAGCCCAAAAAAAATTCCCTAAGTTTCCCTATTTACTTTATTAAAAACACACTAGCAAAACCGGCCCGCTTCGCTGGGCACACTAAAATAGAATAGATATGGTTTAGAACAGAAAAGGTATGGTTCTCATATTATTTATTTCTTTATTCTTTATTCAAGCGCTTTGGCATAAACAATATTTTTTGTTTTTCTATTTGTTTTTGAGTAAATATATAATGTTGTTGGCTTCCCAACACGTGAACAGCCAACGTATAGTTGAACATGGGTGAATACTGGTTCTTCTAAATTCATCCCGCATATTTCTAAAGTTTGCCCTTGTGATTTATTGATAGTTATTGCAAATGCTAAACGAATGGGCGGTTGCAAACGCTTGAATTCAAATGGTAATTCAGGTGGAATCATTTGAATTCTTGGTATTAGAACGTCTTCATTCTTGAATTTGCCAATTAAAATAGTTGCTTGGATAACATTATTCATCAATCGTTTGACTACTTCATTTTGCTCTTGGCGTTCTTCTGATGTCGCGTTATTCCGGGCATTTCTCATGCGCCTATTATTATTTGTCGAACGACCAATATTATTACGTGATTGTCTTGGCATTTGTACTGTAATAAACATGATTGTAATTATGGTATTCTGAGATTTTAAAACATGTTTTTTTTCAATTTTGTAGATTATATTTTCGATGCATATGTATTTAAAAGCCCAATTCCACATGGTCAGGATTATTTTATTTTGTTGTGATTTTCTTAAATCATCTATTTTCTTCTGAAAATTGTTGACAATTTGCATGATAAGACTATTAATTTTTTCATCAAAGTTACGCATTTTGCGTGCTCTTCTTTTGCATCCTTTAACAATTTCTTTTGTTTTTTCATTTTTTTTACCATTTTTTTCACTCATGGTTTATCGTAGCTTATCGCATATGAACCGAAAAAATAAATCCACAAAACATAACTTCATTTGAACATTCGGATTTCACATTTAACTCTCAAATTTCGTAAGAAATTATCCACCACTCCAAAAAAATTCACAAAAAATGTTTACACTTTGCACTTACATCTTCTCCTTATGGCGTCCAAATCAGAAAGAAATATTGACACATTGTAACTCACACTGTCAATTTGACAGTTCAGTTCCGCCCCAAGCGTTAAAAAAGTAAACGACATTATGGCTGGTTCAAAAGAACGCTGTACGCGTTGCCGGTGTTCCGAATTACAACCAAACTTTACGAAACTCATTTTCAATACTTACTTAACAATGTGTGTAAGTTTGGTTTAATTCGGTGCAAAGACACGGCGGGTCCACGTTTTGGCATATATTTCGAGACCCTAGTCATCAATAGGTATGAAAATTACCCCGTATTAAAGCAACAGCTTTCATTTGATACCCATATTGTACATACACAACCAAAGGTTACCCGGGTCCACGTTTTGACCTATATCTTGAGACCCCAGTCACGGAGCGGCATGAAAAATACTCTGTACTAAAGCATTCACCAACAGCTTCCATTTGCTACCCATATTGTACAAACACATCCTAGGGTTACCCGGGTCCACGTTTTGGCCTATATCTCGAGACCCTAGTCGCGGAACGGTATGAAAAATACTCTATACTATAGAAATCATCAACAGCTTCCATTTGCTACCCATATTGTACAAACACATCCTAGGGTTACCCGGGTCCACGTTTTGGCCTATTTCTCGAGACCCTGATATCCCATTCTTAAAATTTTGAAACACAAACCTTCTCCATATGTGTCTCTTTAATGTGGCAAAGTTTGGTTAACATCGGTTGAGCCATTCTCCGTAAAGTTCATCACAACGCGAAAAACGGCTGAATTTTTATATATTATATATAGATATGTAAAGAAAAACTCAGCAAAAAGACTAAAAATTAGACTTTTTCATTACGTTCAGTTCTGTTTAAAGCAAGGCAGAGTTTTTATCTTTTCAGAATACGGCACGGTTTCTTTTAAGAGTAGGATTAAATGGTTCACCACTTGCTGCGCGACATTATGCTCAGCAAATAACATGCTAAGTCTTAATTCGAAATTTCTGGAACCATATGGAACCACTAAAAATGTCATCGTCAAGCCACTTGTTATTGAACTTTTGTTTCCGATACTTGCATTGTTTTTTCTGGTGTTCCTCCGAAGAGTCAGTCGAAGAGGGGGAACTCATATATAAATATATATGCATTTTAAATATAATATAAAAAAAGCTAGACCTAAATTAATTTCAAACTTACTTCAAAAGTGAAAAGCACCAGAATACTAACAATTTGCGCGCGAAGAAAAAATTGCGTTAGCGTTAACGAAGAAAAAAACGGGAATTTTGCCGTATAAACGCTTTTAAAAGTATTCTGCCATAAAGAAAAAGGTCGGGCATGAAACCTTACTGCGGATTTGTATTTTAAATGAACTGTTCTAATTTTTTCCGCTATTTAAAATTTTTTTCTGTCCTCCTTGGGACTTCGCAGGGAATAGTGTACGCTTCTATGTATGTACGTGCGTTCGTTTTCTACGTTCCCATAAGAATCTCCCCAGCGGTGCAGGGGTTAGAATAAGCCCGAGGTAAGGTATGCCTGTCGTAAAAGGCGACTAAAATCCAGGTCCACCAGAGCCTGAGTAGTATGGGTGCTCAACTGGCAGTGTTTTCAGGTACGATGTCTCACCGAAGACCATAACTCGGTACCACGGGGAACAGGAGCCCTCAGAGTTCGCTCTGACCTGTACTTTGGGAACGGCCCTTCGGGGAGGTTTTGTGGCTGTGGTTAAGACCTAAGGCGCGGGTAGATTTTAGGCCGATGTGGAGTTGCATTGCAACCGGGTGCCGGGACCCATAGAACGGCAGAGGTATGGGTAGGCCTCGAGTCCTACCAAGGCGGTTAGTGTGTCCATGCCACACTGCCAATTGGTACCAAATATTGTTTGGGTCCTGATCATTGATAATTGATTTTGATCCGTGTGCCTTTGGGTACCGTTGGTTTAAGCTGTCACCAGCAGGTACTCACGAAAAAAACAGTGGATGTTGCTCCCATAAGAATGATGATATTTGGTATGCATGTACGTACATGCATACATACATACCTATTTATAAAGACAACTTGGAATTAAGAGACTGATAATTTATAAATGTGTTTCATCTACAACCAGCTACTGGAGAGTATGGAGTATGGAGTATGGAGTAATAGCATCCAATTATTAGACGTTTTCGTCCTAGTGCTTCTGAGAAAGCACTGCTCCTGCGCCGTTGAAAAAGTTCGAAGAGAGGACAAAAGGCGATCAATTTGGGTACAGGACTGCTTAATGTTGCCATTTTTCCGCTCAAGTGAGCACTTCAAAATTTAAAAAGAAATGAGAAAAGTCGTCAACTTCGCCACACACACGCAACCTATTGCAAGTTGACACACATTTTTGTCAAAGTTTTGATCGGTTTGTCAACTACGCCAACACGCATCAATCTGTTGAAATTTCAACCGATTGTTTGGGTTTGCTTCCCGTCTTTGCCCAGCTCAATAAAGATACGCAAATCACCGTGTCGAGTAATAAAGGCGGTCAATGATGGCTTTGCTTGGAAACACAAATAGTAAACGCTCAATATAAACAGTGAACAAAAATTAATGCATTTTGATACATTTTTTCCCCGTAGTGACCTAGACTACGCTGAATACTTAATATTAGCGATTTTTGTTTAGTTTTTTATGATTTCGATTTTATGACAATATAATTTTTCATTTGTGCCCGCGAAGAAGACACTGTACGACGCAGTCAACCAATGCTCAATTTCGTTGTTATAAGCAAAATGTATAAATATATGTAAACATAGATAGGGAGGTCGTAACGACACACTTAGACCTTTCGCAGGCCCATTGTGATACCATTGGAGCTTATCCTTACCCTACGTGTTTCTTTTCAAGCCCACCGGTAGCTCTAAAAACGAGCAGAGCTTGTTTTAGATGCGCTATGTACGCAACATCGATTAAAAATGCCGTATCAAGAGCGCGAAGCCTTCTCATAGCTAAGCTTTCACACTCACATGAAAAGTGTCTGACTGTTCCCTCTTATTCTGTATTAAGACAGCTTCTACAGAAATTGAAGTACGGGAGTCCTATAGCTTCTCTGTTAAATCTTAACAAGATTTTCGATCGATCTCTGTTCCATTTTCGATCGACCTTTTTCGGCCATGTCTCTCTGCTCAGTTCGCATGTTGTGAGGTTTTGCCAACTTGTACTTTCCTTTTTGATGGTTTCCCTATCTATATGTAATTTACAAGTATCTATAGGCTTGGGTATCAGCGTCTTATCTGGTTGGAGATCGAGCGTTGTACCGGTTCGAGCAAGTTTATCGGCCTTGAAGTTCCCTGCTATATTCCTGGCACCCAAATAAGGTGCACTGTGTAGCACTTAGGTAAGTCATTTGGAAATTTAAAACATTCTAAGACTGTTTTTGACGAGTGTGTTTTAGATTCTAGCGCTTTTATTGCCGTTTGACTGTCCGAGTATATGAAGACTTCATTTGTGGATAATACTCTCGTTTTTATTACCGTAAGTCCCTATTTTATGGCAGAGACTTCCACCTGAAATACACTGTAAAGATAAGGTAGGCAAAATGATTGGCTAACTCCGAGTTTATCGGAGTAAACCCCTCCACCTACTTTGTTGTCTAGTTTTGAGCTATCTGTGTAGATGTTTATATCATTTTTCTTAACAATAAGCCCGTTATCCCATTCCTCTTTGGAAGGAAATACTGTGACGAAGGATTTATTTAAGTTGATATCCTCGGCCTTACAGAAATCCGTTGTACCAGGAATGCAGGGGAATTTTTCTAAAATTGAAAAGTGTCCTCTTTGGTTCGTTCTGAGTAGGCTGATTTTTCTTAGTCTGAGAGCTGCTTTGGCAGCTGTTTGCTTACCGAATTGTTCTATTGGTAATAGGTTAAGCATAATATTTAATGCCTCTGTGGATGTAGTCCCCGTAGATGCACAGACTGACCATTCTTTGTACATGGTCCTTGGTTTTTTAATATATAACTTATCTAAAGCCGACCACCATACTAGTATACAGTTGTCTAAATCTTTTCCAGACGAGAGCAGGGCAGCTGAGAAAAAGGTGTTGAGATGATTCCTCCTCGTCCTCAAGACGGCTTCTGCATAATGGACTTGAGGCAGTCCCTAGTCTCCCGGCATGAACCCCTAATGGACAGTTTCCGGTAAGGATACCCACCAAATTCGAGAGCTGGGGCTTTATTAGCCTTAGGAGATCCCTCGAGCGTCCCCGATCTACCCGTGGCCAGAAGGATATCGCGACCTTGAACGTTTGCGCACTAGCCCAGAGTTGACTCGAGGATCATCTTTCCAGGAGCAGACCACTGGTTCTTAAGGGAGCCGCAGTTCTTTCATTTCGCGACGAATTCGTCTCCCAAGTTCGCTGTATAGCCATCTCATCAGCGCAGCAGTTTCCCTCTACGCCGCTGTGACCGGGAACCCAAATGAGCCTGATGTGGATGTTCGGATGCAATTGAGAGAGAACCCAGACATTCCCCGACCAATCTCGAACGCACAAACAACGAGCCCAAGGCCCTAATTGCCGCTTGGCTATCAGGGTAATTTTTTTACTTCCTTAACGATAATTACTGAGGTAAGCAACCAGTCCACCGCTTCCTTAATTGCGGATACCTCCGCTTGGAAAACACTACAGTGGTCCGGAAGCCGAAATTTAAGTTTGATGGGAGGCTCCTTACAGAATACTCCCCCACCAACCCTTCCGTCCAACTTCGAGCCATCCGTGAACATGTTTGCCATACCTTGCCGCCAAATGCTGCACCCCGCCCACTCATCTTTTGAGGGGAATATGAGTAGAAAACGGTCCGCTTGGACCTAGCGTGGTTGTACAGTGATCGAACACCATGGGGATGAACTCAAAATTTTTAAGGATGCTAGAGTGTCCGTAATAGTTGATATCATCGGCCTTAACCACCGCGCTGTTAGTTCTGCCTTCTCCAAACTGGATAAAGAGGCAAAGCGAATGGGTTTGGTGGTGAACGAGGACAAAACGAAGTACCTCCTGTCTTCAAACAAACAGTCGGCGCACTCGCGTATCGGCACTCACGTCACTGTAGACAGTTATAATTTCGAGGTTGTAAAAGACTTTGTTTATTTAGGAACCAGCATTAACACCGATAACAATGTCAGCCTTGAAATCCAACGTAGAATTTCTCTTGCCAACAAGTGCTACTTTGGACTAAGTAGGCAACTGAGCAGTAAAGTCCTCTCTCGACGAACAAAACTAACACTCTACAAGACTCTCATCATGCCCGTCCTAACGTATGGCGCAGAAGCTTGGACGATGACAACATCCGATGAAGCGACGCTTGGAGTGTTCGAGAGAAAGATTCTGCGTAAGATTTTTGGACCTTTGCACGTTGGCAACGGCGAATATCGCAGGCGATGGAGCGATGAGCTGTATGAGCTTTACGGCGACATAGACATAGCGCAGCGAATAAAGATCCAGCGGCTTCGTTGGCTGGGTCATGTCGTCCGAATGGATACAAACACTCCGGCTTTGAAAGTATTCGATGCGGTACCAGCTGGTGGTAGCAGAGGAAGAGGAAGGCCTCCTCTGCGTTGGAAAGATCAGGTGGAGAAGGACTTGGCTTCACTTGGTGTGTCCAATTGGCGCCGGTTAGCACGAGAAAGAAACGACTGGCGCGCTTTGTTAAGCTCGGCCAAAATCGCGTAAGCGGTTATCGCGCCAATTAAGAAGAAGAAGAAGAGTGTCCGTAACTTAAGTCTAGCCTGTGGCCCGAACACCTTAGTCTTAGAGCCGCCTACATGAAGCCTTGATTTCCGTGAGCTCGGTTGTCCACCAAGGCGGCTTTTCCTCTTTGGGGGGCAGTCTTAGTGAACAAGCGCTCTCGAGAGCTCTGTTACACGCAGCGGTGAATGTCTCCACCAGTACATCTATATATTCTTCCGAGAGATCCGCATTTCCTTGCGGTGCTTCCGGAAGGAAAACCTGCAGGCTTCTGTAGTATAGGTCCCAGACCGTGCTCCTAAGATTCCTGTAGGAGAATCTATTCGATTTGTTCTCCCTCAGAGAAAACTGGATGCATCAGTGATCCCGAAAAGAATGAGCGCTGAGCACCCTCTTATCAGATATTCGATCCATTAGTGTAGAAGAAGCCAAGGTGAGGTCAAGCACTTTCTCCCTAACCGCCGTAATGAAAGTTAGGTCCTTATCTCTATTGCAAATAACCAAGTCTTCGCTTAAAATAAAATCAAAAAGTGACTCACCTCTTGAATTAATATCGGAACTTCCCTAACAAGTGTGATGGGAATTTGCATCGGTTCCGATAACGACACAATCTTTCTATGCCTCGCCTCAGCTAAGGCCTCCCTTAGCAGCATCGGAGGTGGCTCCGCCTCGTCATCGTGCGCCATATATAGTGACAATGTCTAGGCTTATAGTGACAATGTCCTCATTGCTGAAATTAGGCAAAATGAATGCTTTTAGTTCTTTTCTGATGAGTATACAGGATCTTGGTTTACCTACACCACTGTGAACCATCAGTTAGTAATTTTTTGTCCTAATTCCAGAGATACCGCTACTGCTCAGCCACGGCTCCTGGATCAGGACTACGTCAACTCGCCCTTGCGTAAGGTGGATTAATAAGTTAGATTTATCTGAAGAATCATCATCTTCGATAACCTTCTCCAACATCCTGAGGTCAGCCTCCTCACTATCCGAGGCCACCCTGTCGAGTAGTTGCCCGATACTGGAGACTGACTTAAGTCCTGTTTCAGTAGATTTCCCTTTACAGTACGTATGTTGTGAGGTACTAAGCTTGTTGGGGTTGATGTTGGCCTTAATATGCTCTTCTAGTATTCTTTCTAATGTTTTTAGCATAAAAGAGTCTAATTGGCCTAAAATCTTTGGGTGTTATGTGTGAATTTTTCCCTGCTTTAGGAATAAAGACAACTTTTACTTCTTTAAATACTGATTGAACACTTTTAAGTTTCAGAGCAGCCTTGAATATAGCCGTTAACCACTCCATAATATAGTTGAGTGAATGTTGAATTCGGGCTGGAAATAATCCATCTAGACCCGGTTATCTTAGCTTCAGTGATTATATCTTCAATGTCAGAATTAGGTCTTTCTGTACTTTTATTGATTATTACGTTAGATGATTCGTTGCTGGGAAAGTGTGTGTCCACAAGCAACTTCAAAGTTTCCTCACTCGAGATAGTCCAACTCTTATCCAGTTTTTGGAGGCATCCGGAGGAAAAGCGATTTTTTGAAAGGATTTTACGCAGTCTAGAAGCCTCTGTGGTTCCTTTGATTTCTCCACAGAACGTTCTCCAATCAGACCTTTTCGCTTTCCTAACTTCTTTTTTATAAATTCTTAGCTTACTGTAAAAGCAGTCCCAGTCTTTACGCTCTCATGTCGCTTTCGCTATGTTAAAAACTCTTCTGCTATCGATTCTTAATGTTGTCAGGTCTTTTGACCACCAGGGCGTTTTTTTCTTCCCCTTGTACTTAATTATAGGGCAGGCCTTATTAAGCGCAGTTCTACAAACCTCCGTAAGGATATGTATGTGTTCATTCAGTAATTCTCTATTTTCAATAGTGATATTTTGGGAATTAGGAAGTTTTTCCTTGCTTCCGCTCACTCCCCAGCTAGCCGTGGTAGTATCTGCGTTACTGAAATTTTGAATCATAAATATATTAGGATATGTTTTTGCAATTATATATGCTCTTTTAGTACCTTCACAATTAGTCTTATATACCTTGTAACCTGATGTCCTCAAGCCGCAGATTTCGCCATTCCGTACCCAGGGTTTCTTGATGAGTACTACATCTGGCTGATTTTCTGCCAGACGATCAAGGAGGGTAAGGCAGGCTTCCTTACAGGGGTGAAGGTTTTTCTGAAGAAGGTGCATGAGCTGTTAACGTTAAGTCTGGATCTTCTTTATTTTCGCATAAAAGTTCCCTTTCGGAATACTTACGCGGTTGAACGGAATACTTTCTCTCCCGTTCGAAGTAAATCCTTCCTAAGACCATTTCTGAGCCTGAAGAGGCGTATTCTTCTTCGGTGTGATGATCGTCCCTGCTCATTGGCTCTGTTTCGCTCATGGCCTCTGTACTTTCCTTAGTGGTGAGGAACTCTATTGCCTCCGTATGAGTTTTGTAGATGTGAAGCTTTACTCTAACAAAACCGTATCTCAATTGCCCATCGCATTTCACGAACGGTTCAATTGAGTTTTCAATGAGGAGCAGGAGAGCCTGCATAGTGACGCGCTTCTGTTCTTTCGATTCTTCCGCGCTGTTTTTGTTACTTAATGTTTTTACATATCTCCATTCCTGCGTTGAGATGTCCGAATTGCAGACCCGAATGAGCTTCATTGTCTCTTCCTGGTCTTCGACAGTTGCAGGTCATACCTTCAGGATGGTTTTCATACAGAAATATAATAATGCGGTCCTTTGCAACTTCCGCGAATGATTTTTTGGGCGTCACGCCAATGGTTTTGTGAATTTTTGTGTTTGGCTTATTTACTTTTAAGTACCGTTATCGTTTTGGAGCAGATTGTGCTGGTTTAAAATCGGGGTTGAAATCAGGAATGATTGCTTTCAATCGCTTCTTTCAACTCCTGCGACAGTTCGCTCACTTTTGGGTGGGCGCAGCATTTATGCGATCCTGGTAGCTTGCTTTCGCTGGGTCTACCACCCTCACAAGCGGCCATCCCTCGGTACCGGAGCTAGCAGTAGCTGAGCTTCCGTTCGGGGCTGTCACTATTTGCTTGGATCGAGTTATTAAGCCGAAGGATAGTGTTTACTTTGAGCTCGGTGCAACCTTTGCTCGTATTGCGGAACTGGTTGTAACGGTCGGTCTGTTAGAAGGAGGGCCGATCTCCTTTTTTTGTTTGTTTTTGTATTAGGACTTTGCATTTTGGACCCACGAGTGTCGGAAAAAGGATGACCGTCCTGCATAGCTCCGAGCTACACGAGTAAGGCTAGTTACTACGGAGGGCACCAGGTATCCGTAAGCTCCGTTCAAGACTTGGTTATTTATGAAAAATAGCCTCAAGCCTAAAAAATTCTTGGCACGGGTCGCATCACACCTTAATCCAGCCCTTCACCCCCGACCACGTTAAAAATACTTTGAGTAGTGCTGTACTATTGAGGAGTATCGAACACTAACCATAGTACCCTTAACTTAGCTAAGTACCTCTTGAAAATAGGAAAACTGTGGTACTTATTACCAGCAGGCACCCTCAGGAGGGTTCAGTGGAGGATTTTCGCCAGCCCTAAACATAGATGCACTACAGCAAAAACAAAACAGGAGCAATCTTGTGTGAAAGTAAATTTCTAACTTCACGGCTACATTACTTATGTCGTACATTTTTAATTAATTGGATAATCCAATGCGTGAAGATATATCTGAATTAAGTATTTATTATACATATGTTTCTGATTCTCAATTGAGAAAAAGATCATTGGGATAAACTTTTGCGTTTCATTAAATATGCCTCTAGATACAGAGATTACTTTATAAAAGAATTTAACTGGTTTTAAAAACCGTGAACAGAATAATTGTTTTACACGAAAAATAAATCGACAGACGACTCATGCCATTGTCGTTAAATTATTGTAAATATTTTTTCCCCAATATTATAATACAATAAGTAAATTTCAAATTTTGTACATTTTACTTTTATTTGCAATAAATACTACTACTACTACTACTACTACTACATATGTATGTAAGTATGTTTTCTAAATGAGCGGCAGAATACCGACAGTCGTAGCGAATGGTGTTTGTTTTAGCTGCTGTGTGTCAAGTGCGCGCCGAATCGTGCAGTCATGATGTAAAAAACGACGCCGTTAGCTTAAGACAAGTTAACGCCTTTGAAATGTCGTACTATTCAAATTCATTTCTTTTTGTGCTCTTCTAGAAGTTATTAGATTGATAAATTGCGACTTTGACGTCGATAACTCGCCCCGCGACGGTAGGCCTTCTGAATTCGATGAAGAAAGTCTCAAATCACTTTAGAAGAAGAACGGTCGCGAAACCAGTCGTGAATTGGTGGAAAAAAATTAACTGTAATCATAAAACGATTCTCAATCCCCTTCATTCAATTGGACTTACCGAAAACTTGGGAGCCTGGGTTCCTCACGAGCTCAACGAAATAAAACAAAGGAAGCTGCTTTCAAATTGCTTCTCAGCAGCACTGCCACCATATAGCAACACGCGGTCATAAATAGCGATTTTTGTACCGAACCGTCCCGAGAGACGAGAAGTGATACATCAATATAAAGCAAAGAAAGGAGAGGGTGGCTCCAGGAGATACGCCAAAGCCGAAAGTCAAGCCGGATATTCATCCAAATAAGGGTGCGTGCATGTCAGAAATGCGATAAGCGATAAGAGCGTCGATAAGAGCGAAGCGTAGAAAATTAATGCATGTATTTTAATAGAAGTGTGCATGTCGGAGCAGCGCGCTAACTCACTCTTCGCTCACTATCATCGATAAGAGCGTAGAAATTGTAGGCTAATAATTTCTTCGCTATTATCGATGATGGACACAGAAGATTTTATAAGTGCAGTATCTTTAAAACCTGCAATTTGGGATCAAAAAGATCCAAATCACCACAACAGGTTCATTTTGGATAAATTGTGGCAAAGTATTGTAGCTGACACATGAACTGGTTAATAAATCAATACCTATTTATATTGAATGTAACACTGAAAACACCACGGCTAGATGTGATGACAATGCACAAAACAATGAATATCCGATTTAGATTCACAATATTTTAAATGTTTAAAATATTTCATTTTTTTTTGTTATTTACCAATGAATATGTTAATTTTTCTCCAATAAAATTATTCGTATGTATGTACCTTATTGTAAGCATCAATCGCTTCTCTTGCAAGATTGGTCTGTTGTGGCAGTTTTGCCACTTATGCTGCAGTCGATCCGAAGTTTGAGACAGAATATAATCGAATGTATCGCTTGTCATTCTCATATATTCGAAAAACTTTTTTGGATCCTGTCTCAAACTATTATAGAGATGGTGAAATTCTGCGAGTTCTAGTCTTGCTTGGTTTATAGGATGCGCCGAAAACTGACGTTTTTCCCTTACAGTATTATGTAGATGGTAGTATGCAGCAGTAGGCGTCAACAACAACATATTTTCTTCCTCTGAATCACTCATTATTATAAATATTATAGCTCTTCACTTTTCAAAACTTAAATTGCAAATGCAACTAACGCTCTTATCGCAGCTCTGTTTTATACACCACACAAAACTATAGCTCGACGCTATGCTTTTGTCGCTGCTCTTATCGACGCTCTTATCGCTTATCGCATCTCTGACATGCACGCACCCTAAGATCATGATATGTGTTTGGTGGGACTGGGAGGGCATGGCGCACTGAGAAATGCTCGAAAAGAATGCTACGGTCGACAAGCTCCACATTACCCAGCTACACCGCGTGAATGAGGCTATTCGACTTAAAATACCTGATCGACATGGTCAAGGAGGCCCCAAGCGACAACGATAGGCCCTATGCTCCCAAGTCACCAAAACCCGCACTCCAAGAGCTCTCCCATTTCGAGCATCCACCATATTCTTCGGACCTTCCCCTACCGGCTACCGTCTTTTCCTCTCCTTGTCAAACCATATGAATGACGTTACCTTCGATAACAAAGAGGTCCTTAAAAACTGACTCAACAACTTCTCTGACACCGGCCCAGGCGATTTTTGGCGGAACGGCATTAACAAATTGATCGAGAGTTGGGAAGAGATTGTAAACATCACCGGCGAATATATTAGATAAAAGTTGTGGGCCTTGCTCTGAGATATATGCGCTTGCGTTTATGAATGAAATAGTTTTTGTTTTATTAAAGAACATTTTAGAATGCTTAACGGCAAAGCGGCTATCGCCCCAAAACTTGAGCAAGTTTCATTGAACAAATAATAAATAAAGGGCATATAACGGGTGTTCCATATAGGGTTTGCTTTTTGAACCACCTATTTTTTTGAGAATGGTAACACAAATGACATGTCAAATGTGTTCATAATTTACTTAAAGGTTTGACATTTACGAAATGGGACGTTATACGCTTGAACAAAATTGGGAAATATTGAAAACCTATTTCCAAAGTGGTGAGTCTTCTTCTTCTTCCGCGGTTACAGTAAATGGCGAGCGTTACCGTGACATGCTCAACGAGTTTTCGTTTCCAAAAATTGAAGAGGATGACATGGACGACATTTGGTTTCAACAGGACGATGCAACTTGTCACACTGCCAAAGTTACACTTGAGCTTTTGACTACCATTTTTGAATTCCGATATCAATTGGCCGCCTCGGAGCTGTGATTTAAGCCCGTTGGACTATTTTTTGTGAGGAGCCGTTAAGAAAAAATGCTATGCGAACCATCCAGAGGCAATTGATGCTTTAAAACACGAAATCGAAGTCGCCATTCATGAAATTTTTATTAGCCTTTATAAGTAAATACATATATGTGCATGTTTGTATATATCATATATGTATGTATAAAAGATCCTCTAACTCCTAGTTGCAGCATAGAACGTCTAATGGTAATGTATGGTAGGTATACGAGTAAAAGTATCTACTTTTATGCGACATTAATATTTAAATAAAATAACTATAAAATTTTTTTTATCTATCAGTCGCAACCGAACTGTTAACGGTCGCATTTTTCCGTTTTGTATTATTCGCATACTAACGTTTCGCGCAATTTTACAAAGCATCGTGTTTGATCGCTCGAAGCTTTCTGTTTTTACCTAGTTACGTTCTACAAGGACCAAACCTTCATCCATACCAACAAAAATGCTCACACCTTTTATACGGCTCCGAATCATACACATCATACTCACACATGCCGGTCTCCTAGAAAGTAGAGAAGAACATAAGAACAATTATACGCAAACATACTTTCTAGCCACGGCGTCTGCCGCTTAAAAATGCGAAAAACTGCATTTAAGATCTTAAGCACATTTGTTGCCGTTTTATTTCCAAATACATTAATTCGCGCACTTTCGTATTTTTTACAATCATCGAGAATGTGTTTTATGGACAGTTGACAGTTACACGTTGAACAATGTGGGGGCACTTCCCCTTTGAGCAGGAATTCGTCTGTAATCTTGGTGTGACCCATTCGTAGTCTGGCAATAATACAAAGTTGGTCCAAAGTCAATGAATTAGGAAAAGTTGGTTTAATGCGATGTTCGTTGTAAAGTTTGTAGCAATGCTGGTATGTTAGCCAGCCAGTCCTCATCAATTCCCTAATGTTGTTGTTAACATGTTGAGCAATATCTGATTTTACTAAGCGGTTGTGGTAAATTCTCATAAGCTTCTTTAGCTGTAGTGCCTGCGTGCCGGCTATGCCACATTGGCCGGGAATCCACATAATTTTTTTTTTTTTGAACAGTGTTGTATTAAAGGCTTTTAAATTTTCAATAAGCAGTTCTTTATTACATGGATTTTGAAGTGCAGTGACGGGAGACTCGCTATCTGTGCAAATAACGAATTTCCCTTTACTAGCTGTAGCATACTTTATAGCAAAGTTGATGACAACTGATTCAGCCGACTGAATGGTGCGGAAAAAGCAGTCCCAGTTTGATTGTTTTTCCTCTTCTGATACAATTGCAAAAGACGTCGATTGCGCTAATCTGAAACCATCAGTAAAAATTAATTTCCAGCCTTCTCTCTTCGATTTTTCTATATTTCCTAAAATATTTTCTGATAAACTATAGCGTTAGTTGTTCGTTTGGGGTAGTACAAGAGTTGGTTGATATGGTGGGTAGTACCTGCCAAGTAGGATACTTTGGTAGTTGTCAAATAAAGTTTGCTGATTAAACGTAGAAGGCTTGGCTTGTATCGTTCGTCAATAGACGGCAAACCAGACTCTGGTAACATATTTTTAATCGGAGTTATGCCGAAAGCTTCTTCGAATGCGGTTTGGTAGGGTACATTTAAAATAACCAGTGAACTTTTGGCGCACTGTCCATAAATAGGTAAAAATATATGTATATATATATATATATGTTGCCTAAAATTCAATGTGTTGTCAAAAATATTGTAATACCTTAAATTTTTAGAAGGTTAGGATTGTTAATATTATAGTTTTTGTATACAAAATCAAAGTTTTGACGGTTTTCTTTCTACACATGTGAAGAAAATTACATTTATCATATGATAGATTTGCTCCTGAGCTTTGTGACCAAGTAGAGATTTCCTGAACGACTTGGGAAAGCTTATTTTGAGTTTGTTTTGTGTCCACAATGGAGTTTTTCCCCAATGGAATGTGAAAGAATGTAATTGCTTATTAATTTACTAGTTACATCCAAGGCAATGATAAAAAAGACGACGAAAATTGGTGAATCCTGAGGTATTAGAGTACTATTAGGGTACTTGTTGTTTACTTTAATCTTTAACGTTCGTTGATTAAAAAAACTTTTCACAAAGTTATAGATCTTTTTACCAATTTGCCATACTTTTAGTTACCTAAGGACAACGTGGGAACCCATCCTGTCAAAAGCCTTCTCGAAATCCAAACTAAGTGTTGACACGTGGTTTCGATTCCAAAATGCGGTTGACAAGTAGTGTTCAAAATGAAGGAGTGCATTTGAGGTACCTTGACTCGATTTAAAAGCTACCAGGTGGAGACTGATATGACACCTTACTTAGGCAGGATAGTGAAGATGTTGGCCGATAACTGCTAATTTGATCTAAAGGCTTGGTGGATTTTAATTAAGGAACTAATATATATCATAATATTTTTAGCTCTGCGGATAAATGCCTGTATGGAAGATTTTATTGAAAAACTTAAGTAACCTATTTTTCAAGTTGGTTGGCAGATTTTTAAGCATCGGGTAAGATATTCCGTCATAACCTCAGGTTTTTCCTTTGGAAAATTGAATGCCTTGGTCGAATTCCACCATTGTAATTTTTTTTTCAAAAACTTTGGCAGAAGCTGAGATTGAACATCGGCTATACTCTGCTGTATTGAGGAATGCTGATTTTTCTGTAATGGAATCGGCTGGAAAGTTATCATCTTTGGAATATGCTGACCAAGTTAAAGAAAAATAGTTGGCTACCTCTTTCGATGAAAAAATAATACTGTTTGTATTAATCGCAGAAACGTTACTTTGCTGGAAATTACCAGTCAAAACCTTAACATCAAGCCAAATTTGTTTGGGGTTACAACTGGGGTTGAGAGCAGTTGTAAGTTCTTCAAGACTAGTATTTTTTGGCTGCTTATATATAAACTGCATTCGTTTTATTATAGTTAATCCAATTACTTTCAGTTATTTGTTTTTCATAAAGTACTCACAATTTTTGTTTTTTGGATCTATGTTTAGCAATGTTTCGGTTCCCCCAAGGGACAGAAGGTCTGAGAAAAGTTGTCTCCGTTTGTGGTAAACTGAAGTGAACGGAAGGGCTTGTATTTTTATGTTTGTAGCTTTTTTATTTATGTTATTAGAGACCGGTAATTTGGATTATCCAGTGCTGCAGCTATGATTAAATTTTGACCAATCAGCCAATTCAGTGACAAACCTGGAAGTTTTAGTAATTTCTTCTTATGGGCGATTGAAAGTTTGAAACCAGCAGAAAGTCACTGGATATTTAACACAGTAGCCAGTGGTTGCTCCCTTCACGATCATATACCTCTTAAATGGAGGCAAGTCAAAGTTGCGTTCATTCCAAAAGCTCGTAGAAACTCACGCAAAAGACTTAAGACCGATATCTCTTTCTTCTTTCCTACAGAAAACTTTGGAGAGGTTGATAGAATTTCACTTAAACCTAACTATAGATAAAAACCTAAATCGGTAGAGACAGCTCTACATAACCTAATTTACACGGCAGAGAATTCATTGGAATTTTCTTTAACTGCTTTTCTTGATATTGAAGGAGCCTTTAATAATGTTGAAGGGGAGGCAATCACTGCAGCACTCACTGATCGTGCGGTAGAACCGGGCTTGGTAGACCTTGACAGGTAGACATTGACAAAATGCTAAATAGCAGAATAGCATTGAAGCGAATCCAGGAGGAGTAGAGTTATATCGCAAGTCAACCGTTCTTAAGCAACGCAGTTGTAAATAAACTTTTGTTAATACTTGAATCGATGGGTTTTAAGGAGATAGTTTACGTCGATGATGTTCTTATTGCTATCTCTGATAAATTTATATCTACATTAAGGGACCTAATACCAAATGGTCTAGATATACCTTCTAGATGGGCAGAAAAGTGTGGTCTAGGAGTCAACCCAGGCAAAACACAACTCATATTGTTCACTAGGAAACACAGAATCCCTCAGCTAAGTCCAATTATGCCAAGAAGAAACCAAGTACTTGAGACTAAACATAGAAAGGAAATTGGCTTGGAAGTCAAACATCTTAGAAAGAGTTAGGAAAGCGCACCTAGCTTTTTATGCTTGTAAGAGAGCTTTAGGTAGGTTAGGTTAGGTTAGCCTGGCAAAAAGCCACGCATAGACCTTTTGCTCTCTAGCGATACCAGATGGAGACCGACCTCTATGAATACCTAAAGTAGACATCATGTAGGATGTCAGCGCTTTTGGCGAATCTAAGTAGGGCTGGGAGCTCCGCTTTTGAGACGTCTTCCAGACCCTCAAACAGTGGGGCTCCCAGGCATCTTAGTCGTGTTTTTGATAATGCCGGACAAACGCACAGAAGGTGTTCTAAAGTCTCCTCAACATCCTCTCTGCATTTTCTGCATTTGTCCGTGTTAGCAATCCCTATCTTGTACGCATGTGCAGCCAATAGATTGTGACCTGTTAGCATACCTATGATAGTTCTGCATTCCTTTCGCGAGAGCGTAAGTACGAATTGAGTAAGTTTTTTGTCGTTAGTTCTACACATGAGTTTTGCTGTTTTGCATGTGGCCAGGTTAGTCCACCTAGCTTTAACTTACCTTTTCATGTGGTCGTCCATTTCATTGTATATTGTGTTTAGCGGTCTCGGTATGTCGTTCTCTTGTTCAAATGGTAGTCTCACAGCACTTTTTGCTATCTCATCTACTATTTCGTTCCCTATAATGCCTTTGTGTCCTGGTACCCAGTAGATATGCAGCCTACTGTTTCCGGCTAACCTTTCTATGGCCTCCCTGCTCCGTCGAACATTTTTGGACTTAATACAATATGAGCTTATTGCTCTTATTGCTGCTTGACTATCCACGTATATATTAATTGTTGAGTTATTTCTTGTTCTAGTGTAGGCTAACTCCGCGGCCTTCCCCACAGCAAAAACTTCCGCTTGGAAAATACTGCTGTGGTCTGGCAGCTTGATAGACTGCCTTATTCCTAGTTTTGAGCAGTAGATACCCGCTCCCACTCCGTCTGGAGTTTTCGAGCCGTCTGTATAGATGTGAAAGGTTCTATGGCCAGGCTTCATGCCTTTGTGCCATCCCTCCTCTTCAATTGTAGTGCGGAACCTTCTTTCCCAATTAAAGTACGGAGTCATGTAGTCTGTGCCAGCTTTAGGTAAGACCTGGGGAATTAAACCTAAGGTTACTCATTGGCTTTATACTGCTGTCGTCAGACCCATTCTTCTATATGGAAATGATGTCTGGTGGTGTCCTATGAAGAAAAAAACCTATTCTAATTTATTGAATAAGGCTCAGCGGAATTAGCAATATGTGGCGTCATGAAAACCCCGCCATCCAAGGCTTTGGATATCATATTACATCTGCCACCCCTGAATCTCTTCTGCAAATACTTAGCGGCCTGTTCCGCTTTAAGGCCAGAGGGAGCTCACAATGGAAGACTGTCAAACATGTACATTCAACCATCATAGACTCCTACACGGATATACCCAGTGATTGTGATTATCACCCTCCCATTCTCTGTTTCGAAAGGAATTTCTTAATGAAAATCCCTTCTAGACTGGAATGGCTTGAAGAGGATCCATCACCCAGCACACCCACTAAGATCTACATGGACGGATCTAAAATGAACACCGGTGTAAGATAAGGGTTATATTGCGAAGAGCTTTTTATCAGTGAATACTTTAAACTACCGGATCACTGTAGTATTTTTCAAGCGGAAATAAATGCTATTCATGAAGCCTAAAATGGTTAGAGATAAACAGAATATCATCAACAGATATTTGCATTCTATCAGACAGCCAAGCTGCCCTATAGGCCCTGGATGCATTCCAAATAACATCAAGGAGTGCCTTACATTGTCGCCAATCTCTTAATGGGAACACTTAGGTAGACCTGAGATAACTCAATGCAGGAATTGCCAAAGCTTCTTCCATAGCGCATCTAATTGTAACCTAATCTAATTGTAACCTACCACCAAGATGTGTCAAATGTAGCGGAACACGTAAAACCGAAGACTGCTCTTCCTCAAGCAGAACCTTGACGGATAAGGAAAATGTGAACTGTGTCTTATGCAAGAAGTTTAAACACCCAGAATCTTACAAGGCTGCGACCGATACAAAGAACAGAATCAGAAAACTATATTAAAAAAACATAACCTCATTGCTGCTAAGACAAGCACCACTGGAAAATTTACTAGACCTAATCTTAGCTATGCCGACGTAACTAAAGAAAATATTGGGGCAAATAGTTTTACTAACAATCAAAATTTACTACTTTCAGAAAATACTGTCAAACAAATTATGGCTCTTCAGAAGCAGCTCGAAATACAAACTGCACGAATCGATGCAATATGTCATCTAGTAGACTCAGTATGAATTTGCAATCGCGTTAAAAAATAATTTCCATTAATGTTTATTCGATCATTAATATAATACAATATACATATATATCGGCCGCCGTAGCCGAATGGGTTGGTGCGTGATTACCATTCGGAATTCACAGAGAGACGTCGGTTCGAATCTCGGTGAAAGCAAAATTAATAAAAAAACATTTTTCTAATAGCGGTCGCCCCTCGGCAGGCAATGGCAAACCTCCGAGTGTATTTCTGCCATGAAAAAGCTCCTCATAAAAATATCTGCCGTTCGGAGTCGGCTTGAAACTGTAGGTCCCTCCATTTGTGGAACAACATCTACACGCACACCACAAATAGGAGGAGGAGCTCGGCCAAACGCCTAACAGAAGTGTACGCGCCAATTATTATTATTATTAATATAAATAGAAGAATAGAATAAAGTAAGTTATTATTATTATTATTATTATTATTATTAAATTTGTATAATAACAAGTTATACAAATATAAGAAGGCAGCAGCACTAGCAGCATGGGCCATCGGCTGTCAGATAACAAAAAATGTAAATGTACTTTAAATAAGGTCTAACGTTAAGTAATTATCATATTTACAAGCTTATAACTAAATAAAATAAACAAAGGTACATGTTAGATCCGTCTTAACAAGTCGTTGGCTTTTAGAAATTTGTAGACAGCCAGTATATTGCTTGCAGATGGCTCTTTAAGAAAATCCAGTGCAGGAGAGGATCCAAAGAATTGTTGTCTGGAGGTGTGTAGATTTCGACAAGATTGTAGAATATGATCTAAGGTTGCGGTTTCGTCACAAAAGGGGCAATCGGCTGGCAGCGTACGTTGGAGGAGGTGTGCATGTGTGAGAATAGTGTGGCCCAGGCGTAGGCGCGAGTACGGTTTGAGAACTTTTAATGGCAGATCGGAAGGAAGTGATATCTTTGATCTAGATGGATTTAAGAAAGCGTAGTGGTGTTGGTAGTTTTTCCAGTTATCTAACAGATAAATGCGCCGTTGTTTTGTAATCTCTAGGAGGATGTCACTTTTAGAGTAGTATTTATGAAGCATTGACGGTAGATTAGAAACGCTTCTAGCTGCGGCATCAGCGTTTTCATTGCCGGTAATCCCCGAATGTCCTGGAACCCACATTAGCTTAATTTTGTTTGGATAGCTTATGAGAATATTTCTAATTGTATTAATATGAGTTTGATCGTGTGTTGGACAACCGATGGCATTGATGCATGATTGGCTGTCTGTGCATATAATTATTTTGCCTTTAATTTGTTTGGCATAAATGGAGGCTTCTAACAATGCCGCTGTTTCTGCTGTAAAAGCAGAGCATATTGGGTGCAAAAAACCATGTTTGATCGTGTCCCCGTTTTCCTTTGTGACGGCAAAAGATGTTGAGGTTTGAGTTTTTGATCCATCTGTGAATATAAAATTCCATCCCTGTTTGGAGTACTTTTCTTTTTCGGATGTAAACAGTGCTTTGTAAATTTCCTTCGCTGTATGTTCTTTTGGTCGCTGCAGCGTGTTAATAGCAAATGGAATATTGCGTATCGTCCATGGAGGTTGCGTTTCAGCTGTGCGGTAGCGAAGGGTACCCGGCAGTTCAAGTCTTCTTTGCAAGCTCAAACATTTGGCTACAACCGCCGTAATTTTAGGACTCCTCTTTCTTAAAGATGCGTTTCTGAAATCTTTAATAAGATTGACATTGTAGGTGAAAAGTAGTTTTGGTAAAAGTTTATGAGTACTGTCTTCGATCCGATCTGGAATCCTTGGCAAACCTGTTTCCGCAAACAAGTTTCGAAGTGGTGTAGTTGGGAACGCTCTAATGCTCCTGCGTATCGCAGAGTGATAAGGCGATGATATTTGGCTAATTGAACGTTTATCTGCGTTTCCGTATATAGGAAGGCCGTAATCGATTTTTGATAGGATGAGTGCTCTGCATGCATGAACAAGTGAAGACGGATGTACAAAAGATTTCTTAGAAGATAGGTATTTAATTATATTTAACCGTGTCATAATACAATCTTTTATGTATTTACAATGTTTTTTAAACTTATACTTAGAGTCTATAATTACACCTAGAATTTTTATTTCTTTTACTGGCATTATGGAATGGCCAAAAAATTGTGTTGGCAACCCAGAGCAACTAGATTTTTTGCAAATGTGCAAAGTTTTAGATTTTTCGAAAGAAATTGATGTGCCTGAGGTTGAGGACCATGTCATTATGTCTCGGAGAATGCTTTCGAAAATACGCGAGACTGAAAGAAGATTAGCATTTTTCGTGAAAAAGAAAACATCGTCGGCGTAGAGCTGACATTCTATACTGGGATAGTTCGCTGACAGCTTGGCAATTTCATCGAACGCTATTATAAAAAGAAGCGCGGAGAGTGGAGACCCTTGTGGCGTTCCATTCTCTAGATTTACAATAATTGAGGCAAAACCGTTTATTCTCACTCTGCATTTTCTGTTAGTGAGAAAGCTTTTAACAAAGTTTATAATTTTGGAACCAACCTTCAACTTAGTTAATTGTTTCAAAATGATATGCACTCCAATTCGGTCGAAAGCCTTCTCCAAATCGATTGCTAGAAGTGAAACATGGTTTCTTGACGAGAGTGCGTTTGTGACGACATAGTCAAGGTGCAAAAGAGCATCAATTGTGCCACTGCCTTTTTTATATGCTACCTGGTTAGAACTAATAACTTTGTTGTTCTTAATATACCACATCAACCTATTTGCAACCAGTTTTTCCATTAGTTTACCCAGGCATGATAACAGAGAGATGGGCCTATAGCTTTCAACAGAAGTGGGAGGTTTATTGGGTTTCAAAATTGGTACGATATAGGAAGTTTTCCACGCTTGAGGGTAAAAGCCGTAATTTAGGATTTGGTTATACAAATTAGTTAGTCTGTATTTCATGCAACTGGGTAAATTTTGAATCATAGGATAAGAAATTCGATCAAGCCCAGGAGTTTTACCTTTCACGGTAGAGAGCGCGAACTCCAATTCATTAATAGTGATTTTCGATTCGATTGTCCTGGCAGCAGGTGATAAATTGTTTATAATGTTTGCTTGGTCGTTTAGACAGTTGTATTTTGCCGAGCAAAAGTTGCTTGAAAAGCTGGCGTCGTTTGAGTTAGAAGCGTAGAAGGAGGCAAAATAATTGGCTATTTCGAGTGGAGAGTTGATAACGCCATTTGTGGAGTTAATGTGGGCGAAAGTAGTTTGCTTACCTGAACCAGTGAGCATTTTAATATCATGCCATATTTTTCGGGGCTTAGTGTTAGGATTTATGCTAGCCGTTAACTCTTCGAACTTCTTACGCTTGGCATTTTTGGCGGCGCGCTTAAAAAGAGCATTTGCCTTTTTGTAGCTTACCAAGTTTGAAATAGTGCGAAAGCGTTTGTATTCGTGCCATTTATTCTGTTTGTTTTCACGAAGTTGGGATAATTGAGAGTTCCACCAAGGAATCCTTTTCTTACTGCTTTTTGGTGAAGTTTGTGGTATAGTGTGATGTGCTGCTGTTCGAATAATTTTTGAAATATTGGCTGCCTCTTGGTTGACGTTGCTAGAAGCACGTAAAGTTTCACACAAATTAATACATTTAGTGCTAAATTTCGCCCAATCGGCTGATTCTAGAATGAACTTAGCGTTTGACTTAAATGTGGATTGGGTTTGGGCATTTAGTTGGATGGTGATCGGATAATGATCGCTACCGTGAAGAGAGTTAGAGACTTGCCATGAGCATAGTGGTGCAATCGAAGCAGAACACAAAGTTAGATCGACAGTAGTGAAGGAATTCCGGGTGGAGAAGTGTGTTGCAGATCCGTCATTTAGACATATAAGGTTTGAGGACATTAAAACATCTTCGATACATTCGCCTCTTGAGTTGGTATACGCGGAACCCCAAATTGTACTCCTAGCATTGAAATCCCCGCCCATAATTAAATCAGAAGGAAGTTGTTTTATGATTCCTAAGATATCACTCGAAACAATGCGTTGTGTAGGGTGGATATATAGGCCGACAATACCAATTTTTTTAGGCAAGTCAACTTCTAGCGCTATGGAAGATACATTTGATACGATTGATATTTGTTTGTGTGGAATATTGCGCCTAATTAGTATCGCAGTGCCTTGTTTATTTGTATTAATACTGGGCAAATTGTGAAAGTAACCAATATATTTCCTTGGTGTATGTGGTGCGTAATTGTGAGGAAGGTGAGTTTCGCTTAAGAGAATAATTGCAGGTGAGTAAGAATTGATGAGGATTTCAAGGTGAATATAGTTGTTGAAATAGCCATTGATATTCCATTGTATAATTGAGAACATAAGGATAGAAAGAAAGGAAAGTGATCTAAGTAGAGAGAAAGATTAAGCAAGACTTGACTACGTATCAAAGTTCTGCGAGGCAGAGCTGAGCGAGTCGTCTGAGAAGGTTAATCTGAGCTGACGCGTGGTGAAATGTCATTTGTCTTAGTGAGAACTGAGACAGTAGACATTTCGTCATCATCATCTGAGGTGAGCTGTGTCTGAGAAACGGAATCATAGTTGTTAGTATAAATTGGTTTAGTACTCGTATTAAGAATGTTGAAAACTGTTGAATTTATATTGTTCGAATTTGGAAATGAATACAAAGGGGGATTATCGTTCTTTGTACTTGTTTTTGCGATAGAGTCAGCTGAGAAGCTGGTTTTTAGAGGAGGGTGTGTTAAGGGAATGAAAGAGGTAGTAGAAGCTATAGAAGTAGAAGAATGGGATGATATTGAATTTTGTGTTGCTATCGATTCTTTAGGTGTTTGTATAATTGAATTTTTGGTTGAGGGAGCTGTGTTTGCGGTTATTTGAGAATATGTGGGATAGGAGGAATTAGTGGAGACGGTGGCAAGAGGAGGCTGGGTTGTTGTCGAATTATTGGTAGTTGTCAATTCTTTGCTTTGCATGCTTGTGCTTTTTGCAGAAGAAGTGCTTGCGATGATTTGAGAAAATGTTGAGGCGGAGGGTTTAGAGGTGGTGGAGGCATTATATTTTTTTGCTGCTTCGCGCATACTGCATTTATTTATTGTTTTAATTTTTAGTATTTCTTTAGCTTGTACGAACTTTGGGCAGTTGCTTGCAAATGATGGGTGGTCGCCAGCGCAGTTTGCGCACATTGTTCTAGAACATTCGGACCCTACATGTGGTGGTAGGCTGCATATGGCGCAGGTGGAAGGATTTTTGCAGTATTTTAAAGTATGACCAAGTAATTGGCATGACTTACATCGCATTGGGTTTGGATAATATGGACGAACAGAAACTTTCCTCCAGGCGACGTCTATTTTTTCTGGCAGAGAGTAGCTGTCGAATGATAGAAGTATTGCGCCAGTTGGAATTAGAGTGTCTTGTGACTTCTTTTGGAATTTGTATGCAGCGATCACGCCATGCATTTTTAAGCCATCAACGATTTCTGAATCGGTTAGGTTGTTTAAGAAAGGGGCAAATATGGTGCCTTTCACACAGTTTAAATTTGTTTGATAAGTTACATTAATTAAACATATACCGGGAAGAAGTTTTGAAGACATGAATTTCTCAGCGATTTTTTTATTCTTAGTAAGCACTAAGAGGCTTCCATCGCGCAACTCAGAAATGGAAATTATGTCCTTGCTGATAGCTAATATAGCTTTGTGCACTGCAAAGCAGGAATAATTGGATATTGGTTTTTTTTCTTCACTTGATTTTATCACAATAAATTTAGGATCGTCTGTTTTCGCAAAAACAATTGGAGGTAGTTCGGGGTATGATTCTCGCGTTTTGTTGGGTTTTTTACGCTTGCTATGAACACCAGGGGAAAGTAGGGCGAACCTATTTTCCCTAGGTGGGGATGCCCCAAGGGGCATTGTTTCACACCTATATAATAACACTAAACCCTCGGATATCACTCGCGTAAGCAACTGTACACGGGCAATTTAAGTTAATTTATTAATGTGTTTACGTAGGTAAACGAATATGAATGCAAAGAGAGTACAACTACTACACAGCGGAAGAGATAGTGACCGTACGCAACGAATGTTAGTCGGTGACTGATAAAGTAAGTTCTTAACAGATAACAATCCAGACATAGTTTTGCTGAACGAAACCACACTAAACGCAAAGCACAAGCTAAAATTTAATGGATATCATTTAAAGAGGAGAGATGGATCTAGAGGATCGACAGGTGGAAGTACTGCGATTTTAATTAAAGAAAATATGAGATTCGCCAAGGATTTTAATTATAAACTAGATTCCCTCTCTTATTTAGAAGCGCGTATAATTAAAAAGCATGCGCTCCCAAATAATATCATGTATCTAATTGCAGCTTATTATCCATCAGGAAACAACAACGATGCATTCAAATCAGAACTCAGTGCAATATTTGAAACTCTCGACCTTCAAAACCCAAATCATTAGTACATATTAGCAGGCGACCTTAATAGTAAACACTCGGACTGGGGAAACATGCAAAACAATACTAAAGACAACGCTTTAAAATATTGGTTTACTTCAAATCTTCTGAAAGGATCCACTCCTTCCTAGATATTTGTATTGCTGATCATAGAATAGACATTCAAAAGGTCAATGATACAATTAACTGTTTAAAATGCATCGACTATGAGAGCGACCATTATGCTATCGAAATCAACGCTACCCGTAGGGATGGCACATTCTATCTTAACTTGGCAGGCAATCGAATCCAAAGAACATTAGACTATAAAAAAACTAATTGGAAAAAATTTAGAAATACCTTGAACATACAACTTGAGAAAGAGATTATGTCACCAAACAATAGAAACTTAACCAAATCAGAAATTGATCTTCACTTGCTTAAGCTAAATAAAATTATTTTAGCAGGTGTAGAAAAAAATGTACCAAAAATAAATGCAAAAAGTCCTACCAATACTCTTGTAAACCTACCTATAATAAAAACACTACTGAAAAAAAAGTTAAATTCTTACTAACATCAAAAAACACAAAAGTGTGCAATTATACATCCCTCCTAATGTAATCAATGACAATACAAAGATTGAATTTTTTTTTTTTTTTTATTGACAATTGTATTTATAGTTAACTATAAAATACAAAAAAAAGCTTATAGCTATGGCTACTGTAGCCTTAAGCTAATATACTGGGTGTGTATATATGTGTATATAGGGTGTTAGCTAAATTTCATTTAAGATATTACAATATTTTAAATAGTTTATAAGTTTAATAATGTTCTCTGTAGAATTGTTTAAAAGTAGATCAGTAGGTTTTGTGTTGTTTAGTGATTTTCTGTGGTTTGTAAAATGTGTACAGTCGTCTAGGATGTGTTTGATGTTTGGAGCTGCGGTATTGCAGTATTTGCAGATATTTAGGTCTTTTTTTATTAAATATTCGTGTGTTAGTCGTGTGTGCCCAAGTCGTAGTCTAATTATTTTTGTTATTTCCCTTCTAGTTATGTTAGTATTATGTGTAAATGTGTGTTCATTGATTGCTTGCTTCTTTGGGTTAACAAATTTGTACCAGCTTGTTGTTTGTTCGAATGTGGAGTGTTGTGTATTTTTGAATATTTTTGTTATATGTTTTTTAATATCTGTGTGTAGGAGGTTCAGAGACATAGTTAGGGGGCGGTTTTGTGCTTCTTTTGCTGCTAAATCTGCTAGTTCGTTGCCCTTGATTTTAGCGTGTCCTGGTATCCATATGAGTTCGATTTTATTTTTGAATTTTAGTAAGCAGTTTCTTATGTAGTCTGTATAATAATTATTATTGTTTATATTTTTTACCATTTCTAATGAGGCTAAGGAATCGGAACAAATTGCAAATTTTCCAGGTGTTTGGCTAGCATATTGTACTGCTTCAAATATGGCTATCGTTTCTGCAGCAAAATTTGTGCTGTAATAAAGTAAGACCTTGCTAATTAATATTCTGTCATTGTATATAACGCTGAAGCTTGTTTGGTTTGCGCTTTTTGAACCGTCTGTGAAGATTAGTTTGAACTTTTGTTTTATTATTGTAGTTTGTTAGTTAATTCTGAGAAGAGTTTTTGAAATATTGTTGAAGGCGTATTGTCTTTTTTCCAATGGTGGAGTGATGTATCTATGGCATTGAAAGGTAGTTGCCATTCAGGAAATCGGGTGATGGTCTTAGGTTTATAATTGATGGGAATATCTAATTCCAGAGATTTTTCTATTATGCGTTTGAGTGTTGATTGAATTTTGTGTTTTCGTTTGGCAATTACAATATTATTTTGTGTGCAAGTTTTGAAAGTGTTGACTGGTCATTAACGATTAGGTTTTTGCAAAGTTTTGCTGTGGCAAACTCCCTCATTTGTGTTAACGGAGGTATGCCTGTTTCGAACGTCATGTTGCGAATCGGTGTAGTACGGTATGCGCCTAAGGCGGTTCGTATAGCAGAATTTAGTAATGAGTTGAGTTTGTTGATATTTGACTTAGGTGTGTAGCCAAAAAGATATAATCCATAGTAAATTTTTGATACAATTAGAGATTTGGTAGCGGCAATGATTGAACTAGTGTTAGCGTTCAGTTTTGGGCTTGAAAGGCATTTTATTATGTTCAAACGTTTATTTAATGAGTTGACAAGTTTTGAAATGTGGGCTTCCCATCTATATCTTTTATTAAATTCGATACCTAATATTTTTACGTTTTCGACGTTGTTTATTGTAAAGTTGTTGCATGTGATATTTGGATGACAGTGTATTTCCTGCATATGCGTATGTGTTTACTTTTTTCTGTTGAGAGGCTTGGACCTGAGTAATTGCACCAGTTCAAAATATCGTTGTGAATGTCGTTGAGATCTATGTTTGTATTTTCATGTTTATTCATTTTTTTTATGAGAGTGAAATCGTCTGCGTAAGCCAGAAAGTCTATTTCTTTGTGTAATGATAAAATGTTGCTGAGTTTGTGGTATGCTATAAGAAATAGTATGACTGAAATTGGGGATCCTTGGGGTATCCCATTCTGGAGTGGATATGTTTCGGAGAAGTGAGAATCTATTCTTATTTTAATTTTTCTGTTTGTCATAAAATTTTTGATATAGTTTAATATTTTAGGACCTATTTTCCATTCTAAGAGCTGATCTAGAATGGTGTGTACTCCGATTTTGTCAAATGCTTTAGTAAAGTCGAGTGAGATGATTGACAAATGCTTTTTTTGGGATAGGGAGGACGTGATCTGATGGTCTAGATATACTAGATAATCAGACACTGATTTACCCTTTCTAAATCCGATTTGCTGGCTATGTAGTAATTTGTTGCAGGAAACAAACCACCATAGCCGATTAGCTACTACTTTGTCTAATAATTTTGCGCAGACCGGATTCAAGGATATTGGACGGTAGGATTTGATGGAGGATTTATCTTGGTTTGGTTTATGTATAGGGAGGACGAGACTGCTTTTGTACATTTGAGGAATTTGATTGTTTAAAATGTTGTTATAAAGACAAAGTAAACGTGTTTTCATGGCCGCCGGTAAGTTTTTTATCATGAGGTAAGAAATTCTATCAGTACCTGGGGTGCGACCCTTAAGTTTTGACAAAGCTATAGAGAGTTCTATTGGAGTTATATCGCTTTCTATTTGGAGCGCAGTTTTGCTTGGGGTTAAGCTGTTAATTGGTGTTAAGGAGGAGTATTTTTGGTCTAAAAATGATCGTGCAAAGTTGGTGTCGCTGGCTTCATTTGACCAGTATTTTCCAAATGAGTTGGCTATTGTAAGTTTATTGGTTGTGGTAGTTTGGATTAAATCTTGTAGGGCTATACTGTGTATCGGAAGGTATGGTTTTAAGCCGCATAATCGACGTATAGTGTGCCATAACTGTCCAGTGGGTGTATGGGGGTGAATGTGGCTTGTAAACTTATGCATTGCCTTGTTTTTGGATAATTTAAGTTCTCTTTTAAATAGAGCATTTGCTCTTTTGTAGTTTATTATGTTTTCAGTTGTTATGTGTCTTTTTACTTTATTCCAAAAGCGATTTCTATCTTTCTTCAATCTTTCGAGTTCTTTGTTCCACCAAGGAGTACATTTTTTCGTATTGTAATTCGTTTGAGGGATTGATTCATTTGCGCTTTGGAGTATGATTTTGTATTATTGCTGTGTGGTTTAGCTTGACATAGTATATTCGCTAGGGTGCTGAATTTTTCCCAATTAGCTTTTTAAGGTTAAACCTGGGTCTGATATTTATTGTGGTGCTTGATTGGTTGTTAAAGATGGTTGTGATTATTGGGAAGTGGTCGCTGCCGAAAACGCAAGATTCTACTTGCCAATTACTTTGCAGGGCTATGGAAGGTGAGGCTATGGTTAAATCCACATGAGTGAATGTATGGTGTGTTGTAAAGTGGGTTGGTGAGCCATCGATTGACTAACGAATTTAAAGAGCTTATTATCTCTGCTGTTGCTTTTGGGGGATCCCCAGTTTGGATGCCAACTATTAAAGTCACCGGTAATTAAAATTGGTGGTTGCAAGCTGTCAAATATATCTTGAAGGTTTTTGGTATTGAAGTTTTTGTTTGGTGAAAGGTAGATGGAACTAATTGTAAATTTGAGTACGGACTGTATTCGTATACCAACTATATCAAAAGTGTTAATAGTGTGGTTTATTATTTTATGCTGTATGGATTTATGTATAAGAATAGCAGATCCTACAAATGAGTTGCATGGGTTTGTGGATGTGTATATATTATAATTAATAGGCGTTGGAATTGGTATCGAGTTTTGGATGTGTGTCTCTTGCAGGGTAATTACGTGTGGTCTGATTTGTGTTAGTAATATTTGTAGTTCGTTGTAGTTATTTTGGTATCCTCGTATATTCCATTGTATGATTTTTAGTGAGGGCGTCATATATCAGTAGAATATATAAGTGTTCGTGTTTTTGTTTTGAATTAACTAAATTAAGATTTAATAAGTATTTATATAAGGTGTAAGTAAGTTAGGAATAAGTATCTATAAGTATATATAGCTCTAGTTTTAGGAATATTAGGATAATTAACGTTTTGGCTAGTTGTAGTGTTAGTTGGGTTACTTTTTTTTGTTAAGTTTTTTTATCTGTGATTGTAGTCGTTTCGATGTATTTTTTGGTAGGATTTTTATCTTCTGCTTTGATGTAGATGTGGATTCTAAGCTGTCATCTGTCTCTGATTCGCTCATTACATCTGAATATTGCATGATTTTTCTTTCCATGCTATTTTCAGTGAGAGAATTGGTAGTTGGTGTGGTTGGTTTTGTTGGTGGTTTTGTTGGCTGTACTGCGAGTGGGTGATTAAAGTGTGGTGAGTTTTGATGTTCTGATTGTGAGTTGAGTGTTGTTTGTTTTGATGTATGTTGACTGGTGACTTCTGCAAATGTATAGTTGTTGTGTGGATGTCGTTCTTTGTAAATAGCTCGTGCAGTTTTGTTGTCGACTTGTGAGGTGATCTTAATTGTTTGGATTTCTTTTTCGCGTATAAATATGGGACATTTTTTATCGAGAGTGGTGTGATTAGTACATGTTAGTCCGTTCGCATCGCAATTGCCGCATTTCGTAAGATTATTACATTTCTCTAGGTTTTCGTCGTTAATATGGTAATTGCTTGCACAGTTATGGCAGGACTTTGGACTTTTGCAGAATTTAGCTACGTGATTAAATTAAAAACAATCTTTGCATCGCATTGGTGGGGGGATGTATGGGCGAACTGTTGTTTTAATATAACCGATATGTATTTTCGTTGGCAATGTTGTTGTGGCAAATGTTAATATAATTAATCCTGTTTCAATCAGGTCATTGTTCACTTTTTGGAGTATTTTTTTCACCTCGCATACATTTTGGGGTTTTAGTTCATCGAGGATTTCACTTTCGGGTATTGATCGGAGTTCGTTACAATATATTACGCCTTTCGAATAATTAAGTGTCTTGTGTGGTGTAATCTCAACAATGATTGTGTTTGAAAGCGCTGTTAGTGTCGTTAATTTGTTAGCTTGTGAGCCGTTTTTGGTTTTGATCAAAATTTGGCCGCTAATAATTTTTTTGCAATATTCAACTTCGCCGCAAGTTGAGTTGATTGCTTTTTGAATCAAAAATGGAGATATATTTTTTAAATTGTCTGAGTTATTGGGTCTGGACATGAGTAGGTATACCGGTTCGTTCGACGTAAAGTTTGATTGCTTTGTTTTGTCCCATTTGAGTGCAGGTAAATTGGGAGGTAAATTTACTTTATTGTCCGGTGGCTTATTCATTTTGAGTGAGGGGTAAGAAGGTAATTCCTATTACACAAATTGAAAATTCACTTGTTCAATGTTATTAGTATTATATATATAAATATATATATATATATATGTATATTTAAAGTTTGTTAATGCTCTAGTTGTTAAATTAATTCTCACTTTTTTTTTTTTTGTTTTGACTATAAGACTTTGCGCGTTTTGCTTTAATATCTATTTTCGCGAAAATACGTTCGTATGCTTGGGGCAGTAGTTTGCGACTGTGAGATTGAATTTAATAATCAACTCAATTCTAATCAATGACAATACAAATATTGAATTTAATTATCAACTCGAACACAGACCAAAATTTTTAGTAATTAAACGAAGGTTTCTAAACAACGACAACAACACAATTAGTCACATAAACGTTCCTTTTAACTCATCAGAGATACCTCAAAAAGCTGGCCTGGATTGCAATCTACTAGAAAACAAATTTAAAGCATGTAATTACTCCATCAAAAACAGTGAAGGTATACCCGATATAGTAGGGCTTCATTTTGAAGCAATTTATTCTTGAAAACACTGCAAACCTGACAAGCTCGTTCACTTACAGGTGCAAGAATGCTTCATTAAGTTTTTAGAAACAAAAACTTTATTCAAAAAGTATTTTGTGCTTCTTTTTAATTATTTATTATTATTCATTAATATATATTTTGTCCCCTTCAAAGTAGTCTCCATGAGATATTATGCACTTGTGTCCACGTTTTTTCCAATCTTCGAAGCACTTCAAAAAATTAATTTTTTTTATTTTGTTCAACTCCTCCTTCGATACCCGTCTTTATCTCGTCAATCGTAGCGTAGAATCATTACGCCAAAAAGTCGCGTTCCTTGTGCGTATGAACAGGGAGGTTATCGTGATGCAAGAGCCTGGCGGATTGCTCCGCGCAAATAGCGCATAACTGGCAGGTAATGTTCCTTATTGACCGTTTCACCCTGTGGCAAGAACTCATGATGCACAACGCCCCTGCAATCAAAGAAAACGGTAAGCAAAACTTTTACATTCGACCGAACTTGGCGCGCATTTTTCGGTTTTGGTTCGTACGGCAGCTTCCATTGAGATGATTGAGCTTTGGTTTCCATATCATAACCATAAACCCACGATTCGTCACCAGTTATAACCCTCTGGAACAAATTTGGGTCGTCGCGGACAGAGTCCAACATCTCATTGGCAATGTTCATGCGATGCTGCTTTTGGTCGAAATTGAGCAGTTTTGGTACGAATTTTTCGGCGACCCGTCTCATGCCCAAATCATTAAAAAAAAATCGAATGGCATGAGCCAATCGATATGTCCTCAGCAACTTCTCTAACGGTGATTTGAGGATTGGCTAATACCATTTTCTTCACTTCATAAATTTTTTCGTATGTTGTTGAAGTGTTCGGGCGTCCAACACGCTTTTCGTGGTTCACATCTTCTCGGCCTTCTGAGAACATTTTGAACCTCCGATAAACGTTGGTTTTGTCCAAAGTAGCTTCTCCGTATGACACAGTCAACATTCGAAATGCATCCGCGCACTTAATTTCGTTTTTCACACAAAATTTGATACAGGTTCTTTGATCCCCTTTATTTATTACAGTCTGTTATATATTAAAAATATGTAATTTTTGTACAATTAGGGTCTATTATGTTCTTTTACCAATGTAAGAAGAATCTGTTATTATTATTACTTTTTTTTGCTTCTGTAATTACACTGTAAATCTTATAGTTAGATCAGTCGGTGTGAGTCGCTGTAATCTTCGTTTGATATTTTCTGCCGGTACTATTGTATTTTACGCATTTCTTCGTTTTGGTGGACTGACAGTCGCTGTACTATATATGCTTAGTGCTACATTTGTGATTGTTTCTTGAATTGTGTCTACGTTTAAGTCACGATGTATGGCTTCATTGGAAATAAACCAACCAACATTTGCTATATTTCGTAATATTTTGGATTGTGTTCGCTGTATGAGCTGAAGATTTGTGTTTTTAGCCGTTCCCCGAATTTCTATTCCATATTTCCAGATAGGAGTAATAATTGTTTTGAATATAGTCTCCTTATTATAAAGTTATAGTTTTGATGTTCGTCCGATTAGCTAACTTAATTGCCTGTACTTATTCTTAATTTGATTTATTTTTTTAATTATATGCTGTTTCCATGTTAGTTTTTCGTCAATAGTTATTCCAAGATATTTTGCTGGTGGGCAGATATTTATTTTGTTATTTTTTAAAGTAAGATTCTATTTTGATGTCTTTTTGTTTGTATATATAACTTGTATAATTTTGTCTTTATTAACTTCTATACCCCATTCGTCAAACCAGTTTACTGTATTGTTTATTAATTTTTGAAGTGTAAAGGTCGCCAGTTTTTCGTCATTGTTTGATGCCATTAATACAGTATCATCCGCGAACGTTGCTATCATTGCATTATCTGTTGTCGGAGTTGGCACATCTGCGGTGTATATTAGACCGGAGAGAAATACGTAAATTTTTTCAAATCATATCGTAATAGCAGGGAAAAGTTGCTACATATCAATAAAAATTCAGGAAAAAAAAGAAATTTCAAATCGGTTCATATCTTCCGTTCGCGCATTGCATTTAAAATTTACAAATTTTATCCCAAATCTAGCTGATTTACGAAAACTTGTAGAAGTTGTAAATGATTAAAGATCCAGCTCACTTTTTATACATAGCACTTTCAGCATTGAGTAGTAGATTTTTAATTTACTAATCTATTCATTTCGGTGGTTCTGAGCGATCAACTTTCACCAATTTTACACCAAATCTACTAAGGAAACCTATGCCAAATGAGGCTTGCATGAAAGCGGCTTACGGCTACTATAACACGTCTGTGCTTTAGATCGTCTTCCACTTGGTTACTTGTATTCCATCGTCTTTCTTTTCATTTTGCTTTTGATTCTGGCATACCGATAAACGAAGTGCACAGAAGAGCTAGTACTCTCTGGTCATTACCAGTTCTGCTTTCACTCTTGTCGAACAGCGCTGTTTGGTCAAAAAAATTTCTATTCGATGTTCTTTTGAATTACATAGTTTACACAATTACTTAACATTAAATCGCTTCAAACATTTTAATCATGTCTCTTACTCGTAAGGACATACACTCAACATTTTTTGGCGAGTGGTTTAGACTGCTGTCATCGGTCCTTCCAACTAATACCGACATTATACAATGTTGGCAAGAAGTGCGGTACAAAATGACAGTAGAATCTTCTGCTGCCAGTTCTGGTCAGAAGTTAAGCTTCACAGTTGTAGCAGATACTGTAGCTCACCAGACTGAGTCCCTTTATTCCAAGGCTTCGATTCGATAGTTTCCCACACAAGAGTTGTACAAAAGATCAAACATCAACATGATCGATACTGATGCTTTCCATTTCAATTCAACCGGGCTATTCGGGTCATGTTCTTCGATTTCGATGTAACTCAAATATGTTGCTCTCTGGTCAAAATAATGAGACACATATTTTTTTGTTCGCCCGAAAAAAATTTTTTTCAAGATTTATCGGCAATTTTGTTTTTCGGCTCATAATCGATTTTTTTAATTATATAAGAAAATTTTTTTTTTAAATGCTCATAACTTAGTTAAAAGAGAACCGATTTTAATAATTCTGGATTCAAATTGATCGCCATTACTTGCACGAGCGACTTCATGCAGAAACAGTTTCAAAAAAGTAGTTAAAAAATTTTTATTTTGGAAAAAAAAAACTCGAAATTTTTTCGAAATTCAATATTTCAAGAAGTGTATTTTTTTTTTGTATCTTTTTTCAAATCAAAAGGACACCTCAAACTTCAATTGAGCTGAATGTCCAGTAGCTAAAATAAGTTGTTTTTGAGTAATGAGTTTTTGGGTAAAAAGCCTGTTTCGCACTTTTTGTTTTTTGCAGAATAAAAAAATTTCAACTACTGTTTTGCAATTGTTTCTACACGAAGTCGCTCGTGTAAGTAATGACAATCATTTTGAACTCAGAATAATTAAAATCGGTTCAATTTTGACCAAGTTATGAGCAATTAAAAAAAAATTTCTCATATAGATTCTTTCCATTTCAATTCAACCGGGCTATTCGGGACATGTTCTGTTCTTCGATTTCGATGTAACTCAAATATGTTGCTCTCTGGTCAAAATAATGAGACACGTATTTTTTTGTTCGCCCGAAAAAAATTTTTTTCAAGATTTATCGACAATTTTGTTTTTCGGTTCAAAATCGATTTTTTTTTAATTATATAAGAAACTTTTTTTTTTAAATGCCCTTAACTTAGTCAAAAATGCACCGATTTTAAAGATTCTGAGTTCAAAATGATTGTCATTACTTACACAAGCGACTTGATGTAGAAGCAATTGCAAAAAAGTAGTTGCAAATTTTTTATTTAGCAAAAAAAGAAAAAAAATTGAAATTTTTTCGAAATTCAATATTTCAGAAGGGTATTTTTTTTTTTTATAACTTTTTCCAAATCAAGAGGACACCTCAAACTTCAATTGAGCTGAATGCCCAGTAGCTAAAATGAGTTGTTTTTGAGTAAAAAACCTGTTTCGCACTTTTTTTTTGCAAAATAAGAAATCTTCAACTACTTTTTTGCAACTGTTTCTACATGAAGTCGCTCGTACAAGTAATGACGATCATGTTGAACCCAAAATTATTATTGTAAAATCGGTTCATTTTTGACCTAGTTATGAGCATTTAAAAAAAAGTTTCCTATATAATTAAAAAAAATCGATTTTGAACCGAAAAACAAAATTGCCGATAAATCTTGAAAAAAAATTTTTTCGAGCGAACAAAAAAATACGTGTCTCATTAGTTTGACCAGGGAGCAACATATTTGAGTTACATCGAAATCGAAGAACCTGACCCGAATAGCCCGGTTGAATTGAAATGGAAAGCACCTACTACACTCTTCGTAAATCTTATTCAAGGGACAAAGACACACCTGAGATACAAAAGAAGTACAATGATTTCATTGAACAATCTCCAAGTACATTATTTGACATTTCGTCCTGCAAGTGCGAGATGACACTCAATTGCTTTTGTCAAAAAAGCTTTGATAAGTGTATTTGTCCCAGGCCGGTAACTATCAACTGCACATGCCCTAAAGATAGAAAGTTACCGCCATTAGAAATCAAATTTCTATATGCTCAAAGATATCTCGGACAAGGTAAGATTGGGACAGTAGATACCAAAGAAACTCAAAAGCTTACATTAAAGTTGCAGAGACAAGCTCGTCACTTAAGTCAGACCAACTTACCTGGACCTTCTTGTAGTAGCATTGATTCTGAAACAGAGATAACTCCTGAAGTTGACAATGATAAGAATGATCCCGTTTCACTTCCAGCAACGGCTTTAACAAGTGATCGTTTTGGAGTATCTGATAGAGCAGCAGCAGCTATTGTGTCTAGTGCATTTAAAGTCGTTGGTCTTATAGCGGACAAAGATACTTCTTTTGTTGTTGATCGAAGCAAAATTAGAAGAGAAAAAGAAAAATGTAGACTAAAACTTATCGAATCGGGGAATGCAATAGAGCAATTAAACGACCCGTTGTGTGTGTATTGTGATGGCAGGATGGATGACACTTTAGTTTTAGTTGAAAAAGGAAACAAACGTTATCAATCTTTAAAAAAAGACGAGCACATTTCAGTAATAACAGAACCTGGCTCAAAGTACCTTTGTTATTTAGTACCTACTTCAAAAAGTTGAAAGAACACAGCATACAGCATTGTAAATTATTTTGAAGAAAATGGTATAAATCAATCTAATGTTGTAGTGATTGGATGTGATGGTACGTCAACAAATACTGGGTGGAAGAATGGTGCAATAAAATTCATTGAAACGCGTTTAAAAAGACCAGTACAATGGGCTATCTGTCTCCTCCATTTTAATGAATTACCTCTGAGGCATCTAGTTGAAATACTTGATGGTAAAACAACAGGTCCTCAGTCTTTCAGTGGGCTTCTTGGCAAACAGCTGGCTAAATGTGAATCTTTGTTCATCGTTGCTTTTCAGAGAATTGAATGCTCTCTTCAACGAACGCTTGACGCAATAAGCTTAAGTAAAGATCAGAAATACTTACATGACATTGCCTTTGCTATTGATGCTGGTTTTTGCTCCCCAGATCTAGCAAATCGAGATCCGGGACCAATATCACACTCTCGTTGGTTGACAATTGCAAACAGGTTCCTACGATTATGCATTTCTTTGCAAGAGCCATCTAAAAATCTCATTCAAATTGTAAAATACATTTTGACTGTATACGTACCTATATGGTTCGAAATCAAAACAAATGTAGAATCTTATCTTCAGAAGTCCAGGCAGTAGTTCATAAGGTCATTCAAACAAATTCCTTTTTTGCCCGCGATCTTGGATTGAGGCGAGTTCTGAAAATAAAAGAAATCCCTTCAAAAGACAAAAATATTAGAAACTTTTTGGTTCCTAAACTAAACTTTGAAGCAAATGAATATTTTGAATTAATTAATTGGTCTGAAATGAAACTTACCTGCCCCCCAATTTTAGACAGCCTTTCTTCTGAAGATATCTTGCAATTAATTTCTGATAAAGAAAAACCAAAATTAACCATAGATTTAACAAATATTCAATGTCATACGCAAGCTGTGAGCGTTGCGTAAAACTAGTAACTCAAGCGTCCTCAAAAGTGTATGGGAACGAGAGACGTGATGGGTTTATAAGAGCAACACTCACTTCTCGTACGGTTAGGCCTCAATTTGACACTAAAGCAGACTTTGCCACTCCCGAATAAATAATTTTTCATCTTTGGTTGGTTGGTTGGGAAGGGAGGGGGTGGAACTCGTAGTACAGTCACCTTCACGGGGTGAGTTCTGAATCGTCCAAAAAGGGCGGGCCAAGGGCTGTACAAAACTTCTATAAGACAGTGTGATTAGTGGGCGCGCTAAGAGGGGAATAATTTATTCTACTTATATACTCAATAAGACTTATACAAAAATTAAAATAGAGAAACTAACCACCCTCAATTACGTAAATTTATACAAAAAATGACATTTTCCACTTCTTTTCAGGGGCTGTAGGGGCTTTGATAGAGCGGTACACGTTTTCTTTTCAAACTTTACCTGATGTTGTAATAGTCTACAAAAAATGAACTTTATCTAACATCATTTCCACCTCTTACAATTTTTCGAATATTTGTTCAATTTATTATAAAATTTGTAAATTTTAAATGCAATGCGCGAACGGAAGATATTAACCGATTTGAAATTTCCTTTTTTTCCTGAATTTGTATTGATATGTAGCAACTTTTACCTGCTATTACGATATGATTTGAAAAAATTTACGTATTTCACTCCGGTCTAATGTATATTAGATATAAAAGAGGACCTAATACACTGCTTTGCGGTACTCCAGCTGCCATTGGAAGGATATTGTAATATTCGTCTTTATATCTTATATAAAATTTTTGATCAGTTATGTAGCTCTTCAAAAGTTCAAAGTAGTTTTGTGGAAAGATTCGTTTAAGCTTATGCAGAAGTCCTTTATGCCAAACTTAATCAAAGGCTTTGTCCTTCATATCATTAAGTATTTTGATAGCAACCCCGTGGATTTGTTGGACTGTTGAGTGTTGCCGTCTAAATCCGAATTGATGACTTGGTATTACTTTCTTTGCTGTCAAAATTGGTTCTAGTCGGTTGAACAATATTTTTTCAAACACTTTTGAAAGTATTGGCAATAAGCTGATGGGTTGATATGAGGCAGTTTTGGTGGCATCTTTTCCTGGTTTGAGTATGGCGGTAATTTGAGCAATTTTCCATAACCGTGAGAAGTATTTAGTCTCTAACATGCAATTAAATATATTGCTTATGAATAACAATGCTATTTCAGGTAAATCTTTTACAAATTTTCCATTTATTAAATCATATCCTGGAGCTTTTTATCGTTTAGCTGTCTTATTTGATTTTTAATTTCGCTTATAGTGGTCTTTCTTGTTTTGATTTGCGGAACGTTTATTATGTTATCAGATTTAATGTTAATGTTTTGATTATCCATTTCGCTTTTAAATGTGTCTAAGAAGTGTTTGGCTAGGGTGTCGGCTTTTTCTTTGTTTGTTTTTGCCCATGTGCCGACTTCTGTTTTGATGGGAGGTTTTGTTGCTTTCCATAAAGAGTAATTTGTAGATGCTGCTGTTCCCAGGTTTGCCATATAATTTCGATGTTTACTCTCCGTGTGTTTTGTAAGTAATATTTTTAGCTCATTTGTCGCCTTATTAGGTTAGTTTTATCTGCTGGATGTCTGGTCGTTTGCCATGTTTTGCGGAGTTTTCTTTTTTCGCCGATTTTCTCTTTAATCTAAGTTTCGATATTTTCTTTATTTGTCATTTTCGGTGTTGGTGTAGAGGAAGCAACTGCTTGTATTACGATATCATTGAAATATACAATAGCGGAGTCAATTTCATCTTGAGTTTCCAGTGATATATTTATTTTGAGTTTTTGTTCTAATATTTGACAAGCGTTAGTCCAATTCGTTTTAGAACTATATAGGCCCAGATATTGTTTTATTTCAATAGGTCCAAGTAAGGTCATAATGAATGGTGAATGGCCTGAGGAGAGCTCTAAACATGATTTTATTGTCAGACTTTCATATGCCATATTTTTAATGATGCAGAAGTCAATTAAGTCCGGTTGTTTTTTCGTATCTGTTGGCGAGTAGGTTGGCTCACCTGTGCTAATAAACCGACTATTATTTTTTTCATCTTTTTGAATAGGTAAAAATCGAAGACGAGCCGAAACACGTGCAAGCAAAGCAGCTGTCAACAGATAACTGAACATTAAATAATGGCCGAGCTCGTCGGCATGAGTGAGAGACATGATTACCAACATATCTCCACAAAAAAATCGAGATTCGAGTTTACGTAACCTGCGAAAATTCAAAATTCGCAGTACTTTTTAACACACCTTGTATTTTTCACTCTTAAAAGTAAACTGTCCTCAGGCTTAGACCAAATACCTAACATCATTCTAAAAAACTTATCCCAAGAACTAATTTCAGAATATTGCACATTATTCAACAACGTGTTGAATTATGCCTATTTTCCTCCCACATAAACTGGTTGAAAAATCTCCGACCAATTAGGTTGTTACCAAACGTTAGCAAAGTTTTTGAGGTCGTTATCAACATAAATATAAACAGGGTTATTAAAACCAACAGCTTAGTGAGTTCTAAACAATTTGTTTTTAAATATAGACATTCAACTATACATGCAATTAAACTTTTGACCTCCGAAACCAACTGGAGCTGGAATAAAGAACATGTCACATGAGCTTGCTTCTTGGACATTGAAAAAGCTTTCGACCAAGTGTGGATAGAAGGCCTGATATCTAAACTCATTGGCTATAAATTCCCGGTTAACCTTAGCTTTCTCATTTATAATATGCTGCAAAAGATAAATTTAAGTACATATAATATAAAGAATATAAATAGTAGTCGCGAATTTAATATAATACATGCTATGCAACAAGGGACAGTAAATGCCCCAATTCGTTCCAGTCTCTTTATACTTGACTTACTCCATAAAATAGACAATATAATAGCCTTTGCTGATGATATTGTCATTTACCATCCAGACAGACAGAACAGAAATCTGCAACTGAAATACAATATTGTAGAAGTTTTTGCAGCAAACTGGCATCGTAAAATACTAAGATATGCGAGAGCATTTTGTTTCGTCCACCCATAAAAAATGCAACTAAAATATCAGAAAAGCTGGAAAAATCTAAATATAATACCGTACGAAACCGGAAGCTCTATTCAAACCACATAGAGAGTCAAATATCTCGGTATTCACCTGCGCCTAGAAAGGTATTTTGTTTTTATAACTAAGCAAAATTTCATTACGTAAATAAAAAATAAAGACATATATTTTCACTCATCTTTATAGATAATTTCAAATATGTATATATGTACGAGGTGTGTTCAAAAAGTATCCCGAATTTTGTGTTCTTTTATGAAGTATTTTTTTTAGTCATTAATATCTACTTTGCCCTCTTCAAAGTAATCCCCATTAGATATTATGCACTTGTGCCAACGTTTTTTCCAATCTTCGAAGCTCTTCAAAAAATCTTTTTTTTTATGTTGTTGTGTGTTGTTTTTGGCCAAAAAGTCACACACAAGCAACGATGTGCGAGCAGGGGCCAATTTTTGTTCTTCCACAAATCCGGGCATTTCTGGCGGATTGCTTCACGCAAATTGCGCATAACTGGCAGGTAATAATCCTTATTGACCGTTTTACCCTGTGACAAGAACTCATGATACACAACGCCCCTGCAATCGAAGAAAACGGTAAGCAAAACTTTTGATTGAGATTGAGATGATTGAGCTTTGGTTTCCACGTCAGAACCATAAGCCCACGATTCGTCACCACTTATAACCCTCTGGAACAAATTTGGGTCGTCGCGGACAGAGTCCAACATCTCATTGGCAATGCTCATGCGATGCTGCTTTTGGTCGAAATTGACCAGTTTTGGTACGAATTTTTCGGCGACCCGTCTCATTCCCAAATCATTGAAAAAAATCGAATGGCATGAGCCAATCGATATGTCTAGGTCCTCAGCAGCTTCTCTAACGGTGATTTGAGGATTGGCTAGAACCATTTTCTTTACATCATGAATTTTTTCGTATGTTGTTGAAGTGCTCGGGCATCCAGCACGCTTTTCGTGGTTCACATCTTCTCGGCCTTCTGAGAACATTTTGAACCTCCGATAAACGTTGCTTTGGTCCAAAGTAGCTTCTCCGTATTACACAGTCAGCATTCGGAATGCATTCGCGCACTCAATCTCGTTTTTCACACAAAATTTGATACATGTTCTTTGATCCGTCTTTTTGAATAGGTAAAAATCGAAGACGAGCCGAAACATGTGCAAGCAAAGCAGTTGTCAACAATTAACTGAACATTCAAAATTGCCGAACTCGTCGGCATGAGTGAGAGACATGAGTACCAACATATCGCCAAAAAAAAAAATATTGAAATTCGAATATGCGTAGCCTGCGAAAATTCACAATTCGCGATACTTTTTGAACACACCTCAATATTAAATAAAATCTTGGAGCATAGAACATATATTGCAGATGTATGCATGAATATTTGTACCTATGTATGTACGTATATACGTTTACTGTGCGGTTGCTCAGTGCTGAGACAAAGACAAATCGACGCATTCGTATGTACATATATTTATAACGATAACATTAACCTCCAAGTCGACAAGACGGCAAGAGCTTTTCTTATTTACAAAAAAATGTTTTCATCAAAACTAGAGCACAGAAAAGTCAAAATATTAATGTATCAAACCCTGGTAAGACCGGTACGCACAATGGTTGCTCAATTTGGTACAACATTTCACCCTCATACAATGAGTCAAAAAAGTATTGGGACACTCGATAAATCAAAGTTTTTAGTGCCATAACTTTTCTTCTAATGAAAGTAAAAAAAATAGAAAACGGTTTATTCTAAATATTTATTTATTACGTATCTGAACAAAAAAATTAATTTTGATTTAGGTTTACAAGCTCAACCTTGAAAGGTAAAATAAGGCGCAAATTCACATCAAAAAAGTATTGGCACAGGTAGCGTAATTAGCTTGCTCCATTGCAGCTGTAACGCGCTAACACTTTGTGAGTCCTCCTTTAGACTGAATGAAGGCCTGCAAACGTCTCTCCATACTATTTACCAGACTTGAAGTTTGGGAAGGTGTTATTTTACTCCATTCAACAATTATTGCCTCTGTTAGAGAATCATTTGACGTTATGTGGTGAGATCGTATCTCCCGTTCCAGAAGATGCCACACATGCTCAATAGGATTTAAGTCCGGCGATTGGGGAGGTGTATTAAGCTGTTTGCAATGGTATATCAACCACTCCTGCACAAGATAAGACGAATTTTTTATCATTATCTTGTTGAAATTGCCAAGTTGTCCCATTAAGGCCCAGTTTTTGTCCCGATACACATGCTTATCAATTGTTTCATCTATGAACGCGAGCTTTCCGACACCTGATGCCGCGAAACACCCCCAAACCATCACATTGCCTCCACCGTGTTTACCTGTTTTGACCAGGTTGTTCTCTTGAAGGTCTTTATTTGATATTCGCCAAATCTTTTGTGCTCCATCTGAACCAAATATTATAAATCGATTTTTTGGATTTATCACTAAATATGGTGGTGTTCCAAAAAGCGTCGAGTTTATTTATATGCTGTTTAGCAAATTCTAGCCATTTTTCTTATTCACCTTCGAAATGAATGGTTTGCATCGAGGAACCCGGCCATGATATCCAGCCTTATATAGGGTATTTCGAATAGTTTGGGGTTAAAATTGATTTCAAATGAATTTTGCAGGATCTCGCACACTTTGACAGCCAAAGTTTTGAATTTTGGGCCACTGTGGACACAACAATTCGCTCCGGTCGTTCGGTTAATTTTTTGGGCGGCCAGATCTACTTTCTGGAGCTATTTTGCCAGTATTGCAATAGTGCACAATGATGTTTCGAACGCTGCACCATGGTTTATCGACAAGCTTGCCAATTTCGCGATAGGATTTTTTTTCTAAATACAGTTTTATCATTAACTAGTGGACCCTCACCCGCTTCGCTGGGTGAAAGAAAAATATATATGAAAAGTGTTCTTTGTTTTTTTCTTGTTTCATCATTTATTTCATGCTCGGCCATTATTTTGTGACTTATTCTAATAACAATGTTTTATTTATTTTAGTGACTTACTCTAATGATTGTAAACTAACAACTTATTCTAAAGCCTTCTGACACACAAAATTCTTGGTTTTATTTTCATGCGGTGTATAAATATAAAGTAACGATGGTTTCCCTACTCGAGAGCATCCTACATACAGTTTCCCATGTCCAAAGCATGGATAAGTTAGGTCAATTCCACATAATTGAAGTGTTTGACTTTGAGACTTATTGATTGTAATAGCAAAAGCAAGGCGAATGGGAAACTGAAGTCGCTTAAAATCAAAAGGCGAATCTGTTGAAATTATTGGAATGCGCGGAATCAAAACATCTTCACCTTTAAATTTGCCTTTCAAAATTGTTGCTTCAATTACATTGTTCATTGTCCGTTTCACTGCTAATCTTGTCCCATTGCATAGTTTCGGCTGATTGATATTTCGCAACATAATGATCACTGCGCCGACTTTCAATTGCAAACGATGTGGTGGCAAGCCAGGCAAATTATGTGAATTCAAAAATTCAATTGGATAATTCACTACATCGTCGGGATTAGTGATTGAATCAATTGATTTATAGGTGACAATTTCACCTGGAATTTGAGTCAAAATACTGGCATTGATTTCATTGACATCGACATATTTGGCAGCTAATATAGCTATCTCGCTTAGCCAATCTTGATCTCGATAGTTTTGTGCAATATTTGGGAATACATTTTGCACTAATTGTACTCTTGATTCTGTTACGGTACAAAAATTAGTTGGAAGTGTGATCATGCCTGTATTTCTTACCATTTCCAATTTGCAACAAATGTTCGGAAAATTCAGCAGCTGTTGGATCATTCTGTACGTGCACACGAACATTAGTAGTTAACGTGAGTTTTTGAACATATCTCCACAGATTAGAAGATTTCAGGCACGCTCTCAATTCATCAGCTGCTGTTGATTTGGGAATAACAGGCAAAGTTTGTCGAAAATCACCGGCCAATAGAATTAGTGCACCACCAAATATGTTTGTGTTATTTCGAAAATCTTTCATTGTTCTATTTAAGGCTGCCAGTGATTTTTTATGAGCCATCGTACATTCATCCCATACAATAATTTTACATGTTTGTAAAACCTTTCCCATTCCAGAATTTTTAGAAATGTTGCAAGTTGGTTCTTCATTTACTTGCATATTTAATGGTAACTTTAATGCAGAATGTGCAGTGCGACCGCTGTCCAATAAAGTTGCCGCTATTCCAGATAATGCCAAAGCCAATGCAATATTATTCTGTGATCGAATGGTGCCAAAATTAACGACAAGAAAAACGTTTTTCCAGTCCCACCTGGTGCATCTAAGAAGAATATTCCTCCTCTTTCATTTGCAACATTGTCTATAATTGTGTCATATGCCTGCCTTTGTTCTGTGTTTAATTTTGGTAGGTTTATTGTTACAAATTTGTTCAGATCATTTCGTATTCGTATTCTTTTTCATGTCTTAATTCTGCATTGTACGCATCATGACGATTTGGTGCGATCATACCTAACTCACTCAGAGTTTAATTTGCAATCATCAGGCAAAAGTCCTCGATTTTAATTAATGGCTCATTTTATAATTCATCTGTATAATTCAAATTTGGATTTGCAGTAATGCGACGTACTTGATGTAGGATATCTTCTGTCATGTATTCTTGGTAAGTACTCCACAATTCTTTTGGGTTTGCTGGGATACATGTAGCAATAATGATGGCAAATAGTGTTCTTATTTGGTGTGGAGAACTTGTTGCACATGCATCCATAAGAGTTGCTTCACACTGATTATCATTTTCAAGCAAATTCAAGTCTTTGCATGCTTGCTGATAAGTACAACAAAGATGACCATTAACTCGTTTCAAACTTTCGAATGATCTTGGGCCGGGAATATCAACTAAGAGTAAACGTAAATAGAAACATTCCACTTTACTTGAATGCACAGTGTAAAGTCGTCCGATTGCATCACCCAAATGATCACCTGGATATCCATCTACAGGTATTCCTCGTTGCCTTCGTATCCAGGACCTCGATGATGCATTCCAAGTATAATATTTAGGAACATTTGAATAAAGCAATGTTCTTGCAAATGAATCTGTTTCACATAAGTTGAAAAATGTAGTGAATGTTGTTGCTGGTGGTCGTTCGGCCATTTGTTGGGCAGTATTTTCAGTGAAATAAACACTTTGTTCATTTTCTAAATGGACTGACAAATGAATAACAGCTGGATGGCAATCATGAATCGGAAATGATAATATTCTCCAAACTGCTTCGTTGCTACTAAAGTATCTTCCCATTTGGTAATTAGTAATTTCATCATTTCGATTTACAACTCCAAATACTGCCATGTCACTTCCTTTAATGATATATTTGCATATGTATTTGATGAATTTTACGGAGTTACAATATTCAACATTTATATGTGCGTTAAATGTTTTCGATAATAATTTGGAATACGGAACTATCCAACGGTTATCGATCTCCACATCTTGATTATTTATTTTCACAGTGACTGTTTTTCCATTATCTTCTGGTGATCTTCTACGGTACAATGGATATCCATCATTTCCAGTCATTGTTTCAGCAATTAATTACCTTGGGTAGTTTTTTGAACATTTACCATCAACCATACATGGAGAATTTTGATTTAACGTACCGCACGGTCCATGAATCATGTTTTTGGTTACAGTAGTATGTAATTCTGGATCTTCATTTATATTTGGAATTTCAGCACATATAATATGATCAATTTTATCTGTGGTTAGCTTTTGTTTTAACCAAATCAAAATATGCGCATGAGGCAAGCCTCTTTTTTGCCATTCCACAGAATACATGAAACATTGTACATCTCCGTAAACTTTATGTTTTACAATGAAATCCATTAGAGACTGTAGCTTTCGTCTAAACACTCTTGCAGTAATGTCATGCCTATAAGTAGCTGATTGCCCAGTATATAAATGATTCTTAATAACATCCCATTTCGGATTGCATGTGAAAGTTATGAATAAGTCGGGTCGACCATAATTTCTGACATAACACATTGCATCTTGGGCGTATTCATGCATATGCCTCGGACTGCCTGTATACGATGAATTTAATATTACCATTTGACCAATGTTATTAACGTTGGTATTGTTGTTAATTGCATCTCGTAAATGTATGTATTCGTCACAGCGTAATTTTCTTTGGTTGAATCTAATGTAATTCAATCGTTCTGTTTCTATTTTCGCATGCATGTCAACAATATACTGATGAAATGAAATGTGATTCTCTTGATTTTCTCTTATCATGATTCTGTATGCATAATAATTCATTGCGCTTACAGTTTTATTTGTTTCTTGACCATTTGCTGGATTTATTTGTTTTATATCAATCGAATAACCATCTTCACCACGACAGAACATAAGAGGATATTGTAATGCATCATATTTTCGATGCGTTTCATTAACACGTTGCAGTGTATCATTTCTTCTTTGCAAAACAATATCTCTTGGTTGAAATTCATCTCCAGATATAACAATTGCAACCTCGTTGCTTGAAGTTGGTTGATTGTATCTTCCACGATTTTATTTTTATGATTATCAGATGACAATCTTTCGATTGTTGTTTTAAAACTTTGCACCAAAACATTGTGTGTGTGTAATAAATCTTGTAACTCTCTCATAATGACTCTGTTTATATTTCTGGAAAATGCACACCGTGCTTCAAGTTCATCATCGTTGTCATTAATGAAATAATGACATCGTTATCGCGAAAATTTTGACTCTTGATCGGGTAGTGGTAGTAATGAACCTATTAAGTGATATGCTTGCCCTTGAATCTGAAAAAAGCCATAATTTGTGTCCATAAAATCTAATGATTCATTAGATGTGTCAGCGAATGTTGTTGAACGTTGAAGTTTATGTATTACCTTGAACGTTGGCATGAAGTTATCGGTTATAATTTTTCCAGCACCAAAAGATGTCATTTGAAAACATGAATTATATGTGGAAATTTTTTCAAGAAAATGTTTGGAATCGGGTGATGTTCCCGATAACAATGTAGCTAATGGTTCGGGCGGATATTGTATGTCTGGTAAACGAACTTTTCCTGCAGCGCAACACATGCCTGGTGTTTCAGTTTTGAATTTCAATGCTTGACAAAGTCCGCAAATTTTATCCATACTTCCAATGACAACGTATTTGTGAGATGAATAATAAAGTTGTGGATTATATTGAAATGCTGCACCATTCAAATTTACAGAATTGATATTTATTGGCCGATTTTGAGAACGTGACCTAGTACGATCTCTTTGTTGACTTAATCTATCAGCATGATTTTCCTCACTTTCATTTTGTCTGTGATTTTGCACATTTCTATTGTGAGGTGTATTACGTCCGATGTTAGCATGTCTTCTATCTCTTGGCATTTCTTTTACCGAATCAAAGTGGTCTTCTTAATGTCACTCTGAGCTCTTCATTTCTTCTTTTCTTGTTTTTAAACTGGAATTCAAATTAACATACTGTTAGCGCCATCTTTTAAAAATATAATTGAACTGTGAGCACGCGTTGAAATGAAAATATCACAGAACAGAAATGGGAAATGATCAGGAAAAATAATATATATTGTTGAAATTTTTCTTGAAAATATCTACGGAAAGTGTGAAAACAATCTCTTTTCTTAAATATCTTAAGTAAAAACTTCTAAAATATTACTTATTTTTGCCGATTTCTGTTGTGTGTATTTTTCACACCATTTATTCACTGTTTCACTTGTTATCAATCATTTGCAAAATTAATATATATTTTGTAAGTTTTTCGTGAAAATATCGTTGGAAAATGTGAAAACAATCTCTTCTCTTAAATATTTCTGACGCACTTTTTTTTATCTCTTTGGTTGATGCCTGGAAACTGCTTCACTTGAACACTTTACCAAATAAAACACTTTCATGTTAGTTTTAACACTTACTTTCACTATGTACTATTACTGATAACCTTCGGTAATCTTCTAGGAAAACGGCCTTGCTTAAGTACTTTTTTAGCAAGAATGATAGAAAGAAGATTGCGCCCATCAGAGCGTACGTGACGTCACGTTTGCTGAGTTGTACAGTATTGCCAACCATTTGCTCTTCGCAATAAATTTAGTGCTTTTTTATACCGAAAATGCGAAAATTTTGAAGTTTCGTGTTTGTCTCTTTTTTTTTAATTTAAAGTTACCTAAACTTTAGGTTAAAAAACAAACTAATATATATTATTAAACAAAAAAAGGTTAAAAAAGGTCACTCTGAGAAGATTTTAGTGCTAATGAAAATTTTTTTACTCCTATAAAATTTGATAATTTGAAAGTGCAAATTTAATTTTTGACTGCATTTAAGGTTATGCCAAAATATTCAATGCCCCTCTCTCAACTCTTCTTAAGATTGAAAACCTTTTTACACATTTTAAAAAGCCTTTGAATTTATTGAATGCGAATTAAAACCATAGAGGTGTAATCGTTTCTTCCGGTCACCAATCCTTAGTGAGACATTGGACATTAAGAGTTATATTCATTGTAAAAATAACCAACAAAATACCAGAAAATACTGAAAAAACCATACTGACATTTTTACAAAAAGAGTACCTTATCTAGTTAATATACATAACTTCAAATATAACAAAAAAGTATTTCCCTTAACAAAAGAGTCTCGCTTAAAAAAAACTCATAAATTAAATTATACATAAGCATAACACATTTATTTAAGAAAATGCACATTTTAAATACAATTTGTTACGCATACAAAGTTCTTTATGTGATTCAATAAAAATTTGTTGGGTTATTTTCTTTGAATGGGCATTTTAGTGCGTTTTTATATCCAAAGCTAGACAACACTGGAGTAGCGAGAGAGAGATTTGACTGCCGAAAGCAGAAGAACACCAACAACACCTGCAATCGCGGGCAATGCCACCAGATGTTAAAAAAAAGTAAAGCTAAATAAAACTGAGTGAATTATTTAAATAATTATTAAAAAAAGTATATTTTACAAAATTATAAACATGACATTTTAATTAGAACAGCTAGAAAAATGTCATGAATAAAGAACTAAAACTCCGAGACAAAAAATAATAAAAATAACAAAAAAAAATGCTAAATCAAGTTACGAAAATGGTAATCTGGTCATACTGGAGCTAAAATCACGTAACTAGTTGTCAAATTCGCTGAGCGCAAAGTAACGGGCCCACGATAGGCGCCATCTCATTATTCTTTCCATCATGCTTTTTTAGCGATGACCTGTTCAGGTTCGTTGAGCTAATGGTTTTGCTTCGGTTATCCCGAAACGTGGGTGTAAAGAAGAAGTATTTAAGCAAAGCGTTAAGTTAGTCACAGCAGTATTTTGTTACGATTAATTATTGCAGGCGGTCAGCTACAGCTGTGCCTGCTAATTTGTATGTTTCTATTCTATGCGAATGCAGGCGTGCAGCCACTGCTGTATGAATATATGTATATGTATGTATGTTTGCATTCCATTGAAATGTATGTAATGGAATGAAAATTTAGACATAAATACTGCTGCGTTAACTTGTACATATGGGAGTAAAATGTACGCTCCATGCAACCGTTTACAATAACAACCATACGCGTTAAAAGAACGCTGCCTCGTGTATACTGTGTGTTGACGAAGAAGTAAAGGAGATATTAACCAAACCTAGTTACAAACCTTCTCCACATGTGTCTCTTCAATGTGGCAAAGTTTGGTTAAAATCGGTTGAGCCATTCTCCGTAAAGTTCATCACAACGCAAAAACGGCTGAATTTTTATATTGTATATATGGCAATATGGTTAAACGTCCGATGTCATTAATATTAGCATCATTCGCTATCGCATCTTGCAAATGAATATATTGTTCAGATCCTAATTTTGCTTGTTTGAAACGAATAAAATTAAGACGTTCTGTTTCTATTTTGGCATACATATCAACGATGTACTGATGATATAGTTTACGACATCTCAAGATATAATTTTGTTTTTGTGGGCGAACCATCAATCGATAAGAATAAAAATTCATGGCACTAACTTTTTTCTGTACATGTAGACCTGGAAATAGGTGGAAAATGTGACTTAAGAAATTTCTACCAATGATGAAATGTCAACACACGGAAAATATTATTTACCTGTTCGTGGACCATTTTAACTGATTGTAGTACATAAGAATGCAATCTCTTAACCTGAAGGTGAGTTCCCAATTGGTCTATATCTGGAGTCCTTAGTTACCCAGCGAAAAGAAAAGTCCTCTTTTCATTAGCATTTATCAACAACTTACATGGGATACTCATGTGGTTCAAACACATCCTAGGGCTATCCAGGTCCATGTTTTGGTCTATATCTCGAGACCCTAGTTACGGAGTTGCATTAAAAATACTTTATACTATAGCAATCATCAACAGCTCCCATTTTCTACCCATATTGTACAAACACATCCTTAAATTATCGGGGTCCACATTTTGGCCGATATCTCGAGACCCTAGTCACGGAGCGGCATCAAAAATACTCTATACTATAGCAATCATCAGCAGCTTCCATTTGCTACCCATATTGTACAAACACATCCTAGGGTTACCCTGGTCCACGTTTTGACCTATATCTCGAAACCCTAGTCACGGAGCGGCATCAAAAATACTCTATATTATAGCTATCATCAGCAGCTTCCATTTGCTACCCATATTGTACAAACACATCCTAGGGTTATCCGGGTCCACGTTTTGGCCTATATCTCGAGACCCTAGTCGCGAAACGGTATGAAAAATACTCTATACTATAGAAATCATCAACAGCTTCCATTTGCTACCCATATTGTACAAACACATCCTGGGGTTACCCGGGTCCACGTTTTGGCCTATTTCTCGAGACTCTGTTATCCGATTCTTAAAATTTCAAAGCACAAACCTTCTCCACATGTGTTTCTTCAATGTGGCAAAGTTTGGTTAAAATCGGTTGAGCCATTCTCCGTAAAGTTCATCACAACGCGAAAAACGGCTGAATTTTTATATATAACTAGCAAACCCGGCCCCCTTCGCTGGGCACACTAAAGTAGAATAGATATGGTTTAGAACAAAAAATATATGGTTTTCCTATTATTTATTTCTTTATTCTTTATTCTTTATTCAAGCGCTTTGGCATAAACAATATTTTTTGTTTTTCTATTTGTTTTTGAGTAAATATAAAATATAAATTGAAAATCAGGAAAAAAAAGATTGTTTTTAAATTTCAAATCATCGCAAATGAATAACTAAGAAACAATCGTCTTTTTTCCTGATCATCCATGAATTTTTCAATTTATATGTTTTATTAAGCATTGGAGCTTTTATAACCATTATCCATTTATATTTAAAAAAAAAACACATAATTTCATTTGAACATTCGGATTTCACATTAAATTCTCAAATTTCGTAAGAAATTATTCACTGTTCCAAAATCCACTCCAAAAAAATTCACAAAAAATGTTTACACTTTGCACTTACGTCTTCTCCTTATGGCGTCCAAATCAGAAAGAAATATTGACACATTGTAACTCACACTGTCAATTTGACAGTTCAGTTCCGCCCCAAGCGTTAAAAAAGTAAACGGCATTATGGCTGGTTCAAAAGAACGCTGTACGCGTTGCCGGAGTTCCGAATTACAACCAAACTTTACGAAACCCATTTTCAATACTTACTTAACAATGTGCGTAAGTTTGATTTAATTCGGGGCAAAGACACGGCGGGTCCACGTTTTGGCATATATTTCGAGACCCTTGACATCAATAGGTATGAAAATTACCCCGTATTAAAGCACTTATCAACAGCTTTCATTTGATACCCATATTGTACATACACAACCGAAGGTTACCTGGGTCCACGTTTTGACCTATATCGCGAGACCCTATATACCAATAGGTATTCAAACTATACGGAAACCATCTTCAATACCTACTTAACAATGTGTGTAAGTTTGGTTTAATTCGATTCAAGGACACGGCGGGTCCACGTTTTGGCATATATTTTGAGACCCTAGTCATCAATAGGTATGAAAATTACCCCGTATTAAAGCACTTATCAACAGCTTTCATTTGATATCCATATTGTATAAACACATTCTAGGGTCCACGTTTTGGTCTCTATCCCGAGACCCTAGTCACGGAGCGGCATGAAAAATACTCTGAACTAAAGCATTCACCAACAGCTTCCATTTGATACCCATATTGTACACACACAACCAAAGGTTACCCGGGTCCACGTTTTGACCTATATCGCGAGACCCTATCTACCAATAGGTATTCAAACTATACGGAAACCATCTTCAATACCTACTTAACAATGTGTGTAAGTTTGGTTTAATTCGATTCAAAGACACGGCGGGTCCACGTTTTGGTATATATTTCGAGACCCTAGTCATCAATAGGTATGAAAATTACCCCGTATTAAAGCACTTATCAACAGCTTTCATTTGATACCCATATTGTACATACACAACCAAAGGTTACCCGGGCCCACGTTTTGACCTATATTTCGAGACCCCAGTCACGGAGCGGCGTTTAATCTCAACTTTTAAACCTTCCCTGGATCTTCACGGATATTTCAAGACCAAGATAAGATAAATCCGTTCAGCCGTTCTCGAGTTTTAGCGAGACTAACGAACAGCAATTGATTTTTATATATATAGATATGTATGTAGATTGACGTAGATCTCGACAAATTTCAGCAACACGGGCCATTTTGGTTCATGTCCGTTGAAATTTCGATCAAAAGTGATTGCGACCGTATGCAATTCCTAAAACGGAATAAGTAAAAAGCAAGGGTATGGCCAATACCTTTTTGATGGGAATTTGTGCCTTATTTACCCTTTCAAGGTTGAGCTTGTAAACCTATGTCGATATTATGTTTTTCGTTCGGAGAAGTAATAAATATTATACATATACATTTAGAAAATGCCGTTTTATACTTTCATTAGAAGAAAAGTTGTAGCTCTGAGAACTTCGATTTTTCGAGTGTGCCAATACGTTTTTGACTCACTGTATATGGAACGGCTAAGGAAGCTTGAGAGAAGAATATTACGATCACCTGCTTCCTAATACAGATCACAAAGTAGTAACTATACCAAATACATCTCAAATTCAAAGCTGTATAACACGGCGAAAGTGTCCAGAATTGATTGATATATTATAATTTAATGAGAAAACATATCCGGCGTTGCCTATACAATACCAATAACATATTAACACGTTTCCTGTCCGCTGAGCCACATATGGTTCAGTAAACGTGCGCTTGATAAGCACTGATACGTTCCTGAGCCATATGTGTGTCAGGGGGTATATGAACCGCATGTGTTTCATGAACGTGCAGAAGCAAAAATGTCCCTCTACGCTCATGGACCATATGTGTTTCAGATAGAAATACCCTGCATCCGTTTTTTTTTTGTTAATTATTATTATTATTACTAAAGCTATCCTATGACTACAAAAAAACAAATTATTCAAAAAACCCTGTTGGACTTGTCGGTCAATCTTGCATTTTTGTATTGGGACAGGGAACGTGTTAATAAGCGCGTTTTACTACGAAAACGATGATTATTTGTCACTAGCTATTTCTAATGGATTTGCATCCCCCGAATCTTTCTTATACCTCGACCAAAAAGGCTTTATGCAAAACGAAAACCACACCACACATGTTCTTATAAAAACTTTTATGCATCACTTAAAGCTTAACAATTTCAAAAACTCATTGCGTTTCTTTTTCAACAAATTCTTCGTTAATACATCTGCCAGAGAACGTTAATGTATAGAGAAGTCTCAATGACAGGAACGTATGGAATTTCGAGGGGTACTCGTCTCGCGAAGACAATTTCACCATAGACACATTTTTCAACAAAAATTAACAGTGAGGGGCTGAATTACATATGTAAATTTAGCAGCAGTCGATAAGAATTTGTTGGTGATTAGAAGCAAAGAATGTTAGGTAGCTTTTTAATATGACCTATATATTTGAATTTTTCCAAATCATCCAAAATTATATACATATGTTATGTCTGTCTGTCTGGTGTCTGTAAAACTTTGTTGAATCCCTTCAACTGAATCAAAATCCTCTATAGAAAACGCTTCATTACCAGGCGCACAGGAAGATGGCATATGCAAATGTAAATTTGTGAATTTGTGAATTTATATACATTTGCGCATATGTATATGCTGTGTGTATGTATGCTCACTAGCGACAGCTCAAAATAAAACGGTAAACTTCTCAAGAAATCCAGCGCGCACTCATGGCGCAGCGCATATTCATAGGCACAGCATTGTACATATGTATACACATATTTACGTACATATATTGATACATACATATGTACGAAGCCGCGGGCACTCGACTTGACAAAAATTGAAGATTTATCAAATATTGGCAAATAATTCTACGCGAAATATTCCAATATTGACTATTTTCGAATGGTCGCGAAAATTGGCATATGGGCGGCTCGTTTTATGAATGAAAGTACTTGCTCTTAGAACTATGAGCTCGAATTATCAATGAATTTTTTGATGATGAGTTTTTGTTGTACAGTACAATAGTTGAAACTGTTCGGCGCCGCCGCGACTGTTCAGCGCTATGTCAACTAGAATGATGACCGCTACGCCTGCGCCTAAGACTGCATTTTGTTCTTGTAGTCGCTAGGCATAGAATTTTAGCTTTGAACGACATACGCATTTTGAGGAATAAGCTGAGTGCCCTGTGTGTGTGGTTGTATGTACATGCATATGTGTATATTAATAAGCATTGATTTGCTTGAATTCAATTCACATATTTATATTTGCATATGCCATCTTCCTGTGTGCCTGGTAATGAAGCGTTTTGTATACAGAATTTTTTGATTTGAAATTGAACGTACATATATACATAGTTAGGGCATCAAGTGTGCATATACGCACATGCACATACGTCGATGCATATGCAGAAGAAGTTGTTTTAGCATTAGCAGGAATTCGATCATTCGAATATTTACACCCTAATTATTGCATGAAAGGAACAAAAATGCATATTCAAATGTACATACATATATATAATATGATAAGGCAATGAGTCGTGAGATAGGTCTTTGTTGCTGCAGTGCGTGTGCACATATGTACATACATTTGTAACACTATAAGAATTGAAGATGCAATTGAACTTTTGCACAAATATAACTAACAAAATATATGTATAATATATAAACATATATTGATATACATATATATTCATCAATATACCAATATGCTCTTTGAATTCTTGTCTAAAATTAATTTCGACTCGAAAAATTAGTAAACATTTTCATCAAATTTACACTAAAACGCGCACAACAAAATGTGAGGTCGTTTTCTAATGTATTTTGTTTAAATTTTTCTTTTAAAATTAAAACAACAAACATTAAAGTTACTTTGATTTTAAATGTTGTCTTTTTATTTGGTTATATTTGTTTGAAAATATAAATTGAATAAATCTTCGTTTATCAAGGGAACATAGAAATGCACAAGCAAATGCCTTGCAAAATGCCGTCGGCATTCGTCAATTTGATTTCATACAGAAACCAAAAACTGAGCAGAGCCAATGTACTTGTACCAGAGAATGTTAATGCAATGAGAAGGAGCAAATGTTAAACGAGCTTTTTTCGAGTTCTAATTTGTAGATTCATAATAAGGTCATTTCAAATTCAACTTTGCTCACGAGTGGCGAATTGCAGATATTTACCACGCGAGTGACGCGAGTGGAGGGTTTCTATATTTACTTACCACGCTAGGACAGAAATTCAGATTTTTTCTGCGTTTACCAAACTACTGAGGAAGTTCATAAGATTTTTCGGCACACTACTAAGGAAATCGAAGCGAATAAATTTGCGATTAAGAAGGCCGTGCGGCAGTTAATTTGTGGTGCAGAAGCTAAATTCGGCGGAATTATTCATTTTGTTTTTTGGCACGTATATAATTCAGGTTCAAGTCCTGAAGTCATATTTTTTTTCTTGCACATTTTTTTTTTTACAATTCAAACCAGGAAAGTTTGGTAAAATTTTTGAGTTTATTTTAATTAAAATTTCTTTAAAATACTATTTTTTTTTTGTATTTTATAAATGGAAATTTCTTTTCGGTATAAAATAGTTCATACTGGATATGACCTGACTTTTATATAAATCAATCAAAACAGAAAATATGTACATATATCTATAATCTATTTCATCAAATCCAAATTATATTGATGAGAAAATATCATTCTAATATCCGTCCAGAAAGCCAAACGCGCATACACACATGCATATTCATATAATTACGCATACAAACTTTCAACTAACGCAGAATATGTGCATATAAAAGTACGAATCGAATAAATGAGTGATTTAGAAAACTTATTTAGTGATTGTAGTTTAGCTCAATCTTGAAAGACGTGTCGTGTATGCAGTAAATCGTCCCATATTTGACTCAGGTTCAAGTCCTGTACACAGTTTTTTGTTCGATATTTTTATTTCATTTTTTATATTTGGTTTAATTAGAATTGATTTAAAATAGTGTATTCAGGTTTTTCTAATACCTGTTATTTAGAAATTTATTTTCTATATAACATTATTCATACTTCTTTTGAATTAATTTTTATGTAAAACAGCCATAAAGGCAATCATATGAATATGCATTCCTATATTTAATCTCTTCAGTCAAATCTGAACTACTTACATACACATATTGATGAGAAAATATTCTAATATCCATGGATGCATCCAGAAAGCCAAACGCGCATACACGCATATGTATACAAATATATACAAACCTTCAACGAACGCAAAATGTATGCAAGTTAACGGCAGACCACTTACCCCATTACAATGCTAAATGTAAACACAATTCAGAAAACATATTTTGCATCTTACAAATCCGCCAGCTCAGCATTATGCTGCTGCGTAATAAAAATTAATTGAAAATGAAATTGATATCTTCTTTGACCAGGCTGATGCAATGCCAAACCATCATTGTGAAACACATAGATTTAAGTAAACAAATTGTAAAGATACAAATAAGGGAATTTATAGAATAAAGTTTTAGTTTTTACTCCGTCTTCAAAGGAAGCACGTTTTTTTTAAAATGTTATTCCAGTAAGGAAAAACATAATTGGCGCCCAACGTAAAGGGCCTTGTTCTCCACTTCCAGAGCGTTTAAAAGTGATCGCAGTGCAGGCATCGAGCTCCGGTTCAACTAAGCAGCTTCAGCGAAGTTACCAACAGCGACTCAATAGCAAAGAACAATAACAACAACAATTTTGCCATTAACACCAGCAGCGGCTTGGCTTGCAGCTTTTGCAGCAACTCCCCGTGATAGAAACGACAAGACATTTTTGCCCGATTTGGCAGCGCTCCTTGTAGCGAGCATTTTCCTGGCGCAGCACGTTCTTCGCAGAAGAGGAGACACAAATGCACCGAAGATAAAAAATGATATATGTAAGTTATACCATATACATACATATAATAAGTAAATGGGGAATACTCCCAGTGAAATAAAATATTCAAAATTATTATATTGTGAATATTGTAGTGGGGATCATAAAATTGAAAAGTGCCCTATATTATTTAAGAAAAATTTTAAGAAAAGTGAACAAAAGAATAAGATATAAAAATGGCTGACTTAACAGTTGATTTAATTACAAGATTGATTGCGGAGAGCACAATAAATTTAAGGCAGGAAGTTGAACGATTACGATCTCAAGTTGAGATAGATACTCGTAGGGTGACGAATTATGTGACTGAGTCTATTGACGAAAATATACAGTGCCAAGAATCTCTTGATGTTGTTAAATCCCTTCCAGATTTTTCAGGGAAATTAAATTCTTACGTTAGTTGGAGGGAGGCAGCACATAATGCTATGAGCCTGTATATAAGGAAAAGTAGAAGATACTTTGCAGCCCTTACTATTTTGCGAAACAAGATCACACAAGATGCGAATGACACGCTCACCAATCATGGTACGGTGTTGAATTTTGATGCAATAATTGCGCGATTAGATTTTGCTTATTCAGACAAACGGCCGATACACATTATAGAACAGGAACTGAGTGTCTTACGCCAGGGATCAATGACAGTTGTCGAGTATTATAATTTGGTCAATAGAAAATTGACCTTACTCATAAATAAAACAATAATGACTCATAGTAGCTCATCCGATATAGCCAAAGAACTTAATAAAAAGAATAGGGATCATGCCTTAAGAATATTTGTAACTGGTCTCAATGCACCTTTAAGAGACATAATATTTTCTCTCAATCCTCAGGATTTGCCTGATGCTTTGGCAAAAGCACAGGAACTAGAATCAAACAACCAAAGGGCATTATTTGCTAAAAATTTTGCAAATGAAAGAAGCAGAGCTAGGACAACAAATTATCCCAATAATAATTTGAGGTTCCCAACAAGGAATAACGTACCAAAACCAGAACCAATGGACGTAGATCCATCTGTCTCCAGGTCATACAATAAGAATTACAACCCTTTTGGTCAACAAGGTGGCAGACATTTTAATCAGAATAACAAACCCCAGACAAGTAGTTCAGGCAATGGGTTAAATACTACTCAACAAAGTTCAGGGCCTCAGAACCAACATATGCAAGGCTTCAAGAGACGAAGAGAAAGTAATAATAGCTTTCGACCGCAAGGAAAAACTCCTAAAATAAACAATTTGTCAAGTGAATCAGAACATTCAGCGGAAAGTAGCGAAAATGATCAAATACAGGAAACATACAAACCTGTAAATCAATTTAAACAACAAATTATATTATGTAAAAATAGGTTCACTATACATGAAATGATAGAAATTTTTGGAAGAAAAAGACATTTGATTGAATATGATACAGTTGAGAATCTACTTACTATTTTAAAAGAATACATAAAACCTAAATTGGTAACAGCAATACACTGCACAGTAGAGGATTTGTATGAGATACAGCGACCTCTAAAAGAAACATTTCAAAATAAATTTGTATATACTAAGCTATTTCCTATGGACATTCCCAATAGGGAAGATCAAGCAGGTATAATTGAGCAAACCCATAATAGAGCGCATCGAAATTACAATGAAAATATAAAACAGATAGAAAAACTATACTATTGGAGAGAAATGAGAAAGAAAATGAAGGAATATGTACGCAATTGCATAACGTGCAATAGGAACAAATATGATCGACATCCGAAAAAAATTCCAATAAAAGAGGCTCCAATTCCAGAAAAAGAGGGAGAGCAGCTTCACCTAGATATTTTTTATGCTCAGGGGTTGAAGTTTATCACATGTATTGATGCTTATTCAAAATTTTTAATATTAAAAAATATAGAAGACAAATCTAATATTGAGGAAAAGGTTTTAGAAATTCTTCAAACTTTCCCAGATGTGAAACGAATAACGTTAGATAATGAGCCAAGTTTTACAACACCTCAATTCAAATCGTTAATGCAGAGATTAAATATTGAAATATATTTTTGCAATCCAAGGCATAGTATTACCAGAGAATGTTAATGCAATGAGAAGGAGCAAATGTTAAACGAGCTTTTTTCGAGTTCTAATTTGTAGATTCATAATAAGGTCATTTCAAATTCAACTTTGCTCACGAGTGGCGAATTGCAGATATTTACCACGCGAGTGACGCGAGTGGAGGGTTTCTATATTTACTTACCACGCTAGGACAGAAATTCAGATTTTTTCTGCGTTTACCATACTACTGAGGAAGTTCATAAGATTTTTTGGCACACTACTAAGGAAATCGAAGCGAATAAATTAGCGATTAAGAACACCGCGCGTCAGTTAGTTTGTGGTGCAGAAGCTAAAGTCGGCGGAATTATTCGTTTTGTTTTTTGGCACGTATATAATTCAGGTTCAAGTCCTGAAGTCATATTTTTTTTCTTGCACATTTTTTTTTTTACAATTCAAACCAGGAAAGTTTGGTAAAATTTTTGAGTTTATTTTAATTAAAATTTCTTTAAAATACTGTTTTTTTTTGTATTTTATAAATGGAAATTTCTTTTCGGTATAAAATAGTTCATACTGGATATGACCTGATTTTTATATAAATCAATCAAAACAGAAAATATGTACATATGTCTATAATCTATTTCATCAAATCCAAATTATATTGATGAGAAAATATCATTCTAATATCCGTCCAGTAAGCCAAACGCGCAAACACACATACATATGCATATAATTACGCATACAAACTTTCAACTAACGCAGAATATGTGCATATAAAAGTGCGAATCGAATAAATGAGTGATTTAGAAAACTTATTTAGTGATTGTAGTTTAGCTCAATCGTGAAAGACGTGTCGTGTATGCAGTAAATCGTCCCATATGTGACTCAGGTTCAAATCCTGTACACAGTTTTTTGTTCGATATTTTTATTTCATTTTTTATATTTGGTTTAATTAGAATTGATTTAAAATAGTGTATTCAGGTTTTTCTAATACCTGTTATTTAGAAATTTATTTTCTATATAACATTATTCATACTTCTTTTGAATTAATTTATATGTAAAACATCCATAAAGGCAATCATATGAATATGCATTCCTATATTTAATCTCTTCAGTCAAATCTGAACTACTTACATACACATATTGATGAGAAAATATTCTAATATCCATCCAGGAAGCCTAACGCGCATACTCACATATGTGTATAAATATATGTACAAACTACCACCATTCTAACAAACCCAGAACACAAGCTTCTGCGCACACTTGACACATGGGATATGTATACCCTATGAGCAAAAAGAACCGGGAAGGTGATGTTGACTGCTTCCTTCGATTGCCAAGGCATAGTCCACCATGAGTACCTTCCATCGGGCCAGACAGTCAATAGAGAATATTATTTATCCGTTTTGAAACCTTAGAGAGATGCTGTGTGTTGCAAACCGCCGGAAATGTGAGCAACCAATCCTCAGATTTTGCATGATGATAACGCGCCATCGCACTGATCAAAGAGAATACAAATCGGCCTGCCGGGGGTGTTTGGAGGACTAGGTTAAACGTTGGCACATGTGTGTTGCTTCAGACGGGTCAAATTTTGAAGGAGATAATATAAATTTGCCTTAAATTTAACTCTGTTTTGTTTAATTTAAACATTCCCGGTACTTTCTGATCATAAGGTACATATATGCGGCTTTGCGGACAGCAATGTGTGATTCGCTGGAAGTCGCATCAACTCGCGACTGTCGCACAGTTAGAAGACATATTTTCATACATATAAGGGTGCATACATACATACGGAGGAGCGGCCACTCGACATGACAAAAATTTAAGATTTATCAAATATTGGCAAATAATTCCACGCGAAATATTCCAATATTGACTATTTTCGAATGGTCGCGAAAATTGGCATATGGCGGGTCGTTTTATGAATGAAATTGAAATATGAGCTCGAACTTATGAATGAACTTTTTGTTTTTGTTCTAAATTGTTCAGCGCCGTCGCTGATAGAATCATGGCCGCTGCGACTGCGTCTACGAATGTATTTTGTTTTTGTAGTCGCTAGGCTTAGACTTTAGCTTTGGGCGACATGCGCATGTGAGGTATGTATGTGTTTTTGTTGTGTTCTAGAACATTTTAGAATGTGTGGTGGCAAAGCGGCCATCGCGTTGTGCTTGCTGTTGCTTTTGCGTCTATCAAAGTATTGTGTTTTTGTAAGTACAATATTAGGAATATCGACTGGTGAAAGACAAAAGTACACGGAAGCAAGAAGGGAGCGCTGTGCTCGCGCATATGTACATATATGTATGCTTGAATGTATGAACGTGCATGGATGTTGTAACATATGAACACAATTATTTTGTAGGAAGTTTAGAAGGCAAGTAGGTATATATATATGTATGTATATATGCTAGGACATAAAGTCGGTATATATGCATACATAGAGCAGAATTGTTTTTGCACTTGTTAGGAAGAAACTCGTTCACTAGTGCGCATGTGTATTTGATTTCTTGTAAGAATGTGATGTGGTATGACATGTGTACATACATAAGTCAAGGTTATTTGGGCATACTTGCATATGTGATATGATGTTCTTGCGCTTGCGCATTATTGTTTTTCATATACAAATGTACATATATACATATGTATGTAAATGCTGTCGAATACATAAACTATAAATTGACATACAATATAAAATAAGTGTTGATTTATCTTAAACCGTTCTTTTTTTCTGAATGCAAATACCTCCTATTGACATGTACATACATATTATGTACTTATGTATATTTCATATACCATCATTTATTTACATATAAAGTATACGTTCATTTATGTACATACATATGTGTGTAATGAAAAACTTCATGAATTACTTTCAGAACTTTATTAAAATTTATTCGCGTCGCGCGCATGCACAAAACCTTTTGTTCACAGGCGCAGAAATAAACGCTCTGCGTATTTATCCTCCCCACGTGACTCGCCATCAATTCTCGGCACAAATTTTTTTTTCGTTTTAAAATTTTTTTTTTTTTAATGTAATCGTAAAAAAATTTGTAATACATTTTATGAATCCGCTTATCATTTCAAAAGTAACAAAATGGTAAAAAAATAAGCAGTCGAAGAAATAAACGCACCGCCTATTTTTCCTCGCCACATGTTAGACTCGAGTTCAATTCTCGGCGCAAACCTTTTTTTATAAATTTTTATTTTTAAATCGTTTTTTTTTTAATGTAATTGAAAAAAAAAAAATGTAATAAATTTTACGTATTCGCTTATTATTTCAAAAATACGAAAATAGTAAAAATTTAATTGGTTTAATGTCGAGGTGAGAAATGTGTTGTGTGTTGAGGTGAAAAATGTGTGGTGTTTCTAATTTTTGTGTGGGCAAAAGTCAGTGAGGTGTCTATAAACTCGGTGTGCTAAATGACCTTACTACAAATCTTTCAAATCTCAATTGTACTAAAAAAAGCTCACAGTAACATTTGCACCTTCTCATTGCATTAACATTCTCTGGTATTACTAATGGACAAATTGAAAGAGTTCATTCTACGATAATAGAGATAGCTAGATGTATAAAAGAGGAATACAACATAGTAAGTGATTTAGAAACAGTTCTAAGAGCTGCACAACAATATAATATTACAATACATTCCGTTACAAAATTCCGACCAACAGATATTTTTCATAATAAAATAGATCATGAAAAATTACATGATACTCTTGAGCAGGCGCAAAAGAAAATGCTTGCGATTCATAACAAAAATAGATTAAATAAGGAATACCACTCTGGTCAGGTAATATATGAAAAAATTGTAGGTGAAAGAAATAAGTTAAAGCCCAGATATAAGAGACAACAAGTAAAAGAGAACTTAGCAAATAAGGTAGTAATTAATAACAGAAACAGAATAATACATAAGGATAACATTAAAAGTTAAAATTTTTTTATACTCTTTTATAGGAAATGTACTTGGGGTATTTTTTCATACCTTTTATTACTCTCATCCAGGCGGACATAATCAATTACTCAAACGACGAATATATTTTAATACAGAATGAACAAGCATTGCTATACGAATCGTTTGGAAGCATTTTCCATGTTACAAATTTAACATATTATGAAACTTTATATAATGAAGAAAAATTATATTTTTTACAAGAAAAAGAAAAACATTCTTATCAGAAATAGAATCAGAACTCCAAATTATAGAATCTTCTTTAATTCAATTGGAAAAAACTAGAACAAAGAGAGGAATTAATGAAATAGGTACAGTATGGAAGTGGATAGCAGGCACACCTGACCATGACGACTACATTTTTATTTCAAATAAAATTAATGATTTAATTGAAAATAGCAATAAACAACTAACGACAAATTCTGAAATATTTAATGAAATACGACGTTTAACGAATTTAGTAAACAGTATCACAGGAATTTCGCATGAAAGAATAATACGTAAACAGAGAATTAAAATGATAATATATGAATTACAAAATATTTTGCAAACTATTACATTAGCAAAAGGAGGAATATTAAACTCACATATACTTCATACAGATGAAACAAGAGAAATAATTCAGAACGAATTACAAGCAGTAACCTTGACAGACTTATTAGACGTTTCAACATTTAAAATCATACAAAAATCAGATCTAATTATATTGTATATTAAATATCCCAAAATAAATAATATTTGTACGTTATTTGAAACCAGACCAATATCACAAAATGATGGGAAATTAATAATTGAGAATGAAGTAGCATTATGTAATAACACATTTATATCTATTGAAGAATGTAAAATTGAAATAAGTAATATTTTTTGTAAGCAAAAATTACAAAATACATGTTTTATAAATTTGTTAAATAAAAAGCCAGCCAATTGCACTAAAATCAAAGAAAATAATAAACAAATAGATAAAATAAGAGATGGGGCTATATTAGTTTCAGGGAAACATACAGTTAATAAAATTGTAATAAATGGTACATATTTAATAACTTTTAATACAAGTGTGAATATAGATAACAAAACATATGAAAACCCCACAGGAAAAATTGTAAAATTTATAAAACAAAATCATTTTAAAAATTATGAAATACTTGAATTTGTAAACTCAAATGACGACACTTTAAAGTTCACTAACATAAATTTCTTAGAAAAAATTGGAAATTCGTATATTGAAAATCCCAAATCAATGTCATTATTGACCTTCATGTCACTGGCAATAATAGCATATACAGTTCATAAATTGATATTCTTTATACAAATGAAAAAGCAAGAAAAGTTCCAAAGAAATCAAGAAAAATTATATTTTGAGTTGCAAAATAAAATAAATATTCTATCAAAAGAAATCGTTGAATCGAGGGCGATTCATTTTAGAGAAGGGGGAGTTAACGGCAGACCACTTACCCCATTACAATACTAAATGTAAACACAATTGAGAAAACATATTTTGCATCTTACAAATCCGCCAGCTCAGCATTATGCTGCTGCGTAATAAAAATTAATTGAAAATGAAATTGATATCTTCTTTGACCAGGCTGATGCAATGCCAAACCATCATTGTGAAACACATAGATTTAAGTAAAGAAATTGTAAAGATACAAATAAGGGAATTTATAGAATAAAGTTTTAGTTTTTACTCCGTCTTCAAAGGAAGCACGTTTTTTTTAAAATGTTATTCCAGTAAGGAAAAACATAATTTGCATATAAAAAACAGCAACTGCGACCGTCTTCTTGTCCGTCAGTGAAAAGATGGGATATGTATACTCTATGAGCAAAAAGAACCGGGAAGGTGATGTTGACTGTTTCCTTCGATTGCCAAGGCATAGTCCACCATGAGTACCTTGCATCGGGCCAGACAGTCAATAGAGAATATTATTTATCCGTTTTGAAACCTTAGAGAGATGCTGTGTGTTGGAAACCCTCGGAAATGTGAGCAAACAATTCTCAGACTTTGCATGATGATAACGCGCCATCGCACTGATCAAAGAGAATACAAATCGGCCTGCCGGGGGTGTTTGGAGGACTGGGTTAAACGTTGGCACATGTGTGTTGCTTCAGACGGGTCGAATTTTGAAGGAGATAATATAAATTTGCCTTACATTTAACTCTGTTTTGTTTAATTTAAACATTCCCGGTACTTTCTAATCATAAGGTACATATATGCGGCTTTGCGGACAGCAATGTGTGATTCGCTGGAAGTCGCATTAACTCGCGACTGTCGCACAGTTAGAAGACATATTTACATACATATAAGGGTGCATACATACATACGGAGGAGCGGCCACTCGACATGACAAAAATTTAAGATTTATCAAATATTGGCAAATAATTCCACGCGAAATATTCCAATATTGACTATTTTCGAATGGTCGCGAAAATTGGCATTTGGCGGGTCGTTTTATGAATGAAATTGAAATATGAGCTCGAACTTATGAATGAACTTTTTGTTTTTGTTCTAAATTGTTCAGCGCCGTCGCTGATAGAATCATGGCCGCTGCGACTGCGTCTACGAAAGTATTTTGTTTTTGTAGTCGCTAGGCTTAGATTTTAGCTTTGGGCGACATGCGCATGTGAGGTATGTGTTTTTGTTGTGTTCTAGAACATTTTAGAATGTGTGGTGGCAAAGCGGCCATCGCGTTGCGCTTGCTGTTGCTTTTGCGTCTATCAAAGTATTGTGTTTTTGTAAGTACAATATTAGGAATATCGACTGGTGAAAGACGAAAGTACACGGAAGCAAGAAGGGAGCGCTGTGCTCGCGCATATGTATATGTATGCTTGAATGTATGAACGTGCATGGATGTAGTAACATATGAATACAATTATTTTGTAGGAAGTTTAGAAGGCAAGTAGGTATATATGTATGTATGTATATATGCTAGGACATAAAGTCGGTATATATGCATACATAGAGCAGACTTGTTTTTGCACTTGTTAGGAAGAAACTCGTTCACTAGTGCGCATGTGTATTTGATTTCTTGTAAGAATGTGATGTGGTATGACATGTGTACATACATAAGTCAAGGTTATTTGGGCATACTTGCATATGTGATATGATGTTCTTGCGCTTGTGCATTATTGTTTTTCATATACAAATGTACATACATACATATGTATGTAAATGCTGTCGAATACATAAACTATAAATTGACATACAATATAAAATAAGTGTTGATTTATCTTAAACCATTCTTTTTTTCTGAATGCAAATACCTCCTATTGACATGTACATACATATTATGTACTTATGTATATTTCATATACCATCATTTATTTACATATAAAGTATACGTTCATTTATGTACATATGTGTGTAATGAAAAACTTCATGAATTACTTTCAGAACTTTATTAAAATTTATTCGCGTCGCGCGCATGCACAAAACCTTTTGTTCACAACGCAGGCGCAGAAATAAACGCTCTGCGTATTTATCCTCCCCACGTGACTCGCCATCAATTCTCGGTGGAAATTTTTTTTTTTCGTTTTTAATTTTTATTTTTTTAATGTAATCGTAAAAAAATTTGTAATAAATTTTATGTATCCGCTTATCATTTCAAAAGTAACAAAATGGTCAAAAAATAAGCAGTCGAAGAAATAAACGCACCGCCTATTTTTCCTCGCCACATGTTAGACTCGAGTTCGATTCCCGGCGCAAACTTTTTTTTATAATTTTTTTTTTTTTTAAATCGTTTTTTTTAATGTAATTGAAAAAAAAAATTATGTAATAAATTTTACGTATTCGCTTATTATTTCAAAAATACGAAAATAGTAAAAATTTAATTGGTTTAATGTCGAGGTGAGAAATGTGTTGTGTGTTGAGGTGAAAGATATGTGGTGTTTCTAATTTTTGTGTGGGCAAAAGTCAGTGAGGTGTCTATAAACTCGGTGTGCTAAATGACCTTATTACAAATCTTTCAAATCTCAATTGTACTAAAAAAAGCTCACAGTAACATTTGCACCTTCTCATTGCATTAACATTCTCTGCTTGTACATAATTCACTGTAATCAGCTCTGTTAAGAACTTCCCCGCTGTCGAGTTGAGCGAGGTGAAATAGTGTTCGCGGTTTCACTTCATTTTTGACAACTCACACTATTCGTAGCTCGTGAGACTTCTCTATTCATCAATGTTCTCTGCATCTGCTATCATTTCATTATTTGATACATGTTCTAATTTAATGTCGGCTCTCTCAACAATATTTCCCACGAAGTGATATCTAATATCAATGTGATTCGTCCTTGCATGGTGGACCTACTGAGGACTTTCATGAGATTTTTGGGCACACTTCTAAGGAAATCGATTTATTTCATGCGCACTGCGAAGCGAATAAATTTGCGATTAAGAAGGCCGAGCAGCAGCTAATTCGTGGTGCAGAAGCTAAAGTCGGCGGAATTATTCGTTTTGTTTTTCGGCACGTATTTAATTCAGGTTCAAGTCCTGAAGTCATATTTTTTTTCTTGCACATTTTTTTTACAATTCAAACCAGGAAAGTTTGGTAAAATTTGTGAGTTTATTTTAATTAAAATTTCTTTAAAATACTCTGTTTTTTGTATTTCATAAATGGAAATTTCTTTTCGGTATAGAATAGTTCATACTGGATATGACCTGATTTTTATATAAATCAATCAAAACAGAAAATATGTACATATGTCTATAATCTATTTCATCAAATCCAAATTATATTGATGAGAAAATATCATTCTAATATCCGTCCAGAAAGCCAAACGCGCATACACACATGCATATTCATATAATTACGCATACAAACTTTCAACTAACGCAGAATATGTGCATATAAAACTGCGAATCGAATAAGTGAGTGATTTAGAAAACTTATTTAGTGATTATAGTTTAGCGCAATCGTGAAAAACGTGTTTTGTATGCAGTACATCACCCCATATTTGGCTCAGGTTCAAATCCTGTACACGGTTTTTTGTTCGATATTTTTATTTCATTTTTTATATTTGGTTTAATTAGAATTGATTTAAAATAGTGTATTCAGCTTTTCTAATACCTGTTTTTTATAAATTTATTTTCTATATAAAATTATTCATACTTCTTTTGAATTGATTTATATGTAAAACAGCCATAAAGGCAATGCATATGAATATGCATTCATATATGTATGTATGTATTTAATCTCTTCAGTCAAATCTGAACTACTACATACACATATTGATGAGAAAATATTCTAATATCCATCCAGGAAGCCTAACGCGCATACTCACATATGTGTATAAATATATGTACAAACTACCACCATTCTAACAAACCCAGAACACAAGCTTCTGCGCACACTTGACACAGGGCATGTAAAGAACAACAACCATTCGCTGTGGCCGCCTACTCCTTACCCTTCAGGAAAATACGGTATATCTACAATACCAGAGAATGTTAATGCAATGAGAAGGAGCAAATGTTAAACGAGCTTTTTTCGAGTTCTAATTTGTAGATTCATAATAAGGTCATTTCAAATTCAACTTTGCTCACGAGTGGCGAATTGCAGATATTTACCACGCGAGTGACGCGAGTGGAGGGTTTCTATATTTACTTACCACGCTAGGACAAGAATTCAGATATTTTCTGCGTTTACCAGACTACTGAGGAAGTTCATAAGATTTTTCGGCACACTACTAAGGAAATCGAAGCGAATAAATTTGCGATTAAGAAAGCCGCGCGGCAGTTAGTTTGTGGTGCAGAAGCTAAAGTCGGCGGAATTATTCGTTTTGTTTTTTGGCACGTATATAATTCAGGTTCAAGTCCTGAAGTCATATTTTTTTTCTTGCACATTTTTTTTTTACAATTCAAACCAGGAAAGTTTGGTAAAATTTTTGAGTTTATTTTAATTAAAATTTCTTTAAAATACTGTTTTTTTTTGTATTTTATAAATGGAAATTTCTTTTCGGTATAAAATAGTTCATACTGGATATGACCTGACTTTTATATAAATCAATCAAAACAGAAAATATGTACATATGTCTATAATCTATTTCATCAAATCCAAATTATATTGATGAGAAAATATCATTCTAATATCCGTCCAGAAAGCCAAACGCGCAAACACACATACATATGCATATAATTACGCATACAAACTTTCAACTAACGCAGAATATGTGCATATAAAACTGCGAATCGAATAAATGAGTGATTTAGAAAAATTCATTAATAATTGTAGATTAGCGCAATCGTGAAAGACGTGTTGTGTATGCAGTACATAGTCTCATATTTGACTCAGGTTCAAATCCTGTGCACAGTTTTTTGTTCGATATTTTTATTTCATTTTTTATATTTGGCTTAATTAGAATTGATTTAAAATAGTGTATTCAGGTTTTTCTAATACCTGTTATTTAGAAATTTATTTTCTATATAACATTATTCATATTTCATTTGAATTAATTTATATGTAAAACAGCCATAAAGCCAATCATATGAATATGCATTCCTATATTTAATCTCTTCAGTCAAATCTGAACTACTTACATACACATATTGATGAGAAAATATTCTAATATCCATCCAGGAAGCCAAACGCGCATACTCACATATGTGTATAAATATATGTACAAACTACCACCATTCTAACAAACCCAGAACACAAGCTTCTGCGCACACTTGACACATGGGATATGTATACCCTATGAGCAAAAAGAACCGGGAAGGTGATGTTGACTGCTTCCTTCGATTGCCAAGGCATAGTCCACCATGAGTACCTTCCATCGGGCCAGACAGTCAATAGAGAATATTATTTATCCGTTTTGAAACCTTAGAGAGATGCTGTGTGTTGCAAACGGCCGGAAATGTGAGCAAACAATTATTGGATTTTGCATGATGGTAACGCGCCATCGCACTGATCACAGAGAATGCGACGAAGGAGCTGAAGGCCTTGCCGGCCTGCCGGGGGTGTTTGGAAGACTGGGTTAAACGTTGGCACATGTGTGTTGCTTCAGACGGGTCATATTTTGAAGAAGATAATATAAATTTGCCTTAAATTTAACTCTGTTTTGTTTAATTTAAACATTCCCGGTACTTTCTGATCATAAGGTACATATATGCGGCTTTGCGGACAGCAATGTGTGATTCGCTGGAAGTCGCATTAACTCGCGACTGTCGCACAGTTAGAAGACATATTTACATACATATAAGGGTGCATACATACATACGGAGCCGCGGCCACTCGACATGACAAAAATTTAAGATTTATCAAATATTGGCAAATAATTCCACGCGAAATATTCCAATATTGACTATTTTCGAATGGTCGCGAAAATTGGCATATGGGCGGCTCGTTTTATGAATGAAATTGAAATATGAGCTCTAACTTATGAATGAACTCCTTGTTTTTGTTCTAAATTGTTCAGCGCCGTCGCTGATAGAATCATGGCTGCTGCGACTGCGTCTACGAATGTATTTTGTTTTTGTAGTCGCTAGGCTTAGATTTTAGCTTTGGGCGACATGCGCATGTGAGGTATGTGTTTTTGTTGTGTTCTAGAACATTTTAGAATGTGTGGTGGCAAAGCGGCCATCGCGTTATGCTTGCTGTTGCTTTTGCGTCTATCAAAGTATTGTGTTTTTGTAAGTACAATATTAGGAATATCGACTGGTGAAAGACAAAAGTACACGGAAGCAAGAACGGAGCGCTGTGCTCGCGCATATGTATATGTATGCTTGAATGTATGAACGTGCATGGATGTTGTAACATATGAATACAATTATTTTGTAGGAAGTTTAGAAGGCAAGTAGGTATATATGTATGTATGTATATATGCTAGGACATAAAGTCGGTATATATGCATACATAGAGCAGAATTGTGTTTGCACTTGTTAGGAAGAAACTCGTTCACTAGTGCGCATGTGTATTTGATTTCTTGTAAGAATGTGATGTGGTATGACATGTGTACATACATAAGTCAAGGTTATTTGGGCATACTTGCATATGTGATATGATGTTCTTGCGCTTGTGCATTATTGTTTTTCATATACAAATGTACATACATACATATGTATGTAAATGCTGTCGAATACATAAACTATAAATTAACATACAATATAAAATAAGTGCTGATTTATCTTAAACCATTCTTTTTTTCTGAATGCAAATACCTCCTATTGACATGTACATACATATTATGTACTTATGTATATTTCATATACCATCATTTATTTACATATAAAGTATACGTTCATTTATGTACATATGTGTGTAATGAAAAACTTCATGAATTACTTTCAGAGCTTTATTAAAATTTATTCGCGTCGCGCGCATGCACAAAACCTTTTGTTCACAACGCAGGCGCAGAAATAAACGCTCTGCGTATTTATCCTCCCCACGTGACTCGCCATCAATTCTCGGCACAAATTTTTTTTTTCGTTTTTAAATTTTTTTTTTTTAATGTAATCGTAAAAAAATTTGTAATACATTTTATGAATCCGCTTATCATTTCAAAAGTAACAAAATGGTCAAAAAATAAGCATTCGAAGAAATAAACGCACCGCCTATTTTTCCTCGCCACATGTTAGACTCGAGTTCAATTCCCGGCGCAAACTTTTTTTTATAAATTTTTATTTTTAATTCGTTTTTTTTTTAATGTAATTGAAAAAAAAAATTATATAATAAATTTTACGTATTCGCTTATTATTTAAAAAATACGAAAATAGTAAAAATTTAATTGGTTTAATGTCGAGGTGAGAAATGTGTTGTGTGTTGAGGTGAAAAATGTGTGGTGTTTCTAATTTTTGTGTGGGCAAAAGTCAGTGAGGTGTCTATAAACTCGGTGTGCTAAATGACCTTATTACAAATCTTTCAAATCTCAATTGTACTAAAAAAAGCTCACAGTAACATTTGCACCTTCTCATTGCATTAACATTCTCTGACAATACATATGCGGTTGTTCACACACGATTCGCTAAAAAGGAATCCGCGCGCATTCAAAGGCACAGCATTGTGACGAAAATTATGAATTATGAAGTGAAAACAAAACTGCCCCATAATATACTTAGATACCTTTTTAGACCTTTTTTATGAAGTGTAACTTATTATTTGGTATATGAATACTTATATTAATGTCGAGTGTTAAGTGTTACAGCTTTGAAATAAAAAGTACATATTGGTTGAAAAATTTTGGTTACAAATTTTGAGACATCGGTCTCTTTTGTTATGAACAATACTGCACATCAACACAACTCGCAGAAGCTTCAGTGATTTCTTCAATATTAAATGTTTGGCACTTTGTGCTTCATGGGAAGGCTGAATGTCTGCACAGTAGCCTACAAAAAAACCGCACTCTTATTTTACAGTAAGTTTATTTCTTTGCTGCTAATATGCATATGCTTTTGTGCACTTTTTATCAATCGGAGAACCACATACGTAAAGGAATATGTTAACTTTATATTTACATACCACGCGAGAACTAAAAATAATGGTTTAGAAATTTTCCCTAGTATCGAAATGTCCTGGCCAGAACTTTTTCAAATACTACTTGTCGTTTTTTGTGCCTATTACTGTAGCTTTTGCGAACACTTGACTCACAGCAGCTGCGGCTGTCGAGCAGTTGGAACACATATTTACATACATAGAAGCGTGCATACATATATACGGAGCCGCGGCCACTTGACATCACAAAAATTGAAAACTTACAAAATATTGGCAAATAGTTTCAATTCGACGCGAAATATTCCAATATTGACTATTTTCGGATGGTCGCGAAAATTGGCATATGGGCGGCTCGTTTTATGAATGAAATTGAAATATGAGCTCGAACTTATGAATGAACTTTTTGTTTTTGTCCTAAATTGTTCAGTGCCGTCGCTGATAGAATCATGCCCGCTGCGACTGCGTCTACGAATGTATTTTGTTTTTGTAGTCGCTAGGCTTAGATTTTAGCTTTGGGCGACATGCGCATGTGAGGTATGTGTTTTTGTTGTGTTCTAGAACATTTTAGAATGTGTGGTGGCAAAGCGGCCATCACGTTGCGCTTGCTGTTGCTTTTGCGTCTATCAAAGTATTGTGTTTTTGTAAGTACAATATTAGGAATATCGACTGGTGAAAGGCAAAAGTACACGGAAGCAAGAAGGGAGCGCTGTGCTCGCGCATATGTATATGCATGAATGTATGAACGTGCATGGATGTAGTAACATATGAATATAATTATTTTGTAGGAAGTTTAGAAGGCAAGTAGGTATATATGTATGTATATATGCTAGGACATAAAGTGGGTATATATACATACATAGAGCAGAATTGTTTTTGCACTTGTTAGGAAAAAACTCGTTCACTAGTGAGTATGTGTTTTTGATTTCTTGTAAGAATATGATGTGCTATGACATGTGTACATACACTGAAGAGCAAAACTGTAACAAAATGTAATACTTTCTATTTCAACACATTTTTTTTTAGACATGTTTTAACAAATCAAATATTTTTTTTGCATAACTTTATTGGTATGTATGTACTCTCTCTCTCAAACCGGTTGGTGTCAATGCAACAACAACAGCACAAGTAGCAAGCAATAATGCAAATAAATACGATTGGGCATACTTCGTGTATACCTCAAGACAAAGTCAGTCGGAATAGCATCCCATACATCGCGTGTTCGCTCCCACAGCTCATTAACTCCACTGGGCGGACTTGAATATTCGGCAAGCTTCGATTTTACATGACTCCATAAATTTTCGATTGGGTTCATGTCCGGTGATTGTGGAGGCCACTTCAAGTTACGAAATTTTTGGCGTTGCATCCAATTTCGTACAACATGTGCGGTGTGCTTAGGGTCATTGTCTTGCTGAAAAATTACTTTTTCAGCAGCAAGACCCATACTTTCCACTACACCCGGCAGATTTTGTTGCAATATGGCCAGGTATTCCTCTTTCCGCATTATACCGTCTATTCGTACTAAAGGACCCACACCATTTTTGGAAATGCAGCCCCACACCATAATGGAGCCACCACCATGTTTTACTGTCTGCTTGATGTGATGTGGCTGGACTGCATTTGGGTCTTTAACCCAATACCATATCCCGCCTCAACCGCACATGTCTTTTTGTCAGCATTGGCTTGGTTTTCTTCTCCGCTGCCTTTACCCCAGTTTTGACAGGCTGCGCCTGGCTGTCCACTGACTGGCATCAATATCCAGCATCTTTAGTGCTTCTTTGGGAGTGACCGCTTTGCTGCTTGTTACCAAATTTGCCAGATGGCGGGCATCGCGGTCGCTTATCTTCCTTGGCCGGCCTCCTTTGTTACTGGGAACAGCGTCTGGTACATTTTTCCGCAGCCTTTGCACAGCCATGTGGCTCACTTCGAATTTTTTAGCTATTTTTCTTATAGACTCGCCCTTCTTCAGCAAATCAATTATTTGGCGTTGTATTTCCCGATTTAACATTTTGTCTTATTCACGGTCACGTTTATAATAATTAAAAATCCCCCAAATATATAATTACGAGAAAAATAACGGAAAATTTGAAAATTAAGAGTGAGTGCTAAACTGTAACATTTGTCTTTATTCGCATTATTGCTTGCTACTAGTGTTGTTGTTGTTGCATTGACACCAAACCGGTTTGAGAGAGAGAGTACATACATGCCAATAAAGTTATGCAAAAAAAATATTTGATTTGTTAAAACATGTCTAAAAAAAAATGTGTTGAAATAGAAAGTATTACATTTTGTTACAGTTTTGCTCTTCAGTGTATGTACATAAGTCAAGGTTATTGGGCATACATGCATATGTACATATGTATGAAAGGAAGATGATGTTCTTGCGCTTGTGCATTATTGTTTTTCATATACAATACAAATGTACATACATACATATGTATGTAAATGCTGTCGAATACATAAACTATAAATTGACATAGAATATAAAATAAGTGTTGATTTATCTTAAACCGTTCTTTTTTCTGAATGCAAATACCTCCTATTGACATGTACATACATATTATGTATGTATATTGTCATATACCCCCGCCGTAGCAGAATGGGTTGGTGCGTGATTACCATTCGGAATTCACAGAGAGGTCGTTGGTTCGAATCTCGGTGAAAGAAAAATTAATAAAAACATTTTTCTAACAGCGGTCGGCCCTCGGCAGGCAATGACAAACCTCCGCGTGTATTTCTGCCATGAAAAAGCTCCTCATAAAAATATCTGCCGTTCGGAGTCGGCTTGAAACTGTAGGTCCCTCCATTTGTGGAACAACATCAAGACGCAAACCACAAATAGGAGGGAGGAGCTCGGCCAAACACCTAACAGAAGTATACGCGCCAATCAATTATTTATTTTTTGATTGTCATATACCATCATTTATGTACATATAGAGTATAAGTTCATTTATGAATGTATGTAATGAAAAACTTCATGAATTACTTTCAGAATTTATTAAAACTTATTCGTGTAGCGCGCATACATATTATATCTACGTAGACATCAAAAACCTTTTGTTCACAACGCAGGCGCAGAAATAAACGCTCTGCGTATTTATCCTCCCCACGTGACTCGCCATCATTTCTCGGTGGAAATTTTTTTTTTTTCGTTTTTAAATTTTTTTTTTTTAATGTAATCGTAAAAAAATTTGTAATAAATTTTATGTATCCGCTTATCATTTCAAAAGTAACAAAATGGTAAAAAAATAAGCAGTCGAAGAAATAAACGCACCGCCTATTTTTCCTCGCCACATGTTAGACTCGATTTCAATTCCCGGCGCAAACTTTTTTTATTAATTTTTGTTTTTTTTAATGTAATTGAAAAAAATTGTGTAATAAATTTTACGTATTCGCTTATTATTTCAAAAATACGAAAATAGTAAAAATTTAATTGGTTTAATGTCGAGGTGAGAAATGTGTTGTGTGTTGAGGTGAAAGATGTGTGGTGTTTCTAATTTTTGTGTGGGCAAAAGTCAGTGAGGTGTCTATAAACTCGGTGTGCTAAATTTCCTTATTACAAATCTTTCAAATCTCAATTGTACTAAAAAAAGCTCACAGTAACATTTGCACCTTCTCATTGCATTAACATTCTCTGGTACTAGATACTTAAGGCGATGCAGTCCTGTTTTTCCGACTTCGGATATCGGACCACCAGCCAGAAAGAACACGTAGCCGGTATAAGACCTGCGGTCAACTCTATCGCCACCCAATCCGCATCAGCATGCCCTTTTAATGTTTCCTTGCATGCACGATCTATATTACGCTGCTCCAATTTTGATACTGGGTGAAAGATATCTGGTGTCGTTGATAGCGCCAGCCACATCAGCGCCCCAATTATAGACTGATGTTTCGTCAACGCTCCTACAGTTCTCGCTGTCACACGTGATCTGGAAACCTGCGTTCAGTGGTGTTGATGGCGGTCTGCATGAACTGATACGATGCTGTCGCAACAAAGCTTTGATATACTGTGATTGTCCAACCGATATATCACGCAGTTCTCTACCTCGCTCAATCTGCATGCCCAAAATAATCCGACCTGAACCTTTGTCAACGCACTCAAACTTGTCGCATATATTACTTTTGACTTTAACTATAACCTCTTTTGACTGGCACTATAGAAGGAGATCTTCTACATATACAAGTATTAGGACAATTTTAACTTCTATATCTATTTTTTATAAAGACATCGCTCACGCAACGTCGAATCCAGCTTGGAATTCGATTATCTACCGCTTTTATTTGGACCGTAGATAGCTTTATTTAACCGCAAAACCTTTTGCTGATTACTACCGCTGCAATACCCTTCTGGCTGCTTCATATAAACGACATCGTTAAGCTCACTATTGAGATGCGCTGTGCACACATCTATCTGATGTATGTATATACAATTTCAGCTCCACCGCTAATGCTAATAGTAATCGTACCGTTACGAAACGACACACCGGAGAAAAAGTATCTTCATAATTTACACCAAACTGCTGTGAACAGCCTTTCGCCACCAAACGCGCCTTATAACGATCAATGCTGCCGTGTTTGTATCTTTTGATGCTATATATCTATGTGTTTGCAGCCGATTACCGATTGCCTTTTAGGCACATCTGCCAATGACCAAGTCTGATTTGAAGTGAGAGCCTGGTGCTCCCTGTCCAGCATATATCCCTATGCACCTAATCTAGCAAATTCTTTGATCTGTTCTCATCTGTATTTGGAAATGGTTGTGTATGAATTTTGCATAACATATGTTACATATCCTACATACCGGCTTTTCCGACGAATTTATTTTTTCTATCCCATGCACTAATGATTTGTGAGCAAGTTCGTTCAAACTGGTATAATTTAAGTGCTCATACCTGTTATGCCATATGATTGCTTGATTTTGCATGGCACCAAAACAACTGCTGCGTTCATCTTCAAACATGAACAAGTTCTTGCTTTGTTTGAGTTGTAAAATATCATCACCGTTGCATATTTTTTGTTGAAGCTATCTGCGCTACCTATTTCGAAGGCATGACCAACAGAAATAAAATTCCCTCTCATGCAAGGAACATAAAGGGTTTTCCCATTAAAGGTGTTATTTTGATATTCAAAGAACAATGCTATTTTTTAATATAGGTAAATGATCGGATGTTTATTTCATTATAAAGAGGAAGGTAAGCCGTTAATAGTGGAAAATAACATCAGGGAAATGACCACCACGACCACGCTTACAGAACAATATCCTTTTCATGAAATTTTCCATAACCGAATTGCAAAGTGGCTGCCCTATGCCCTCGATAGCCTCACTAATTCCATCTTTGAAGTCTTGAATCGACCCTGGGCTGTTGACGTAGACCTTCTCTTTCACGCGGCCCCAAAGAAAAAAGTCACAAGGTGTTAAATCACAAGATCTCGGAGGCCAATTGTGTTCACCTCTTCGAGAGATAACATGGTCCGAAAATTTTTCTCGTAAAAGGTCAATGGCTTTGTTGCTTGTGTGGCACGTAGCGCCGTCTTGTTGAAAATAAACGTTGTCCAGATCAATACCAATTAAGGCCATAAAAAATTGTTAATCATCTCGATAACTCATTCAAATACCCCGCCATTTTTCACCTTCGGATGATTTGAGGTTAAGTAAGGTCACAACCTCTGCTCACCCGATGCGCTCTTCCACAGCTCGGCATGTGCCAGTGCGCTTCGTATTTGTACGCTCCAAGAATCGAAGTTATTCTCGTCGAATAACCTTTAAACACTAATTGCGGGACTAGGCCTATAACCTGTTGATTTATTGACAGAACACAAGTGGTGGTTAAATCCGAAAATAAGTTTAAAATTCATCTGCGTGCTTAACCGTTCGGTTCGACTCATTAACCGTTATGTTCGACATTTCGAACATGAACATATGCATTGCAATAACTAGGGTTGCTCTTATAAGGTAGCATTTCAACACATCCAAAAACAAAAACGACACTGCTCTTTTTCCATCTTAGCGAAAATCACGACAAACGTTTTACTCGAATAACTGTCAAATCCAAACTAACATATCAATCAGTCTGAAATTTGTTTTGCCGTCGTTTGATAGATGGCTGCACACGATTCTAAGACCAACTTCCCTCAGGGGCGCTCTCTGTTATCAAACACGGGTACTTATAGAACCGCCCTCGTATAAGATTCGAGGCAAGTATAACATCTTCGAGCAATTGACTTTGGAATTGATGAGCCCCAAACTGGACTTCAGAAGCTTATAATACGTTCACATATAAGTAGATGATCTACTTTATCGCGCTTAACTCAAAATCCATAATTAAAAAGTGCGATTTCCAATACAAAATTTTTCTTCTAAAACCTGAGATTATCAAATAATCCTAGATAATAACGATACTTCTCGACATAACACCCTGTGTTTTCTGTGTTATCGATAGTCATTATTAGGAATGTAAGGAGAAACAACAAAATAAAAACTAAATGAAATGGATGCCGACAAAGAAAACAGGTCTGTAAACATAATTCTAATAAAATTTTAGTTAAATATCATTAATTGTGGATTCATTTTACAGAAAAAAGCGTGTGTCCATAAACGTTTTGTCCTCTTATTACTTATTATAAAATGTAATATAGAATATCCATGCGCATTGCTGCCATACTTCTTTGCAACCTCTTCGCATACGGATTTTCTCCAAATGTTTATTATTAGCAGCCAATTAATTGCGCAATTAAATTAGCTATTCCTTCTCCTTGTGTTTTCTTCATATTGTTACAATAATAAAAATTAAAGAAACCAAAAACACCGAAATATACCACCAATATAATTTCTATGAACAAAGACCTCTGAAAGAAGTATTGAAAGCTGATTGTAAATTTTGCAGGTAATCTGCCATATATGAACGGGTAGATTAATTTGGTGGATTTATATGTGATTAATGCATATGTGAACGTATTATTAGATCGCCCAGTAATACCAGAGAATGTTAATGCAATGAGAAGGAGCAAATGTTAAATGAGCTTTTTTCGAGTTCTAATTTGTAGATTCATAATAAGGTAATTTCAAATTCAACTTTCCTCACGTGTGACGAATTGCAGATATTTACCACGCGAGTGACGCGAGTGGAGGGTTTCTATATTTACTTACCACGCTAGGACAAGAATTCAGATATTTTCTGCGTTTACCAAACTACTGAGGAAGTTCATAAGATTTTTCGGCACACTACTAAGGAAATCGAAGCGAATAAATTTGCGATTAAGAAGGCCGTGCGGCATTTAGTTTGTGGTGCAGAAGCTAAAGTCGGCGGAATTATTCATTTTGTTTTTTGGCACGTATTTAATTCAGGTTCAAGTCCTGAAGTCATATTTTTTTTTCTTGCACATTTTTTTTTTACAATTCAAACCAGGAAAGTTTGGTAAAATTTTTGAGTTTATTTTAATTAAAATTTCTTTAAAATACTGTTTTTTTTTGTATTTTATAAATGGAAATTTCTTTTCGGTATAAAATAGTTCATACTGGATATGACCTGATTTTTATATAAATCAATCAAAACAGAAAATATGTATATATAATCTATAATCTATTTCATCAAATCCAAATTATATTGATGAGAAAATATCATTCTAATATCCGTCCTGAAAGCCAAACGCGCATACACACATGCATATTCATATAATTACGCATACAAACTTTCAACTAACGCAGAATATGTGCATATAAAACTGCGAATCGAATAAATAAGTGATTTAGAAAACCTCATTAATAATTGTAGTTTAGCTCAATCGTGAAAGAGATGTTGTGTATGCAATACATCGTCCCATATTTGACTCAGGTTCAAATCCTGTACACAGTTTTTTGTTCGATATTTTTATTTCATTTTTTATATTTGATTTAATTAGAATTGATTTAAAATAGTGTATTCAGGTTTTTCTAATACCTGTTATTTAGAAATTTATTTTCTATATAACATTATTCATACTTCTTTTGAATTTTATGTTATTTAGAAATTTATTTTCTATATAACATTATTCATACTTCTTTTGAATTTTATGTTATTTAGAAATTTATTTTCTATATAACATTATTCATACTTCTTTTGAATTAATTTATATGTAAAACAGCCATAAAGGCAATCATATGAATATGCATTCCTATATTTAATCTCTTCAGTTAAATCTGAACTACTTACATACACGTATTCATGAGAAAATATTCTAATATCCATGGATGCATCCAGAAAGCCAAACGCGCATACACGCATATGTATACAAATATATACAAACCTTCAACGCAAAATGTATGCATATAAAAAACAACAACTGCGACCGTCTTTTTGTCAGTCAGTGAAAAGATGGGATATGTATACCCTATGAGCAAAAAGAACCGGGAAGGTGATGTTGACTGTTTCCTTCGATTGCCAAGGCGTAGTCCACCATGAGTACCTTCCATCGGGCCAGACAGTCAATAGAGAATATTATTTATCCGTTTTGAAACCTTAGAGAGATGCTGTGTGTTGCAAACCGCCGGAAATGTGAGCAAACAATTCTCAGATTTTGCATGATGATAACGCGCCATCGCACTGATCAAAGAGAATACAAATCGGCCTGCCGGGGGTGTTTGGAGGACTGGGTTAAGCGTTGGCACATGTGTGTTGCTTCAGACGGGTCATGTTTTGTAGGAGATAACATAAATTTGCCTTAAATTTAACTCTGTTTTGTTTAATTTAAACATTCCCGGTACTTTCTGATCATAAGGTACATATATGCGGCTTTGCGGACAGCAATGTGTGATTCGCTGGAAGTCGCATTAACTTGCGACTGTCGCACAGTTAGAAGACATATTTACATACATATAAGGGTGCATACATATGTACATACGGAGCCGCGGCCACTCGACATGACAAAAATTTAAGATTTATCAAATATTGGCAAATAATTCCACGCGAAATATTCCAATATTGACTATTTTCGAATGGTCGCGAAAATTGGCATATGGCGGGTCGTTTTATGAATGAAATTGAAATATGAGCTCTAACTTATGAATGAACTTTTTGTTTTTGTTCTAAATTGTTCAGCGCCGTCGCTGATAGAATCATGGCCGCTGCGACTGCGTCTACGAATGTATTTTGTTTTTGTAGTCGCAAGGCTTAGATTTTAGCTTTGGGCGACATGCGCATGTGAGGTATGTATGTGTTTTTGTTGTGTTCTAGAACATTTTAGAATGTGTGGTGGCAAAGCGGCCATCGCGTTGTGCTTGCTGTTGCTTTTGCGTCTATCAAAGTATTGTGTTTTTGTAAGTACAATATTAGGAATATCGACTGGTGAAAGACAAAAGTACACGGAAGCAAGAAGGGAGCGCTGTGCTCGCGCATATACATATGTATGCTTGAATGTATGAACGTGCATGGATGTAGTAACATATGAATGCAATTATTTTGTAGGAAGTTTAGAAGGCTAGTAGGTATATATGTATGTATATATGCTAGGACATAAAGTGGGTATATATACATACACAGAGCAGAATTGTTTTTGCACTTGTTAGGAAGAAACTCGTTCACTAGTGAGTATGTGTATTTGATTTCTTGTAAGAATGTGATGTGCTGTGACATGTGTACATATGTACATAAGTCAAGGTTATTTGGGCATACTTGCATATGTGATATGATGTTCTTGCGCTTGTGCATTATTGTTTTTCATTTACAAATGTACATACATACATATGTATGTAAATGTTGTCGAATACATAAACTATAAATTGACATACAATATAAAATAAGTGTTGATTTATCTTAAACCGTTCATTTTTCTGAATGCAAATACCTCCTATTGACATGTACATACATATTATGTACTTATGTATTGTATATTATCATATACCATCATTTATTTACATATAAAGTATACGTTCATTTATGTACATATGTGTGTAATGAAAAACTTCATGAATTACTTTCAGAACTTTATTAAAATTTATTCGCGTCGCGCGCATGCACAAAACTTTTTGTTCACAACGCAGGCGCAGAAATAAACGCTCTGCGTATTTATCCTCCCCACGTGACTCGCCATCAATTCTCGGTGGAATTTTTTTTTTTTTTGTTTTTAAATTTGTTTTTTTTAATGTAATCGTAAAAAAATTTTTAATAAATTTTATTTACTTATCCGCTTATCATTTCAAAAGTAACAAAATGGTAAAAAAATAAGCAGTCGAAGAAATAAACGCACCGCCTATTTTTCCTAGCCACATGTTAGACTCGAGTTCAATTCCCGGCGCAAACTTTTTTTTATAAACTTTTTTTTTTTTAAATCGTTTATTTTAAATGTAATTAAAAAAAAAATTATGTTGTAAAGAGATATATTTATTTAAAGAAAGTATTGTTTGTTATTTGAAATATATTTATTTTATTTTATCATTTCAAGCTAGACATCCAGCTTGTAAAACGATTGTTTTCTTTCTTCTTTCTTACATACTACGTACAAGCGTTTTTATAGCAATTTTTGTCAATGCAAGCCAATAACAATTTTTCGGTGTTTACTTGTGTAATATGATTCTAGCATTCACGCGCCGCACATAAAACAATACGTTAGCTATGTTTGCGTTTAGTTTCAAGTGTAATGAACCTTTTAAGAAATATGATACTCTATTTAAACGGCACAGCAAAGTGAATGCATAAGTGGACAATAAAATAAAAACCAAAACAAAATGTTTATGAATATTAATGTTAAGGCATATCCGACTTATAATCATACTACACCTCCCTTCTTCGGAAGAATGCTCATACAACTTTTTTTTGTATGAACATTCTTTTACATTGAATTGTTAAAATAAAATATGTACATAAGAGTAGTCTTAATTTTATATATACATATGTATATATTGTATTAATTTTCTAAGTTTAGACGCGTCTTTAACTACTTATTGTTGATAAATCTTAAGCCTATTTTTGTGAACTATTTGTTCTTTTAAAGATAACTTGTCGACTATAGTAACATTATTTTTATTATCTATTGCTTTAATGGTATAAGGCCCACAATATTGGGGTTCCAGTTTATGGGCCTCTTCATTCCTAAGTAAAACTAAATTGCCTATGCTAAAATTGTGATCTAAACTATTTTTATCATAAAATGTTTTTTGCTTAATTTTAGCTATGTATGTCTATCATATTGCGAGCTCTTTTATGTGCTACTTCTAGCCTAAATCTTACTTCTCTAGCGTAGTTATCTATGTTATAAAATAAAATAAATAATTGGCGCGTACACTTCTGTTAGGTGTTTGGCCGAGCTCCTCCTCCTATTTGTGGTGTGCGTCTTGATGTTGTTCCACAAATGGAGGGACCTACAGTTTCAAGCCGACTCCGAACGGCAGATATTTTTATGAGGAGCTTTTTCATGGCAGAAATACACTCGGAGGTTTGCCATTGCCTGCCGAGGGGCGACCGCTATTAGAAAAATGTTTTTATTAATTTTGCTTTCACCGAGATTCGAACCAACGACCTCTCAGTGAATTCCGAATGGTGATCACGCACCAACCCATTCGGCTACGGCGGCCGCCGTTATGTTATATAATGGAGTAATTTGGTGTACATTTTTGAACTGCTGAAACATGTTTGGTGTTTTTCCAAAAACTAATTCATACGGACAATAGTCATGTACTGTAGAAGGAGTGGTGTTAAAACAGTATGTGAAGTATTGTAGCCACTCATCCCAGTCGTTTTTGTCAATCGATATGTAAGATCTTACGTATTGATTGAAAGTTTTATGTGATCTTTCTATTACTCCTAGTGTTTGGTGGTGGTAAGCAGTTGAATTAATTTTCTCTATTTTTAGCATATCACATAGCTCTGTTAGTATTGAATTTTTGTATTCTGTACCCATGTCCGAAATGAACGTCTTCATTGGACCGTAGGTAAGAATAAACTTTTCAAATATTGCTTTCGCCACTGTCTTGGCGTTTTTGTCTTGGATGGGTATCGTGACTAAATATTTTGTCATGTCGCATATTATTGTGACTGCATAAGTATTGCCATTAATTGTTGTAGGTAGTGGGCCTATTGTGTCTACAAAGACTGTATCAAATGTACCTGTAGGTGTTGGTGTTATAGTCATTGGGCTTTTTAAATGCTTTGTTATTTTGGTTTTTTGGCATTTTTCGCAAGTTTTTACGTACTTAGCAACATCTTTTGACATTTTATTCCAGAAGTAATGTCTTTTAATTTTCATAAGTGTTCTGAAAATTCCGCAATGACCGCCTTCGATAGGGTCATCGTGGTATCTTTTTAGAATGTCCATTACAGTTTTAGCATCATTAATGTGGGTCACCTCATTCAGTAGCGCTACTTTTACTTTATTTAATATCATATTGCCCTTATTTTTAAAATCATTAATCGAGACAAATTCGAAAATTTTCTCGCTAGGTGCCACTTGTAAATTATTAATGCCATATTTGTCGGCCACTTCGTTGAGCCTAGAGAAGAATTGTCCTAAGTCAATTTTCCCATTAACAAATAAGTCATCAATTTTTATATATGCCATTATAGATTTTCCTCGTTTGATGTAACATCGCGTGGGTGTAATCTTTAATTTATTGTATTTCCTGACGTCAGTGTTATTAATTGGGACATATATTTTGGGCTTATCATATGTTTTAATGTGCTGCTGTGTAGTTGGACTGCTGTTATTTTTCGACATTGATCTAGTCACTATTTTGTATAAATTTTGATTCTTTTCATTTATTTCCTTTAAGTCATTGATTGTAATGCGAGACAAAGCGTCCGCGACGTGATTATCTTTTCCTCTAAGATATTCTACTACGAAATCGTACTCTTCTAAATCAAGTCTCATTCGTGTTAGTTTTGAACTTGGATTCTTCATTGAGAACAGGTAAGACAGGGGTCTGTGATCGGTTCTAACTAAAAACTTTGTACCATAGATGTAAGGTCTGAAATGAGTTATTGCCCAGTGTATGGCAGCTAACTCTTGTTCAATTGTCGACTTGTTGCTTTCTCCTTTTGTGAAACTTTTGGAGGCATATGCTACTGGTAAATGTTTTCCTTCATATTCCTGAGTAAGTACTGCACCACACGCGTATTTGCTTGCGTCTGTTGTTAAGCAAAATGGTTTCTTAAAGTCGGGATAATGTAACAATGTAGGACTCATTAATGCCCTTTTGAGGTACACAAATGCATCATTGCATTCTTTTGTCCATTCGAAAGCAACTCCCTTTTTAGATAACCTTGTTAGGTGTCTTGAATACTCAGCGAAGTTTTTAATAAACCTGCGGTAGTAGTTGCAAAAGGCGACGAACCTTTTTGCACTATCTCCGTCTGTGGGTGTAGGATAATTTTTTATTACCGAGTACTTATTGTCGTCTGGAAGTATCCCCTTGTTTGTACATTTATGCCCGAGGTAGGTTACTTCATGCATAAAAAATGAACATTTTTCAGGGTGTAATTTTGGATTATGTGTTCTACATAAATCGAAAACATTTTTCAAGTTTGAAAGCATATGTTTTTCAGAGCAACCAAGGACTACTAAGTCATCCATATATAAGAAAGCTTGCTCGGGTTTTAAACCACTGAAAGCAATTGTCATCATTCTTTGGAATGAATTAGGTGCTACCCTTAAGCCATATGGTAGTCTAGTAAATCTGTATGAACCGTTGTTGGTTGAAAAAGATGTAAAATTTCTTGAATTTTTATCAAGTTCTATTTGATGAAATCCAGTCATTAGATCGAGACATGAAAAATACTTTGCCCTTCCGAGTTGGTCTAAAATGTCATCTATTCTCGGTAACGGGAATATATCTGCAATTAATTTTTTGTTGATTTGTCTGTAATCGATTACTAATCTCCATCTTTTTTCAACTGAGTTCGGTAGAGACTTTTTTGGTACCAATAGTATTGGACTATTGTATTCTGAAAATGATGGTTCGACTATTTTGTCTTCTATAAGTTTGTTTACTTGTCTCTCAATTTCATCCTTATGTGTGTGGGGTATACGGTAGTTCTTTATGTATACCGGTTGCTTGTCTTTAACCATTAACTTTTGCTTATAAAAATTATTTGTTGTTATTGTTTCTGTTTCTAACCCAAATATGTCACTGTATTCGGAACATAGGTTTGTCAATTGTTTTTCATATGTTTTAGGAAAATTTTTTCTCAATTTGTTGAGAATATCCGTTTTTCTTTGTGCATTTCCTGTGTCATTGTTTATTATGTCGTAATCAGAAACATTTTCAGTTAAAATGTTGCTTTGCTTTAAAGATACTGTATTATAATTTGTATTTAAAATGCGGATATAGGCGTTGTCAGGTTTTACCAAGGTATTGGCTATAAATATTCCAGGGTGTGGTTCTTGATTTGGAATCAGTGCTTCATCCAAGGTATTAGGTAAGTTTATTTTTCGTATAACTTCTGACCTTGCGGGAATGATTATTTCGTCGTTACATGTTGTTGTTATTGGTATTTCTATAATTTGTGTTAAATTGTCTGGTCTCAGAATTAGAGCATCGTAATTTTGAGTAAAGTCTAATACACAATTGAATTTTTTCATGAAATCCATGCCTATTATACCATCACATGGAATTGGAAAGTTATCTGGGATAACGTGAAATTTATGTGGAATTAAAAATTTCGTAAATTTTAAATCAAAAAATATTGTACCAATAGAACTGATTTTGCCTTGCCCTATACCGCTTAATGCTGTAATGTGTTTTGTGTTTATTTTTTGAAAAGTGGATTTATTGAATTTTAAGAGTGATATATCTGCGCCAGTATCTACAAGTAGTGTAATGTTTGTATTTAAATCTGCTATTTTAAGTTGTACAAAAATGCTAAAGTTAAGGTTAAGCGTATGTATCTTAGAGGAATAGATTAGTTTTCCGAGTTGTTTTCGTCCGATTAGGCAACTCGTACATTGTTTGTCATGTTCCGGTTGAAATTTGGTCTGCCTTGTCGGTAACGATTTCTATTTTGATTATTATTTCCTAAATTATCAAAATTTGAACGATTTTGATTTCTAGGGAAGTTGTTTCTTCTTTGAAACCTTCCATTTCTTGCAAATCGTCCATTGAATGGTCGTTGACCAAAATGTAGTATTGTGTTTTGTTGTCCTGTAGCTTCAGTACAGCTACCAATGAATTTGCTTATCGCATCGTTCATATTTGTAAAATGGCCAGCTTCCATTATTAATTTGACTTTTTCAATGCTGCAGTTTTTGGTCAATGCTTTTACTGCAGTTTGTGTCGAGTATTTGCTTGCGAGTTCTGCCGACAACCCATCTGTGATATAGGCATTTTCTAAGTTTTTTGTAAGAGCTTCTATCTCATTACAATAACTATTAGCTGGTTTGTTGTTCTGTCTGATACTCATTATTTTTGCAGCTAATACTTCTACCGATTCTCCTTTAACTGACCTGTTAAGTTTTGTGATTATTTCAGAGATTGTTGTTTCTGTGTCTATGAGATTTCTGGCATTCCCTTTTAATTTTGTTTTTATGAGTGAAACAGTTTCGTGCTCACCCTTGATCACTTCAACTAATTCTAAGGAATCTAAGAATGACTGTAGATTTTCTGGTTTACCATCGAATTCAGTCACTAGCTTTGCAGCCGCGCTGAGAAACTCCACAACTGTTTGTGTCATTTCGCCTTCTTCTTCTGACTCTATTTCTGAATTAGTAATTGGACAATCTGTTTCTGAGGGAACTGCTTCAAGCTTTGTTAAAAGATTAGCTGGTGGGTTTTCAGTAATGTGTATTGAAATTTTCTCATTAATCGAATGAGATACTTCCTGTTGAATGTTGTATTTGGCTAATACTTTTACTAATTGATCTCGTAGTTGCCAAAATATGTCAAGAGCTTCTTTTTGATGATCCTTTGTAAGTCGCTCGAAATTTATATAAGTTAAATTTCTAATTGATTCTAATGCTAATACTAAATTTTCTAAATGTTTTTTTTAACTGTTTCCTGTTTTATTTTTATATTTTTATTGATACATTTAAACGATTTTTTGAAATTTTCCTTTTCTATCAGTAAAGTTTTATGAATTTCGGACCATTTGTTCATATTTTGTCTAACTCATTAGATCTACTCATATACTTTTTCTTTAGTTTTTTATTATGCATAGCATATAATTTTAATGCTAATATCAATAAGGTTATGACTGTGATTATAATTAAGCAAATTTCTACTAAATTTAAGCCAGTGTTAACGACTACTTCGTTTACTACATTGGCATTGGGTTTATCAACTTTTGATAAGGTTTTTCCCATTTCTGAAAGACTATCTATTGGGGACCTTATACCATAAATCAAATAATTTATGCAATGTAATAATTTATAATGTAAGGAAATAAATTTTGTTTTTTTTTGTTTTTTTTTACATTGGATTTATGAAAATGTTTTTTTTTTTTTTTCAAGTTAATTCATTTATTAAGTAAACACATTATATTTAACATATTATAACAATTCAAACATTTTCATAAAAATGACCTTCTGAGTAAATTTTAATCATTTACAGTCAAATTTTTAATAGGCAAACAGAAGCCAAAGTTGTTTAACTTTGCCATGTAAAGAAATAAATGAAAATTATTTTTGTCTCGAGCGGTTAACGCTTACAGACTCTAACTGTCTGCATTCAATCATGCACAGTGTTTTATGTATATTTACTTAATTTCTTTTCTCTGCTGGAGCAGGAATTCCAGTTGGGTTATGCGCTCCCAGATTGCGCTAGCTTTTTCCCAGGATGGTGGTGGCTGCTGGTTTACCTCCCTGATGAGTATGCTGATTTCCCTCTTTATTCTGGTGGTGTAGCCTCCTCTTCTTTTTGGCTTGCTCACCTTTGGGATGGAAACCTCTTTTGGTTTTTTGTTGAGGCCGTTCCGTCTCCTGTATTCCTCCAAGGAGATTGGTTGCGGCCCTTGAGCTCGGTTGTTCATCTATTTTTTGGTTGTAATGGCTTAACCAAGTTCTTCCTTCCGCAGCTGACGGATCGTTTTGGCTGATCTCGTCAGGACTTAATATTTGGTGCTTTTTAGGGCACTTGCAAATATATTGCAATTTTTGGTGCAGATATCGTCAGCACTCATGCAATATTTTGCACTTTGTTTGTGCAAGAAACTTGCAATTAATAGCTTAGCAAAATCAATGCTCAAGCTGGCAGGATCGCCATGTAAAGAGATATATTTATTTAAAGAAAGTATTGTTTGTTATTTGAAATATATTTATTTTATTTTATCATTTCAAGCTAGACATCCAGCTTGTAAAACGATTGTTTTCTTTCTTCTTTCTTACATACTACGTACAAGCGTTTTTATAGCAATTTTTGTCAATGCAAGCCAATAACAATTTTTCGGTGTTTACTTGTGTAATATGATTCTAGCATTCACGCGCCGCACATAAAACAATACGTTAGCTATGTTTGCGTTTAGTTTCAAGTGTAATGAACCTTTTAAGAAATATGATACTCTATTTAAACGGCACAGCAAAGTGAATGCATAAGTGGACAATAAAATAAAAACCAAAACAAAATATTTATGAATATTAATGTTAAGGCATATCCGACTTATAATCATACTACAATGTAATAAATTTTACGTATTCGCTTATTATTTCAAAAATACGAAAATAGTAAAAATTTAATTGGTTTAATGTCGAGGTGAGAAATGTGTTGTGTGTTGAGATGAAAGATGTGTGGTGTTTCTTATTTTTGTGTGGGCAAAAATCAGTGAGGTGTCTATAAACTCGGTGTGCTAAATTCCCTTACTTCAAATTTTTCAAATCTCAATTGTACTAAAAAAAGCTCACAGTAACATTTGCACCTTCTCATTGCACTCGAGTCTAACATGTGGCGAGGAAAAATAGGCGGTGCGTTTATTTCTTCGACTGCTTATTTTTTTACCATTTCGTTACTTTTGAAATGATAAGCGGATACATAAAATTTATTACAAATTTTTTTACGATTACATTAAAAAAAAAAAAACTTTCCACCGAGAATTGATGGCGAGTCACGTGGGGAGGATAAATACGCAGAGCGTTTATTTCTGCGCCTGCGTTGTGAACAAAAGGTTTTGTGCATGCGCGCGACGCGAATAAATTTTAATAAAGTTCTGAAAGTAATTCATGAAGTTTTTCATTACACACATATGTACATAAATGAACGTATACTTTATATGTAAATAAATGATGGTATATGAAATATACATAAGTACATAATATGTATGTACATGTCAGTAGGAGGTATTTGCATTCAGAAAAAAAGAACGGTTTAAGATAAATCAACACTTATTTTATATTGTATGTCAATTTATAGTTTATGTATTCGACAGCATTTACATACATATGTATGTATGTACATTTGTATATGAAAAACAATAATGCACAAGCGCAAGAACATCATATCACATATGCAAGTATGCCCAAATAACCTTGACTTATGTACATATGTACACATGTCACAGCACATCACATTCTTACAAGAAATCAAATACACATACTCACTAGTGAACGAGTTTCTTCCTAACAAGTGCAAAAACAATTCTGCTCTATGTATGCATATATACCCACTTTATGTCCCAGCATATATACATACATATACGAGTATACCTACTTGCCTTCTAAACTTCCTACAAAATAATTGCATTCATATGTTACTACATCCATGCACGTTCATACATTCAAGCATACATATGTATATGCGCGAGCACAGCGCTCCCTTCTTGATTCCGTGTACTTTTGTCTTTCACCAGTCGATACTCCTAACATTGTACTTACAAAAACACAATACTTTGATAGACGCAAATGCAACAGCAAGCGCAACGCGATGGCCGCTTTGCCACCACACATTCTAAAATGTTCTAGAACACAACAAAAACACATACCTCACATGCGCATGTCACCCAAAGCTAAAATCTAAGCCTAGCGACTACAAAAACAAAATACATTCGTAGACGCAGTCGCAGCGACCATGATTCTATCAGCGACGGCGCTGAACAATTTAGAACAAAAACAAAAAGTTCATTCATAAGTTAGAGCTCATATTTCAATTTCATTCATAAAACGACCCGCCATATGCCAATTTTCGCGACCATTCGAAAATAGTCAATACTGGAATATTTCGCGAGAAATTATTTGCCAATATTTGATAAATCTTCAATTTTTGTCATGTCGAGTGGCCGCGGCTCCGTATGTATGTATGCACCCTTATATGTATGTAAATATGTCTTCTAACTGTGCGACAGTCGCAAGTTAATGCGACTTCCAGCGAATCACACATTGCTGTCCGCAAAGCCGCATATATGTACCTTATGATCAGAAAGTACCGGGAATGTTTAAATTAAACAAAACAGAGTTAAATTTAAGGCAAATTTATGTTATCTCCTACAAAACATGACCCGTCTGAAGCAACACACATGTGCCAACGTTTAACCCAGTCCTCCAAACACCCCCGGCAGGCCGATTTGTATTCTCTTTGATCAGTGCGATGGCGCGTTATCATCATGCAAAATCCAAGAATTCTTTGCTCACATTTCCGGCCGTTTGCAACATACAGCATCTCTAAAAGGCTTCAAAACGGATAAATAATATTCTTCATTGACTGTCTGGCCCGATGGAAGGTACTCATGGTGGACTATGCCTTGGCAATCGAAGGAAACAGTCAACATCACCTTCCCGGTTCTTTTTGCTCATAGGGTATACATATCCCATCTTTTCACTGACGGACAAGAAGAGGGTCGCAGTTGTTGTTTTTTATATGCATACATTTTGCGTTCGTTGAAGGTTTGTATATATTTGTATACATATGCGTGTATGCGTGTTTGGCTTTCTGGATGCATCCTTGGATATTAGAATATTTTCTCATCAATATGTGTATGTAAGTAGTTCAGATTTGACTGAAGAGATTAAATACATACATACATATATGAATGCATATTCATATGCATTGCCTTTATGGCTGTTTTACATATAAATCAATTCAAAAGAAGTATGAATAATGTTATATAGAAAATAAATTTCTAAATAACAGGTATTAGAAAAACCTGAATACATTATTTTAAATCAATTCTAATTAAACCAAATACAAAAAATTAAATAAAAATATCGAACAAAGAAAAGTGTGCACAGGATTCGAACCTCCTGAGTCAAATATTGGGCGATGTATTCCATACACAACATCTCTTTCACGATTGCGCTAAACTATAATAACTAATTAAGTTTTCTAAATCACTCATTTATTCGATTCGCAGTTTTATATGCACATATTCTGCGTTAGTTGAAAGTTTGTATGCGTAATTAAATGCATATGCATGTGTGTATGCGCGTTTGGCTTTCTGGACGGATATTAGAATGATATTTTCTCATCAATATAATTTGGATTTGATGAAAGAGATTAAATACATATGTACATATTTTCTGTTTTGATTGATTTATATAAAAATCAGGTCATATCCGGTATGAACTATTTTATACCGAAAAGAAATTTCCATTTATGAAATACAAAAAAAGAGTATTTTAAAGAAATTTTAATTAAAATAAACTCAACAATTTTACCAAACTTTCCCGGCTTGAATTGTAAAAAAAAATGTGCAAGAAAAAAAAATATGACTTCAGGACTTGAACCTGAATTAAATACGTGCCAAAAAACAAAACGAATAAAAAAATCTGAATTGCTGTCCCAGCGTGGTAAGTAAATATAGAAACCCTCCACTCGCGTCACTCGCGTGGTAAATATCTGCAATTCCCCATTTGTGAGGAAAGTTGAATTTGAAATTACCTTATTATGAATCTACAAATTAGAACTCGAAAAAAGCTCATTTAACATTTGCTCCTTCTCATTGCATTAACATTCTCTGGTAATACTAAAGGGTTTGAAATATTATTAATAATCGAAACAAAATCTTTTGAAGTAAAGTTTTAGTGGGGAGGAATATAAGGGTTGTTAAGTTTCAAGGGCCGGTGTTGGTTTTGAATAAAATAGAATTTTTTTAGGAAATTATTATCATCTGTATTTTACAACTGTATTTTTATACTGTGCGTATTGGACGTGTTTTACTGTCGATCCGTGTTAATAAAAGTTTTCTCAATAAACTCAAGCTGCATTATTGCTAACAAGAGATAGGACTCATAGCAAACTGCATAGAAAGTGCAAAGTGCATTATCAAACTCGATAAGCCAACAAACATTTTAATAAAAACAAAAAAGAAAAACTAAAACCAAGCCAAGCAGCTGGCAAAATAAATGAAAATAAATATGAGTGTGTTACGTTCTCCCCTTGGGATAGAATAGAATCCAAAAGTGAGACGAAAGTTCTTACTCCGCAAAAAATGCCGCTACATACCAAAAACTCGTTCTCAATACCGCGCTCGAATTTAGCACAGAGCGGATCAAACGCAAACGGGTCAACACAGTCAGCTCCCATATGCCATAGCATAGATGACTAGATGTGAAAATCTTTTTCTCGTGAGAGTGCTGAAAAATGTGCATTTTTTATAACATTTTCCAATATTGCCACACCGGTAGAAACATGAATTGGGTATTTTTGTAACCAAAAATTGGGAATTTTTAGTTTCCACACCACCATTGAGGTTAGTATTAAGTGTGCGGTTGCCCAATAGTATATTACTAGTAAACACCTACATATATTAAACTAAAAATAAGCACAATCCGTATGAAATATGTACATAAATAAGCAAAAAATTTAAAAAGTTTATATGTAAATGAAATTATTGAAAACTGATATACATAAGTGATTTAATAATAATAAAGTTATGAACCCGAAAAACTTAAGTTATAATCAAAAACATGACTTATTGCGATTTTTTAATATAACACAGAAAATGGGTAACAAAACAAAAAAAAAATTCTCAAACAACGAACAAAATAAGTTAAAGCAGATGAGAAAGAGCAAATGTTAAATGAGCTTTTTTCGAGTTCTAATTTGTAGATTCATACCAGAGAATGTTAATGCAATGAGAAGGAGCCAATGTTAAATGAGCTTTTTTCGAGTTCTAATTTGTAGATTCATTCTAAGGTAATTTCAAATTAAACTTTGCTCACGAGTGGGGAATTGCAGATATTTACCACGCGAGTGACGCGAGTGGAGGGTTTCTATATTTACTTACCACGCTAGGACAGGAATTCAGATTTTTCTGCGTTGACCAAACTACTGAGGAAGTTCATAAGATTTTTCGGGACACTACTAAGGAAATCGACATGGCATGAAATAACCCACAGCGAAGCGAATAAATTTGCGATTAAGAAAGCCGCGCGGCAGTTAATTTGTGGTGCAGAAGCTAAAGTCGGCGGAATTATTCGTTTTGTTTTTTGGCACGTATTTAATTCAGGTTCAAGTCCTGAAGTCATATTTTTTTTCTTGCACATGTTTTTTTACAATTCAAACCAGGAAAGTATGGTAAAATTGTTGAGTTTATTTTAATTAAAATTTCTTTAAAATACTCTTTTTTTTTGTATTTCATAAATGGAAATTTCTTTTCGGTATAAAATTTCTATTTCATCAAATTAAAATTATATTGATTAGAAAATATCATTCTAATATCCGTCCAGAAAGCCAAACGCGCATACACAGATGCATATGCATATAATTACGCATACAAACTTTCAACTAACGCAGAATATGTGCATATAAAACTGCGAATCGAATAAATGAGTGATTTAGAAAAGTTCATTAGTAATTGTAGATTAGCGCAATCGTGAAAGACGTGTTGGTTATGCGGTATATAGACTCATGCTTGACGCAGGTTCAAATCCTGTACCCACTTTTCTTTGTTCGATATTTTTATTTCATTTTTTATATTTGGTTTAATTAGAATTGATTTAAAATAGTGTATTCAGGTTTTTCTAATACCTGTTATTAAAAATTTACAATATTTTCTATATAACATTATTCATACTTCTTTTGAATTAATTTATATGTAAAACAGCCATAAAGGCAATCATATGAATATGCATTCCTATATTTAATCTCTTCAGTCAAATCTGAACTACTTACATACACATATTGATGAGAAAATATTCTAATATCCATGGATGCATCCAGAAAGCCAAACGCGCATACACGCATATGTATACAAATATATACAAACCTTCAACGAACGCAAAATGTATGCATATAAAAAACAACAACTGCGACCGTCTTCTTGTCCGTCAGTGAAAAGATGGGATATGTATACCCTATGAGCAAAAAGAACCGGGAAGGTGATGTTGACTGTTTCCTTCGATTGCCAAGGCATAGTCCACCATGAGTACCTTCCATCGGGCCAGACAGTCAATAGAGAATATTATTTATCCGTTTTGAAACCTTAGAGAGATGCTGTGTGTTGCAAACCGCCGGAAATGTGAGCAAACAATTCTCAGATTTTGCATGATGATAACGCGCCATCGCACTGATCAAAGAGAATACAAATCGGCCTGCCGGGGGTGTTTGGAGGACTGGGTTAAACGTTGGCACATGTGTGTTGCTTCAGACGGGTCATATTTTGAAGGAGATAATATAAATTTGCCTTAAATTTAACTCTGTTTTTTTTAATTTAAACATTCCCGGTACTTTCTGATCATAAGGTACATATACGCGGCTATGCGGACAGCAATGTGTGATTCGCTGGAAGTCGCATTAACTCACGACTGTCGCACAGTTAGAAGACATATTTACATACACATAAGGGTGCATACATACATACGGAGCCGCGGCCACTCGACATGACAAAAATTGAAGATTTATCAAATATTGGCAAATAATTTCTCGCGAAATATTCCAGTATTGACTATTTTCGAATGGTCGCGAAAATTGGCATATGGGCGGCTCGTTTTATGAATGAAATTGAAATATGAGCTCTAACTTATGAATGAACTTTTTGTTTTTGTTCTAAATTGTTCAGCGCCGTCGCTGATAGAATCATGGTCGCTGCGACTGCGTCTACGAATGTATATTGTTTTTGTAGTCGCTAGGCTTAGATTTTAGCTTTGGGCGACATGCGCATGTGAGGTATGTGTTTTTGTTGTGTTCTAGAACATTTTAGAATGTGTGGTGGCAAAGCGGCCATCGCGTTGCGCTTGCTGTTGCTTTTGCGTCTATCAAAGTATTGTGTTTTTGTAAGTATAATATTAGGAATATCGACTGGTGAAAGACAAAAGTACACGGAAGCAAGAAGGGAGCGCTATGCTCGCGCATATATGCATGAATGTATGAACGTGCATGGATGTTGTAACATATAAATACAATTATTTTGTAGGAAGTTTAGAAGGCAAGTAGGTATACTCGTATATGTATGTATATATGCTGGGACATAAAGTGGGTATATATAAGTTAATAAATTATATATTTATTTTTGTTTTTAAAAAATATTTAAGAGCTTAGCTCTTTATTAATTCAATTATCTTTTTACACTGATTACTTAAAATTACAATACCTCTTATAAATAGTCTTATGCTGGTTTACATAATTCTTATTGATCAGCATTTCTTATGCTGGTTTACATTATTATTTATTGATCAGCATTTTAATTATTTGGCACAGTAAAGTAAGCATAAATGATTTATAAGCATTTAGCTGCAATGTTAGCAGTCATGAAATATGCTGACTAAATATTGAAATATGATAACTGATATGAAATAACTAAATATTGAAATATGAAATCAGTACAACGAACTTGGCTAAATATGCTGACTAAATATTGAAATATGATAACTGATATGAAATAACTAAATATTGAAATATGAAATCAGTACAACGAACTTGGCTAAATATGCTGACTAAATATTGAAATATGATAACTGATATGAAATAACTAAATATTGAAATATGAATATGCTGACTAAATATTGAAATATGAATAAATGTTGCATTAACTCTTCCCCTCTTAAAAGCGATCGTCCTCGAGCGTTACGTGTTGTAGTTGAAATATGGTGCTGTACTATTCGTGTGGTCATCGTATTCTGTTGACTGTGTGTTAGCCTCTTCTTGTGTAGTTTTCATTCTCTCCAATGGTATTTGTTTTACGTATTTTCCGATTAATTTATTTTCCTTTATTGGTCTAAATTTCATCATTAGCCCTATTATTAGAACCAGTAATAGGCTGGATACGCCAAAATTTGTTACTGTTGATATTAAGGTTCTTCTTTTTGCTTCTTCGATGTGCTTAAGGTTTTTTAAATGCAATTCCTTCATCATTTCAAGACTTAGAATTTCTTCCTCTGGGTTTATTGTATTGCTGGGCTGGAGAATAGCAGGAAGTGGGTTGTTTGCTGATATTCCGTTGAAAATGTATTGCTGGTTGTCGATGATAACTGTGGAATTTTGGAATTGGATCGCATATGATCCATTGAGTCGCATTTCTTCATTGTCCAATGTGACTGACCCTTCATATTGGTTTAAAAATAGTATTCCTGGTAAAATGGCTTCTATTGCGGATACGTGTTGGTTGTTGATTGTTGTACAGTTAGCTGGATGACTGTTGAGTAGGTTTGGTATGCACGAGGAGTTGCTTATGTCAATAATGTCCTTATCATTACATATTTCTAATGTGTTATGCTTTTCGCACTCATTTCTTTTCCCAAATATTTTATTTTCACATATTACAATTTTTTCGAATTGTATTTTATTTATTTTGTTTCCCTTTTTTATTGGTTTTATTAGTAATGATTCGCATGTATTTTTATTGGTTAAGGGAATATTTACTACATATAATATTACTGAGTTATTTGAAGCTACATTAACGTTAGAAAATTCTAAGGCTTCGTCTATATTATTAAAGGGGTTATTTTGATTTTCATGAATGCTTTTTATTAAATTTATTTCATTATTTGAAAAAATGTAAGAATTTACTGTGCCTGTTTTTGCCCAATGAATGGCGTAATTTATGTTTGCAATATCTTCCTTTATTATATATTATCTAGCTTATACTTAATATTAACAGCTACATTGTGCTGTATGTTTTCATTATTTTTTAATGCACTTAGTATTTTATTAGATTGTTCTGTAATGTTTTTTATTCTTTCACTTAGTACTATATTTATAATTATTTGATCATTACTGTTTTCCAATGCATTATTGATTTTTTCACTTAAGATTCTAAAGTCGTCATAATCTGGGCTTCCTGCAAGCCATTTCCAAGCAGTGCCTAATATTTTAATTGAGCGTTTATTTTTATTATGTTTTGGTTGTGTTTTTAATTTATACAAATTGTTCTGGATGTTTTCCACTTCGTGTTTTAGGAAAGGAAGGAGTGGGTTAGTGTTAATTATTTTTTGCTGTATGGTAGTGTTAAGGTAGTCCAAGGTCTCTTGGTATTCGTCTAAGTTAATAACGTGTACGATCCTATATGTTCCAGTTTGTAGTCTTGTCCATCCTGTATTAAATGTAACTAATTGTGCGTTCGTATAGTCTAGGATTTGGGTTTCAGCGTAAGCCATGGCGGCAAGGGTATTGTAAAAAGGTTGTAATTATACACCTATAGTTATTCATCTAATTTTTAAATTTATATCGTTGGCCTATGGCATTTATAACGTTTTTTTCTATTATCTAAAAATCGAACGCCTATGGCATTTTTAACGATTTTTCTTACTATCTAAAGATCGAACGCCTATGGCATTTTTAACGATTTTTCCTATTATCTAAAGATCGAAAGCCTATGGCATTTTTAACGATTTTTCCTATTTGCTAAAGATTACATTAATTATTTTCAAATTAAATTTAATCATATTAAAATTCCTTTGATTTTGATTGTATCAAAATTAATTTAATTTAATAGAACAAAGTTTGGTTTAATTTCTTGAAATTAATTTAGTTCGATGGATGCGAATTTATTGTTATTTAATTCTGTTTCTATTATTTTTCTGTAATTTTTAACAATAATTTTTAAATGGTTTATAGTTTTATTAAAGTAATCATTAGTTAAAATTTGTTGCTTGTTATTATCTATAATTTCGTCAATACTAAAAAGATGTTTCTGAATGTTCTGTCTGTCTTCTTTGGTATCAAAGTAACTAATTTACAATATTTCTAGCGTCCAACAATTCTAATTGAAGTAAATGTTTATTCTTTGTTTTCATTAAACTTATGTTCTCCGTTATTTGGTTGAAGATGTTATCATTAGTAGGATTATGAGCGTTATCTATTAATTTTAACGGTCGTTTGATATTCCAAAACTTCGTCTGCATGTCCTATTATCTTATTTCTTATGACACTTAAAATGCCATAATACTTTGCCGATCTGCGTATCGATTCGTGTAGGTTTAGTATACGTTCTACGCTCTTCTTCCAGGAACCATAGTCCGCTGGATTTCCCGTGAATTCCCGTAGACATCGTACTATGTCGGGAATTTTGTCGCATTCTCCTAAGTTATTATTTCCGCTAATGAGTTCGTCTTCTTCAAACGTATTCCGTCCGTCTATTCGTTCGCTAAACAGTCTGTCAACTAGTTGTGTCACATATTGGTCCATAGACCTCTGGTTCGCTACTGTTGGTGGGTTGGGGGCGTTTAGAACAGGGGGTCTAATTAGGTTTTCGGGGTTGGTCATATTTTTTTCTAATTTAGATATTACTTTTTCTTAAATTGTAAAAAATTCTTTGCAATTGTAGAAATTTCCTTAAATTTGTCTAAAATGTTTTACAGATTTTCTAATCTAATCTCTTTTTTTCTTCAAATTTTAACTAGTTTTATTTTAATCAATTTCAAAGTTTCAGTTTTCCTGATATATTTTTTTTTTCACTTTTGTATGTAAATTTAGTTTTAGTTATAGATTTTTTTTGATCACTTTCACTTCTTAGTATGTAAAATTAATTCTAATTTTAATATATTTCTAATGAAATTTTAATAAAAAAAAATTTTTAGTGTGTCTTACGTTATTAGTAGGAATATCATCATTTCTGGAACCTCGGGCGGCTAGTGTTTGATTCCACTCCCCTTTTGCTGCTCTACTCAGGTGCCTCGTTTCCCGTGGATTTTTTTTGTTGGTTGGACCAGTAGATGTCTTCTCCTTTTTTTCGCTGCAGGCTATCCTTGTAGTCCGAGTTACGCGATTTGAAAGTTGTGGGTCTCGGTCGGTTGTCCTGCGGTTACGGGTGATTATCTGCGGCGGGCTGCTTTAGGCCGACTTTTGCGGAGAAAATAATTTTTTTTTATTATTTTCACACTCGTTTTTTTTTTTTTACCGATTGCGGCGGGCTACTTTAGGCCGACTTATGCAATTTTACTGGGACGTTTACCGACTGATCCTTTTGACACTACTGGTCCCTGGACCCTTGGGGTTCCTTGGACCCTTGGGGTCCCTTGGACCCTTGGGGTCCCTGCTCGGGCGCCAGTTAATAAATTATATATTTATTTTTGTTTTTAAAAAGTATTTAAGAGCTTAGCTCTTTATTAATTCAATTATCTTTTTACACTGATTACTTAAAATTACAATACCTCTTATAAATAGTCTTATGCTGGTTTACATAATTCTTATTGATCAGCATTTCTTATGCTGGTTTACATAATTATTTATTGATCAGCATTTCTTATGCTGGTTTACATAATTATTTATTGATCAGCATTTTAATTATTTGGCACAGTAAAGTAAGCATAAATGATTTATAAGCATTTAGCTGCAATGTAAGCAGTCATGAAATATGCTGACTAAATATTGAAATATGATAACTGATATGAAATAACTAAATATTGAAATATGAAATCAGTACAACGAACTTGGCTAAATATGCTGACTAAATATTGAAATATGATAACTGATATGAAATAACTAAATATTGAAATATGATAACTGATATGAAATAACTAAATATTGAAATATGAATATGCTGACTAAATATTGAAATATGAATAAATGTTGCATTAACTTATACAAACATAGAGCAGAATTGTTTTTGCACTTGTTAGGAAGAAACTCGTTCACTAGTGCGTATGTGTATTTGATTTCTTGTAAGAATGTGATGTGCTGTGACATGTGTACATACATAAGTCAAGGTTATTTGGGCATACTTGCATATGTGATATGATGTTCTTGCGCGTGTGCATTATTGTTTTTCATATACAAATGTGTTTTTTTTTTCTTTTTTTTTTATGGAGGTGGCACAAAGGATTGAAAGCCGAAAAGTGTGAGACTTGCTTTTCGGCGCACCCACTAAACACCCACCCCAGCCCCGTTTCCCTCCCGCGGGACAACCGAATCATATACAAATGTGCATACATACAAATGTATGTAAATGCTGTCGAATACATAAACTATAAATTGACATACAATATAAAATAAGTGTTGATTTATCTTAAACCGTTCTTTTTTTCTGAATGCAAATACCTCCTATTGACATGTACATACATATTATGTATATTGTCATATAACATCATTTATGTACATATAGGGTATACGTTCATTTATGAATGTATGTAATGAAAAACTTCATGAATTACTTTCAGAACTTTATTAAAATTTATTCGCGTCGCGCGCATGCACAAAACCTTTTGTTCACAACGCAGGCGCAGAAATCAACGCTCTGCGTATTTATCCTCCCCACGTGACTCGCCATCAATTCTCGGTGCAAATTTTTTTTTTTTTTAATGTAATCGTAAAAAAATTTGTAATAAATTTTATGTATCCGCTTATCATTTCAAAAGTAACAAAATGGTAAAAAAATAAGCAGTCGAAGAAATAAACGCACCGCCTATTTTTCCTCGCCACATGTTAGACTCGAGTTCAATTCCCGGCGCAAACTTTTTTTATAAATTTTTTTTTTTTAAATCGTTTTTTTTTTAATGTAATTGAAAAAAAAAAAATTATGTAATGCATTTTACGTATTCGCTTATTATTTCAAAAATACGAAAATAGTAAAAATTTAATTGGTTTAATGTCGAGGTGAGAAATGTGTTGTGTGTTGAGGTGAAAGATGTGTGGTGTTTCTAATTTTTGTGTGGGCAAACGTCAGTGAGGTGTCTATAAACTCGGTGTGCTAAATTCCCTTACTTCAAATCTTTCAAATCTCAATTGTACTAAAAAACGCTCACAGTAACATTTGCACCTTCTCATTGCATTAACATTCTCTGGTCGTACTGCTGATCTCCAAAACAGAATAAACCCCTTGAAGAATTTAAAATATTTTTCAAAATTTTCCGTTTCAACATGCGTTTCTAACAAGATGAAAACATCAGAGGAACAAATGTAATCAAAAAAATCTTTATATAACGTTTTGTTTGCTAAGCCGTTAATGTTATACGACACAATTTTAATATTAGTTAATTGATTACGATTTTCTAAAAGTTCATCACTGCTGGTTATTACATTTAATTTTGCGGTTACTTTAGTACAATTCTTTAGTTTTTTGAATTTATTTTCTCTAACAAAGAGTGATGGTAATATCAATTTTTGACACGTTTATACCAAAGTAGTGAATAAGAATTTTCTCTGCCGGCTGTCCCTTACACATAAGTAATTTATTATTATTGTATGACATCCATTTGCCGTCAATATTCATGCTATCATTCCTTACGAATATCTTATGTGTTCTACTTAAGGTCAAGAGCTTTTGTTTTAACTGCAATAGCACTTTTCTATTTTGTTGCCTTTCAGAGCTAAGGTCCTTTTCAATATATATATCCGAACCTCGCAACATTCTAGCGTTTTTAAGGATATCTCCTGCCATTTCCACAGTTTCATACTCTGCTATTATATTGCACTTATTATCTTTATCGTATAATGAACGTGTCTCTCTTATTTTAATGTGATGCAGACTAAGCTTATCTTCGCATAATTTTTGAACAGCTATTGTTGGTTTTTCATCTTTTGTAACGCCTTTAAAAAGTAACCTATTTCGCTTACTTTGGTCAAAGAGGCGTAGTATTTCTTTTTGTTCCAATTCCCTGCCTTTTTTTAATTTTTGTACTTCTAGCTTAAGGGATTCGTTTTCAGCCTTTAGCTTTTCAATTTCCAATCCCATTGACTCTTTTAAATCTCATATGTCTTGCTTAGAAGCTAATCGCTCTAATTGCTTATTTAGGTTGGTTTCAATTCCACGTATGGCTGTCATTACATCTTGCAGTGAAAGATCCGGAGATAATTCGGTAACTCTTCTCTTAGCCGCATTACTTCAAGTAGGAGTTCGATGCATTTTGTCAACTTGCAAGTATTAACAATTATAAAATAATTATTATTTAGTAACTACTACAAGGTGGCAATGCCTTTGATACGTTACACCAGAGAATGTTAATGCAATGAGAAGGTGCAAATGTTACTGTGAGCTTTTTTTAGTACAATTGTGATTTGAAAGATTTGTAGTAAGGTCATTTAGCACACCGAGTTTATAGACACCTCACTGACTTTTGCCCACACAAAAATTAGAAACACCACACATCTTTCACCTCAACACACAACACATTTCTCACCTCGACATTAAACCAATTAAATTTTTACTATTTTCGTATTTTTGAAATAATAAGCGAATACGTAAAATTTTTTACATAATTTTTTTTCTCAATTACATTAAAAAAAAAACGATTTAAAAAAAAAATTTATAAAAAAAAGTTTGCGCCGGGAATTGAACTCGAATCTAACATGTGGCGAGGAAAAATAGGCGGTGCGTTTATTTCTTCGAATGCTTATTTTTTGACCATTTTGTTACCTTTGAAATGATAAGCGGATTCATAAAATGTATTACAAATTTTTTTACGATTACATTAAAAAAAAAAAAAATTTAAAAACGAAAAAAAAAATTTGTGCCGAGAATTGATGGCGAGTCACGTGGGGAGGATAAATACGCAGAGCGTTTATTTCTGCGCCTGTGAACAAAAGGTTTTGTGCATGCGCGCGACGCGAATAAATTTTAATAAAGTTCTGAAAGTAATTCATGAAGTTTTTCATTACACACATATGTACATAAATGAACGTATACTTTATATGTAAATAAATGATGGTATATGAAATATACATAAGTACATAATATGTATGTACATGTCAATAGGAGGTATTTGCATTCAGAAAAAAAGAATGGTTTAAGATAAATCAACACTTATTTTATATTGTATGTCAATTTATAGTTTATGTATTCGACAGCATTTACATACATATGTATGTATGTACATTTGTATATGAAAAACAATAATGCACAAGCGCAAGAACATCATATCACATATGCAAGTATGCCCAAATAACCTTGACTTATGTATGTACACATGTCATACCACATCACATTCTTACAATTAATCAAATACACATGCGCACTAGTGAACGAGTTTCTTCCTAACAAGTGCAAAAACAATTCTGCTCTATGTATGCATATATACCGACTTTATGTCCTAGCATATATACATACATACATATATTATATACCTACTTGCCTTCTAAACTTCCTACAAAATAATTGTATTCATATGTTACAACATCCATGCACGTTCATACATTCAAGCATACATATATGTACATATGCGCGAGCACAGCGCTCCCTTCTTGCTTCCGTGTACTTTTGTCTTTCACCAGTCGATATTCCTAATATTGTACTTACAAAAACACAATACTTTGATAGACGCAAAAGCAACAGCAAGCGCAACGCGATGGCCGCTTTGCCACCACACATTCTAAAATGTTCTAGAACACAACAAAAACACATACCTCACATGCGCATGTCGCCCAAAGCTAAAGTCTAAGCCTAGCGACTACAAAAACAAAATACATTCGTAGACGCAGTCGCAGCGGCCATGATTCTATCAGCGACGGCGCTGAACAATTTAGAACAAAAACAAAAAGTTCATTCATAAGTTCGAGCTCATATTTCAATTTCATTCATAAAACGACCCGCCATATGCCAATTTTCGCGACCATTCGAAAATAGTCAATATTGGAATATTTCGCGTGGAATTATTTGCCAATATTTGATAAATCTTAAATTTTTGTCATGTCGAGTGGCCGCGGCTCCGTATGTATGTATGCACTCTTATATGTATGTAAATATGTCTTCTAACTGTGCGACAGTCGCGAGTTAATGCGACTTCCAGCGAATCACACATTGCTGTCCGCAAAGCCGCATATATGTACCTTATGATCAGAAAGTACCGGGAATGTTTAAATTAAACAAAACAGAGTTAAATGTAAGGCAAATTTATATTATCTCCTTCAAAATATGACCCGTCTGAAGCAACACACATGTGCCAACGTTTAACCCAGTCCTCCAAACACCCCCGGCAGGCCGATTTGTATTCTCTTTGATCAGTGCGATGGCGCGTTATCATCATGCAAAATCTGAGAATTGTTTGCTCACATTTCCGGAGGTTTGCAACACACAGCATATCTCTAAGGTTTCAAAACGGATAAATAATATTCTCTATTGACTGTCTGGCCCGATGGAAGGTACTCATGGTGGACTATGCCTTGGCAATCGAAGGAAACAGTCAACATCACCTTCCCGGTTCTTTTTGCTCATAGGGTATACATATCCCATCTTTTCACTGACTGACAAGAAGGCGGTCGCAGTTGTTGTTTTTATATGCATACATTTTGCGTTCGTTGAAGGTTTGTATACATTTGTATACATATGCGTGTATGCGCGTTTGGCTTTCTGGATGCATCTATGGATATTAGAATATTTTCTCATCAATATGTGTATGTAAGTAGTTCAGATTTGACTGAAGAGATTAAATATAGGAATGCATATTCATATGATTGCCTTTATGGCTGTTTTACATATAAATTAATTCAAAAGAAGTATGAATAATGTTATATAGAAAATATTGTAAATTTTTAATAACAGGTATTAGAAAAACCTGAATACACTATTTTAAATCAATTCTAATTAAACCAAATACAAAAAATTAAATAAAAATATATCGAACAAAGAAAAGTGTGTACAGGATTTGAATCTGAGTCAAATATGGGACGATGTACTGCATATAAAAGACGTCTTTCACGATTGCGCTAAACTACAATCGCTAATGAAGTTTTCTAAATCACTCACTTATTCGATTCGCAGTTTTATATGCACATATTCTGCGTTAGTTGAAAGTTTGTATGCGTAATTATATGCATATGCATCTGTGTATGCGCGTTTGGCTTTCTGGACGGATATTAGAATGATATTTTCTCATCAATATAATTTGGATTTGATGAAAGAGATTAACATATGTACATACTTTCTGTTTTGATTGATTTATATAAAAATCAGGTCATATCCAGTATGAACTATTTTATACCGAAAAGAAATTTCCATTTATAAAATACAAAAAAAACAGTATTTTAAAGAAATTTTAATTAAAATAAACTCAAAAATTTTACCAAACTTTCCTGGTTTGAATTGTAAAAAAAAATGTGCAAGAAAAAAAAATATGACTTCAGGACTTGAACCTGAATTAAATACGTGCCAAAAAACAAAACGAATAACTCCGCCGAATTTAGCTTCTGCACCACAAATTAACTGCCGCACGGCCTTCTTAATCGCAAATTTATTCGCTTCGATTTCCTTAGTAGTGTGCCGAAAAATCTTATGAACTTCCTCAGTAGTTTGGTAAACGCAGAAAAAATCTGAATTGCTGTCCTAGCGTGGTAAGTAAATATAGAAACCCTCCACTCGCGTCACTCGCGTGGTAAATATCTGCAATTCCCCACTCGTGAGCAAAGTTGAATTTGAAATGACCTTATTATGAATCTACAAATTAGAACTCGAAAAAAGCTCATTTAACATTTGCTCCTTCTCGTGGCATTAACATTCTCTGCTGAAAGGCCACCACCAGGCGAATCTTTTTAATTTAATAATTTTCGCCAACTCCCTCGTCCAGCAGTTTTGCCACACCACAACAGCAATCACCAACACTTCAACATCCGCTTCCAATGTTGAAACTTTTTATCTCTTCCAATATCCTTGGTAAAATTAAGAATTTTATAGGAGCGCTCTAATTACACGACTAATCACAAAGACCTTCTTCTTCTTCCCTTCTTATAGGAGCGCTCTAATTACACGACTAATCACAAAGATCTTCTTCTTCTTCCCTTTTCAGTTTTTATATTTGGTTTAATTAGAGTTGATTTTAAATAGTGTATTCAGCTTTTCTAATACCTGTTTTTTATAAATTTATTTTCTATATAAAATTATTCATACTTCTTTTGAATTGATTTATATGTAAAACAGCCATAAATGCATGAATATGCATTCATTTATGTATGTATGTATTTAATCTCTTCAGTCAAATCTGAACTACTACATACACATATTGATGAGAAAATATTCTAATATCCATCCAGGAATCCTATCGCGCATACTCACATATGTGTATAAATATATGTACAAACTACCACCATTCTAACAAACCCAGAACACAAGCTTCTGCGCACACTTGACACAGGGCATGTAAAGAACAACAACCATTCGCTGTGGCCGCCTACTCCTTACCCTTCAGGAAAATACGGTATATCTACAATACATATGCGGTTGTTCACACACGATTCGCTAAAAAGGAATCCGCGCGCATTCAAAGGCACAGCATTGTGACGAAAATTATGAATTATGAAGCGAAAACAAAACTGCCCCATAATATACTTAGATACCTTGTTAGACCTTTTTTATGAAGTGTAACTTATTATTTGGTATATGAATACTTATATTAATGTCGAGTGTTAAGTGTTACAGCTTTGAAATAAAAAGTACATATTGGTTGAAAAATTTTGGTTACCAATTTTGAGACATCGGTCTCTTTTGTTATGAACAATACTGCACATCAACACAACTCGCAGAAGCTTCAGTGATTTCTTCAATATTAAATGTTTGGCACTACAAAAAAAACGCACTCTTATTTTACAGTAAGTTTATTTCTTTGCTGCTAATATGCATATGCTTTTGTGCACTTTTTATCAATCGGAGAACCACATACGTAAAGGAATATGTTAACTTTATATTTACATACCACGCGAGAACTAAAAATAATGGTTTAGAAATTTTCCCTAGTATCGAAATGTCCTGGCCAGAACTTTTTCATACACTACTTCTCGTTTTTTTGTGCCTATTACTGATGCAACAGATGCGGCTGTCGAGCAGTTGGAACACATATTTACATACATAGAAGCGTGCATACATACATACGGAGCCGCGGCCACTCGACATGATAAAAATTCAAGATTTATCAAATATTAGCAAATAATTCCACGCCAAATATTCCAATATTGACTATTTTCGAATGGTCGCGAAAATTGGCATATGGGCGGGTCGTTTTATGAATGAAAGTGAAATATGAGCTCGAACTTATGAATGAACTTTTTGTTTTTGTTCTAAATTGTTCAGCGCCGTCGCTGATAGAATCATGGCCGCTGCGACTGCGTCTACGAATGTATTTTGTTTTTGTAGTCGCTAGGCTTAGATTTTAGCTTTGGGCGACATGCGCATGTGAGGTATGTGTTTTTGTTGTGTTCTAGAACATTTTAGAATGTGTGGTGGCAAAGCGGCCATCGCGTTGCGCTTGCTGTTACTTTTGCAACAATGTTAGGGGTCGTCCGGATTATGGGGGTGCCCGGATTATAGATGATTTTTTTTTTTCAACTAAACGTTGTTTTTTTGAAATGAACATAACGCAATTCAGATATATGTATGTACATAAATAGTTTTATTAAATACAGTACAATCATACTTACATAATAATATGTACATCTGTGCATAATCAAACATTTTTTTTATTTAGTATGTACTATTTCAAAAAAAATATTAATTTTGGTCTGCTGCGAGTTCGCCAGCAACATTTTATCTGCAGTTTCTTTAAATCGTCTTAAAACTAAAATATCCATAGCCGAAGCGTCAATTTGTTCTGCCCATTGTATAGCCTTGGAAAAAATATTTTTTGCTTCACCGCTACTTATAGTATTTACCGCTTCAACTATGGTGCAATCAGAATCAGCTTCTTCTATATTATAATTTGAAACTTTATTGACGTAAAATGGTTACAAATTTAATATTCAAAATATTGTCCATCGCTTACTACTACTTTTTCCCATCTTTCTGGCAATTCACGGATTCCCTTTGTGAAAAATTCGGTCGGTTTTGCCGCAATCCACGAATCGATCCATTTTTTGACTTCATCGTAATTACGGAAGTGCTGGTCAGCCAGGCCATGTTGCATCGATCGGAAGAGATAGTAATCGGATGGCGCAAGGTCTGGACTATACGGCGGGTGGGGTAGGACATCCCATTTGAGCGTTTCTAAGTATGTTTTGACCACTTGTGCAACATGTGGCCGAGCATTGTCATGTTGCAAAATAACTTTGTCGTGTCTATCGGCGTATTGCGGCCGTTTTTCTCGCAGTGCTCGGCTCAAACGCATCAATTGTCGTCGGTAGACATCCCCCGTAATCGTTTCATTCGGTTTCAGTAGCTCATAATACACAACACCCAGCTGGTCCCACCAGATACACAGCATAACCTTCAGGCCATGAATATTCTGCGCCGACGTCGATGTTGAAGCATGGCCAGGGTATCCATACGTTGCCCGACGTTTTGGATTGTCGTAATGGACCCACTTTTCATCGCCAGTCACAATTCGATGCAAAAAACCCTTTCTTTTGTGCCGTTGAAGCAGTTGTTCGCATGCCATAAAACGGCGTTCAACGTCTCTTGGCTTCAATTCATACGGCACCCAATGGCCTACCTTTCGGATCATTCCCATGGCTTTTAAACGTTTGGAAATGGTTGATTGATCAACTCCCAAAGTTTTTGCAACCTCTTCTTGCGTTTGAGCCGGATCTTGATCGAGCAATTCCTCCAATTCGGTATCCATGAACTTTGGCGGCGCACCCTCGCGTTCTTCGTCTTCCAAGCCAAAATCACCACTTTTAAAGCGTGCAAACCACTTCTGGCACGTTCGCTCAGATAGAGCATGCTCACCATAAACTTCCACCAAGATACGATGACTTTCGGCTGCTTTTTTCTTCATATTAAAATAATGAAGAAGAATTCCCCGCAAAAACACATTATTTGGCAAGAAATTCGACATTTTCAAGTGTGGTAAAAATATTGTTGTTTACGCTTCAAATAAAAAACTTATACTGACGTTTGTGCCTTACGACAGTAGCTCTCCAATGAATGTTTGGAAATGTGGATCGATGGAATAATAATCAAGTTACGCCATCTGTTGTAAAACCGCACGAACTTATAAATAGACCTATTACAAATTTAATTGGTTTAATGTCGAGGTGAGAAATGTGTTGTGTGTTGAGGTGAAAGATATGTGGTGTTTCTAATTTTGTGCTAAATTTCTTTATTACAAATCTTTCAAATCTCAATTGTACTAAAAAAAGCTCAGTAACATTTGCACCTTCTCATTGCATTAACATTCTCTGGAACTACTGCTAGCGACCCATTTGTCAGCGTCTACACAATCAGCTGCACTAAAAAAGCATTCTGTGGTTAAAAGAGCTCGAAACTCACCCACAAAGGTGTCAACATTGACTGCTAGTAACAAAAAAATAAAAGCAACATCAACCCTCAATCAAAGTAAGCTGCCAAACTACTGGCTGAGTGGAACTTCTTCTGCAAACAAATTTGCAGCTTTAGATGTGGATGATGGAGAAGAAATTACTCAAACTGCAAACAGTGGGCAAATTAAAGATTCACTGTCACAAAATTTAAACAAAGACGAAAAAGAAAAAAAAAATAATAAGCCACCGTCACCGCCAAACATTAAATAGCGCTTTAAATGAAACAGCAAATAACAGATTCACTCTAAAAATTTTAGCAAATAATGAAGTTCGCGTTCAAGCAGAAAATTTAGAAATATATAACAGATTATACCACATGCTAAAAGAAAAAGGTACGAAACTGTATACATTTAGGCCAAAAAGTGAAAGAGGACTTAAAGTAGTCTTACGAAATATGCACCACTCTACAGACCAAGAAGAAATTAAAAAAGAAATAAACGAAAAAGGCCACAAAGTACTTAACATTACTAATATAATACAAAGATCAACAAAAAAACCACTACCACTATTTTTCATCGAACTACAAGCAAGTGATAACAACAAAGACATTTACAATATAAACAAGCTAATGAACTGCATAGTCATTTTTGAAGCACCTCACCATAAGCGCACCATTTCACAGTGCACGAAATGCCAGAAATATGGGCACACAAAAAATTATTGTACAAGGGATCCAGTTTGCGTGAAATGCGCTGGTAGACATCTTACAATCGAATGCAAAAACCAAATAAAGGAAGTTAAATGCGCTTTATGTGGAGGTAAGCATACCGCCAACTACAAAGGATGCGAAATTTATAAAGCACTTAAAATGCTAAGATTTCCCCCTCTGCGTAATAAAGAAACAACATAAAATACAAATAAAAATAATACACCAATAACAACAGCCGTAACAAACAGAATTCCCGGAGTAAGCTATGCTCACGTAGTATCTTCTTCAAGGGAACATAAAGCAGAGCAGGAACTGATTAACAGATCTGAAAAAAACAATGATGTTGAAGAGCTTTAAGACATGGTAAAATCCCTAGTCAACCAAATGACAAATATGATGAATATAATTACAATGCTTTTAAAAAATATGAATGGACAAAAGTGAAAAAATTAAAATTCTAATTTGGAATGCAAATGGACTAACACAGCACTATTTAGAACTGAAACAATTTTTAGTAGAAAAAGATATTGACATAGCATTGATTGCAGAAACACACTTCACTGATAAAAGTCTTCTGAAATTTCCTAAATACAAAGTGTATGTGACAAACCATCCTGATGGAAGAGCCCACGGAGGGACTGCTATAATTATTAAATCAAGCATAACGCACAATGAACAACTCCAATATTCGACGCCTTATCTTCAATCCACGACAGTACAAATCTATGACAAAAATGGACCAGTATCTATCTCCTCCATATACTGTCCACCTAGACACATAATAAACTCGGATCAATATGACAAATATATAAAGACGATTAACAATAGATTTAATGCAGCTGGAGATCTCAATGCAAAACACATTGATTGGGGCTCAAGGCTCACCAACAAAAAGGGGCGTATTCTTATTAACGCAATTAGTAAAAACAATTGCAGATTTATAAGTACCGGAGAACCTACCTATTGGCCAACTGACGTAAAGAAAATTCCAGACTTGATCGATTTCTGCATAACCAAAAACATAAGCCATAACCAATTGACAATTCAGTCGTGCAATGAACTTTCTTCTGACCACTCGCCGATATTACTGGAATATGTAAGTCATATAAAATCTACAGATACATCTTTTCGCATACTTAATGACAGAACCAACTGGGAAAAATTCCGCCACCATATTGACGATCAACTTATACTAAATGTGATATTAAAAACGCTACTTGACATTGAACATTTTAAAGACGTAGTACTAGAAGCAGGGATCAGATCGGCACCAAAGCAAGCAAATAGAACAAATGCACCAACAACTGACATTACTATTAAAAAGCAAATTATAGAAAAAAGAAAGTTAAGAAAAAGATGGCAAAAAACTAGATCACCTGACGACAAGAGAAAACTAAACTTAGCTACAAAAATTCTTAAGGATACCTTAAATAAGAGAAATAACAAAGAAATCGAAAACTATTTGAAGAATCTGACTCCCTATCAAGATACAAACTACTCTTTATGGAAATGTACTAAAAAATTAAAAACTCAAATAAAACATCAACCACCACTAAAAAAAGATGACAATTCATGGGCTGTTACAAAAGAGGAAAAAGCGAAAACATTGGCAAATTACTTCGAAAAAGTTCTATCAAATGACGAAGAAAAGAAAATCAACAACCAAAACAATTTCCACTATGATTTTACAAAAATAAAAAGGACGAATACACACGAAATAATAGCTTGCATCAAAAAAGGAATAAAACATAAAAAAGCTCCCGGATATGACATGATAACAGGAAAAGCATTAGCGGAGCTACCAACAAAGGCATATATATACTTGCGAAGCGTTTTTAATGCAATGTTTCGCTTACAATACTTTCCGAATCTCTGGAAAGTGGCAGAGATTATTGCATTGCCAAAACCGGGTAAAGATCCAACTACCGTGTCATCATATAGACCAATAAGCTTATTACCGACAATATCTAAAATTGCTGAAAAATTACTGCATGATCGGATAAGCCAACTTCTAGACCAAAAACGTATAATACCGGATCATCAATTTGGATTTAGAAAAAAACATTCGACTATTCAACAGATCCATAGAATTACAAATAAAATCCAATCAGACCTTGAAAACAATCGATACTGTGCCGCAGTATTTTTGGACGTAGCTAAAGCGTTTGACAAAGTGTGGCGTGAAGGCTTACTCCACAAAATGAAAAGAATGCTACCTTTTGACTACTATCTCATCATAAAAAGCTATCTAACCGACCGAAACTTCTATATTAAATATGACAATCAATGTTCAGGTATTCATCAAATAACTGCTGGAGTTCCGCAAGGAGGCGTTCTTGGTCCTCTACTATATGTTTTATTCACCGCAGATATACTACCTCCTGACGAAACTAATTCTTCAATTGCTACGTTCGCAGACGATACAATACCAGAGAATGTTAATGCAATGAGAAGGAGCAAATGTTAAATGAGCTTTTTTCGAGTTCTAATTTGAAGATTCAAACTAAGGTAATTTCAAATTCAACTTTCCTCACGAGGTGGGAATTGCAGATATTTACCACGCGAGTGACGCGAGTGGAGGGTTTCTATATTTACTTACCACGCTAGGACAGGAATTCAGATATTTTCCGCGTTTACCAAACTACTGAGGAAGTTCACAAGATTTTTCGGCACACTACCAGAGAATGTTAATGCAATGAGAAGGTGCAAATGTTACTGTGAGCTTGTTTTAGTACAATTGAGATTTGAAAGATTTGTAGTAAGGTCATTTAGCACACCGAGTTTATAGACACCTCACTGACTTTTGCCCACACAAAAATTAGAAACACCACACATCTTTCACCTCAACACACAACACATTTCTCACCTCGACATTAAACCAATTAAATTTTTACTATTTTCGTATTTTTGAAATAATAAGCGAATACGTAAAATTTATTACATAATTTTTTTTTTCAATTACATTAAAAAAAAACGATTAAAAAAAAAAAACTTATAAAAAAAAGCTTGCGCCGGGAATTGAACTCGAGTCTAACATGTGGCGAGGAAAAATAGGCGGTGCGTTTATTTCTTCGAATGCTTATTTTTTGACCATTTTGTTACTTTTGAAATGATAAGCGGATTCATAAAATGTATTACAAATTTTTTTACGATTACATTAAAAAAAAACGATTTAAAAAAAAAAATTTATAAAAAAAAGTTTGCGCCGGGAATTGAACTCGAGTCTAACATGTGGCGAGGAAAAATAGGCGGTGCGTTTATTTCTCCGGCTGCTTATTTTTTTACCATTTTGTTACTGTTGAAATGATAAGCGGATACATAAAATGTATTACAAATTTTTTTACGATTACATTAACAAAAAAAAAATTTAAAAACGAAAAAAAAAATTTGTGCCGAGAATTGAATACGCAGAGCGTTTATTTCTGCGCCTGTGAACAAAAGGTTTTGTGCATGCGCGCGACGCGAATAAATTTTAATAAAGTTCTGAAAGTAATTCATGAAGTTTTTCATTACACACATATGTACATAAATGAACGTATACTTTATATGTAAATAAATGATGGTATATGAAATATACATAAGTACATAATATGTATGTACATGTCAATAGGAGGTATTTGCATTCAGAAAAAAAGAATGGTTTAAGATAAATCAACACTTATTTTATATTGTATGTCAATTTATAGTTTATGTATTCGACAGCATTTACATACATATGTATGTATGTACATTTGTATATGAAAAACAATAATGCACAAGCGCAAGAACATCATATCACATATGCAAGTATGCCCAAATAACCTTGACTTATGTATGTACACATGTCATACCACATCACATTCTTACAAGAAATCAAATACACATGCGCACTAGTGAACGAGTTTCTTCCTAACAAGTGCAAAAACAATTCTGCTCTATGTATGCATATATACCGACTTTATGTCCTAGCATATATACATACATACATATATACCTACTTGCCTTCTAAACTTCCTACAAAATAATTGTATTCATATGTTACAACATCCATGCACGTTCATACATTCAAGCATACATATATGTACATATGCGCGAGCACAGCGCTCCCTTCTTGCTTCCGTGTACTTTTGTCTTTCACCAGTCGATATTCCTAATATTGTACTTACAAAAACACAATACTTTGATAGACGCAAAAGCAACAGCAAGCACAACGCGATGGCCGCTTTGCCACCACACATTCTAAAATGTTCTAGAACACAACAAAAACACATACATACCTCACATGCGCATGTCGCCCAAAGCTAAAGTCTAAGCCTAGCGACTACAAAAACAAAATACATTCGTAGACGCAGTCGCAGCGGCCATGATTCTATCAGCGACGGCGCTGAACAATTTAGAACAAAAACAAAAAGTTCATTCATAAGTTCGAGCTCATATTTCAATTTCATTCATAAAACGACCCGCCATATGCCAATTTTCGCGACCATTCGAAAATAGTCAATATTGGAATATTTCGCGTGGAATTATTTGCCAATATTTGATAAATCTTAAATTTTTGTCATGTCGAGTGGCCGCTCCTCCGTATGTATGTATGCACTCTTATATGTATGTAAATATGTCTTCTAACTGTGCGACAGTCGCGAGTTAATGCGACTTCCAGCGAATCACACATTGCTGTCCGCAAAGCCGCATATATGTACCTTATGATCAGAAAGTACCGGGAATGTTTAAATTAAACAAAACAGAGTTAAATGTAAGGCAAATTTATATTATCTCCTTCAAAATATGACCCGTCTGAAGCAACACACATGTGCCAACGTTTAACCCAGTCCTCCAAACACCCCCGGCAGGCCGATTTGTATTCTCTTTGATCAGTGCGATGGCGCGTTATCATCATGCAAAATCTGAGAATTGTTTGCTCACATTTCCGGGGGTTTCCAACACACAGCATCTCTCTAAGGTTTCAAAACGGATAAATAATATTCTCTATTGACTGTCTGGCCCGATGGAAGGTACTCATGGTGGACTATGCCTTGGCAATCGAAGGAAACAGTCAACATCACCTTCCCGGTTCTTTTTGCTCATAGGGTATACATATCCCATCTTTTCACTGACTGACAAGAAGACGGTCGCAGTTGTTGTTTTTATATGCATACATTTTGCGTTCGTTGAAGGTTTGTATACATTTGTATACATATGCGTGTATGCGCGTTTGGCTTTCTGGATGCATCTATGGATATTAGAATATTTTCTCATCAATATGTGTATGTAAGTAGTTCAGATTTGACTGAAGAGATTAAATATAGGAATGCATATTCATATGATTGCCTTTATGGCTGTTTTACATATAAATTAATTCAAAAGAAGTATGAATAATGTTATATAGAAAATATTGTAAATTTTTAATAACAGGTATTAGAAAAACCTGAATACACTATTTTAAATCAATTCTAATTAAACCAAATACAAAAAATTAAATAAAAATATATCGAACAAAGAAAAGTGTGTACAGGATTTGAATCTGAGTCAAATATGGGACGATGTACTGCATATAAAAGACGTCTTTCACGATTGCGCTAAACTACAATCGCTAATGAAGTTTTCTAAATCACTCACTTATTCGATTCGCAGTTTTATATGCACATATTCTGCGTTAGTTGAAAGTTTGTATGCGTAATTATATGCATATGCATCTGTGTATGCGCGTTTGGCTTTCTGGACGGATATTAGAATGATATTTTCTCATCAATATAATTTGGATTTGATGAAAGAGATTAACATATGTACATACTTTCTGTTTTGATTGATTTATATAAAAATCAGGTCATATCCAGTATGAACTATTTTATACCGAAAAGAAATTTCCATTTATAAAATACAAAAAAAACAGTATTTTAAAGAAATTTTAATTAAAATAAACTCAAAAATTTTACCAAACTTTCCTGGTTTGAATTGTAAAAAAAAATGTGCAAGAAAAAAAAATATGACTTCAGGACTTGAACCTGAATTAAATACGTGCCAAAAAACAAAACGAATAACTCCGCCGAATTTAGCTTCTGCACCACAAATTAACTGCCGCACGGCCTTCTTAATCGCAAATTTATTCGCTTCGATTTCCTTAGTAGTGTGCCGAAAAATCTTATGAACTTCCTCAGTAGTTTGGTAAGCGCAGAAAAAATCTGAATTGCTGTCCTAGCGTGGTAAGTAAATATAGAAACCCTCCACTCGCGTCACTCGCGTGGTAAATATCTGCAATTCCCCACTCGTGAGCAAAGTTGAATTTGAAATGACCTTATTATGAATCTACAAATTAGAACTCGAAAAAAGCTCATTTAACATTTGCTCCTTCTCGTGGCATTAACATTCTCTGCTGAAAGGCCACCACCAGGCGAATCTTTTTAATTTAATAATTTTCGCCAACTCCCTCGTCCAGCAGTTTTGCCACACCACAACAGCAATCACCAACACTTCAACATCCGCTTCCAATGTTGAAACTTTTTATCTCTTCCAATATCCTTGGTAAAATTAAGAATTTTATAGGAGCGCTCTAATTACACGATTAATCGCAAAGACCTTCTTCTTCTTCCCTTCTTATAGGAGCGCTCTAATTACACGACTAATCACAAAGATCTTCTTCTTCTTCCCTTTTCCGTTTTTATATTTGGTTTAATTAGAGTTGATTTTAAATAGTGTATTCAGCTTTTCTAATACCTGTTTTTTATAAATTTATTTTCTATATAAAATTATTCATACTTCTTTTGAATTGATTTATATGTAAAACAGCCATAAATGCATGAATATGCATTCATTTATGTATGTATGTATTTAATCTCTTCAGTCAAATCTGAACTACTACATACACATATTGATGAGAAAATATTCTAATATCCATCCAGGAATCCTATCGCGCATACTCACATATGTGTATAAATATATGTACAAACTACCACCATTCTAACAAACCCAGAACACAAGCTTCTGCGCACACTTGACACAGGGCATGTAAAGAACAACAACCATTCGTTGTGGCCGCCTACTCCTTACCCTTCAGGAAAATACGGTATATCTACAATACATATGCGGTTGTTCACACACGATTCGCTAAAAAGGAATCCGCGCGCATTCAAAGGCACAGCATTGTGACGAAAATTATGAATTATGAAGCGAAAACAAAACTGCCCCATAATATACTTAAGTGTTACAGCTTTGAAATAAAAAGTACATATTGGTTGAAAAATTTTGGTTACCAATTTTGAGACATCGGTCTCTTTTGTTATGAACAATACTGCACATCAACACAACTCGCAGAAGCTTCAGTGATTTCTTCAATATTAAATGTTTGGCACTACAAAAAAAAACGCACTCTTATTTTACAGTAAGTTTATTTCTTTGCTGCTAATATGCATATGCTTTTGTGCACTTTTTATCAATCGGAGAACCACATACGTAAAGGAATATGTTAACTTTATATTTACATACCACGCGAGAACTAAAAATAATGGTTTAGAAATTTTCCCTAGTATCGAAATGTCCTGGCCAGAACTTTTTCATACACTACTTCTCGTTTTTTTGTGCCTATTACTGATGCAACAGATGCGGCTGTCGAGCAGTTGGAACACATATTTACATACATAGAAGCGTGCATACATACATACGGAGCCGCGGCCACTCGACATGATAAAAATTCAAGATTTATCAAATATTAGCAAATAATTCCACGCGAAATATTCCAATATTGACTATTTTCGAATGGTCGCGAAAATTGGCATATGGGCGGGTCGTTTTATGAATGAAAGTGAAATATGAGCTCGAACTTATGAATGAACTTTTTGTTTTTGTTCTAAATTGTTCAGCGCCGTCGCTGATAGAATCATGGCCGCTGCGACTGCGTCTACGAATGTATTTTGTTTTTGTAGTCGCTAGGCTTAGATTTTAGCTTTGGGCGACATGCGCATGTGAGGTATGTGTTTTTGTTGTGTTCTAGAACATTTAAGAATGTGTGGTGGCAAAGCGGCCATCGCGTTGCGCTTGCTGTTACTTTTGCAACAATGTTAGGGGTCGTCCGGATTATGGGGGTGCCCGGATTATAGATGATTTTTTTTTTTCAACTAAACGTTGTTTTTTTGAAATGAACATAACGCAATTCAGATATATGTATGTACATAAATAGTTTTATTAAATACAGTACAATCATACTTACATAATAATATGTACATCTGTGCATAATCAAACATTTTTTTTATTTAGTATGTACTATTTCAAAAAAAATATTAATTTTGGTCTGCTGCGAGTTCGCCAGCAACATTTTATCTGCAGTTTCTTTAAATCGTCTTAAAACTAAAATATCCATAGCCGAAGCGTCAATTTGTTCTGCCCATTGTATAGCCTTGGAAAAAATATTTTTTGCTTCACCGCTACTTATAGTATTTACCGCTTCAACTATGGTGCAATCAGAATCAGCTTCTTCTATATTATTATTTTCCACCACAGACTGTACAATTTCCTGATCAGAAAAATCGTAGTCGAATTCATCTATTCCTTTCGCCCAATTATTTATGAATTCAATGTCATTCTGTGAGTCTGGATTAATTGATGCGATGATAGTTTGAATTTCATTCAAATCTGGATTATTGACTGTAAGTTGAACCAGGGGTATCGAATCTTCCTCGGTCCATTCTTCGCTGTGACTCCCCAACAACTCCTTCCAACTGTGTACAATATTTTGTTGTAATATACCTAACCACGCATTGTTTAAAAATGTAACAGCATTTCGCAGCGTAAAGTTTTTTAATGCAATTCCAAGATCTGTATTGTCAGTAATGAGATGATTTAAAAGCTGTTTTCGGCAAGTGGCTTTTATATTTTGAATTAAATCTTGATCTAACGGCTGTATGACTGCTGTGCAATTAGGTGGAAGAAACACAATTCGGAAATTCGGATCCGTTCCAAGATCTTCCGAACCTACGTGGCATGGCGCATTGTCAACTAGTAGAATAGCCTTTAACGGTCTATTATTATCTTTTAAAAACTTTTTTACGTTTGGTATAAAATGTTTTCTGTACCATTCTGTAAATAAATATGTCGACATCCAACCTTTTTTACTTGCATTATAAATTACAGGCAGATACAAATTTTTAAATGATCGTGGATTAACTGATTTGCCTATTACCAACAATGGTAACTTATGTGTGCCAGAAGCGTTACAACAAGGCATAGAAGTTATACGATCTTTCGAAATTTTTCTACCGGATGCGGATTTTTCGTGCGAGTGCACCATTGTTGTTGGAGGAATAACTTTCCAAAAAGCTGCAGATTCATCTGCATTATAAATCTGCTCATTGTCTAGCTCCATTTCTTCAATGATATTTTTAAGTTTCTGCCTAAACGGTTCTACTGCAGAGACATCACTGCTAACTTTTTCACCACAAATTTTTAATTTTCGACATGGCATAGTCGTGCTTTAAACTTTTTGATCCAACCTAGACTTGCTGTAAAATCGTTTTTGCCAGTTATTTGATTGTAGAAATATTTTGCTTTGGTTTGAATCATTTCGGTTGATATAGGAATATGCTGGTGCCTCTGTTGGATAAACCAAGTCATTAAGGCCTCCTCCATATCAGAATGTTCTCCCAGCTTCATAGTCTGCCTTTTTTCTGAAAAGTGTCACTAAGTTAATTAATTGTAAACTAAATTTAATTAAATGTTTCTGTTCACATTTAGTCGCGAATTTTCTAATGGCATCACGTTTCTTTTTTATGTCAAAAACAGTAGATTTGTTGACACTAAATTCTGTTTCAAACCATCTTAATGATTTTCCTTTATCAAGGAGATCTAAAATTTCACATTTTTTCTGAAGAGTAAGGGTTTTATGAGCCCTTTTATTAAATTTTCCACTGCTCATAATAATAATGTCCACTCAATTCAGTTTGTCTCTAAAGAATAAACACAACGCGTGATTTATGCTGTTGCATTTCGTATACATATATTGTTGTTAAAGTACCGCTATTTTACGAAAAACTCACAAAGCAAACTAAAAATTAAAATACATATGTACATATGTACATATTGCGAAGCAAATTTGAAAAATTTCCGGATTATAGAGTAAAAAATGTTAAACTGTCCGAATTATAGCAGTTGTCCGGATTATAGATGTGACCGGACTACCGCGTGTCCGGATTATCGAGATAGTACTGTATGAATACAATTATTTTTTAGGAAGTTTAGAAGGCAAGTAGGTATATATGTATATATATATGCTAGGACATAAAGTGGGTATATATTATATACATACATAGAGCAGAATTTTTTTTGCACTTGTTAGGAAGAAACTCGTTCACTAGTGCGTATGTGTATTTGATTTCATGTAAGAATGTGATGTGCTGTGACATGTGTACATACATAAGTCATTTTTATTTGGGCATACATGCATATGTACATATGTATGAAAGGAAGATGATGTTCTTGCGCTTGTGCATTATTGTTTTTCATATACAAATGTACATACATACATATGTATGTAAATGCTGTCGAATACATAAACTATAAATTGACATAGAATATAAAATAAGTGTTGATTTATCTTAAACCGTTCTTTTTTCTGAATGCAAATACCTCCTATTGACATGTACATACATATTATGTATGTATATTGTCATATACCCCCGCCGTAGCCGAATGGGTTGGTGCGTGATTACCATTCGGAATTCACAGAGAGGTCGTTGGTTCGAATCTCGGTGAAAGAAAAATTAATAAAAACATTTTTCTAACAGCGGTCGGCCCTCGGCAGGCAATGACAAACCTCCGCGTGTATTTCTGCCATGAAAAAGCTCCTCATAAAAATATCTGCCGTTCGGAGTCGGCTTGAAACTGTAGGTCCCTCCATTTGTGGAACAACATCAAGACGCAAACCACAAATAGGAGGGAGGAGCTCGGCCAAACACCTAACAGAAGTGTACGCGCCAATCAATTATTTATTTTTTATTGTCATATATAGAGTATACGTTCATTTATGAATGTATGTAATGAAAAACTTCATGAATTATTTTCAGAATTTATTAAAACTTATTCGCGTCGCGCGCATACATATCTACGTAGACATCACAAACCTTCTGTTCACAACGCAGGCGCAGAAATAAACGCTCTGCGTATTTATCCTCCCCACGTGACTCGCCATCAATTCTCGGCGCAAATTTTTTTTTTTTTCGTTTTAAAATTTTTTTTTTTTTTAATGTAATCGTAAAAAAATTTGTAATAAATTTTATATATCCGCTTATCATTTCAAAAGTAACAAAATGGTAAAAAAATAAGCAATCGAAGAAATAAACGCACCGCCTATTTTTCCTCGCCACATGTTAGACTCGATTTCAATTCCCGGCGCAAACTGTTTTTATTAATTTTTGTGTTTTTAATTCGTTTTTTTTTTATAATGTAATTGACAAAAAATTATGTAATAAATTTTACGTATTCGCTTATTATTTCAAAAATACGAGAATAGTACAAATTTAATTGGTTTAATGTCGAGGTGAGAAATGTGTTGTGTGTTGAGGTGAAAGATATGTGGTGTTTCTAATTTTGTGCTAAATTTCTTTATTACAAATCTTTCAAATCTCAATTGTACTAAAAAAAGCTCAGTAACATTTGCACCTTCTCATTGCATTAACATTCTCTGGAACTACTGCTAGCGACCCATTTGTCAGCGTCTACACAATCAGCTGCACTAAAAAAGCATTCTGTGGTTAAAAGAGCTCGAAACTCACCCACAAAGGTGTCAACATTGACTGCTAGTAACAAAAAAATAAAAGCAACATCAACCCTCAATCAAAGTAAGCTGCCAAACTACTGGCTGAGTGGAACTTCTTCTGCAAACAAATTTGCAGCTTTAGATGTGGATGATGGAGAAGAAATTACTCAAACTGCAAACAGTGGGCAAATTAAAGATTCACTGTCACAAAATTTAAACAAAGACGAAAAAGAAAAAAAAATAATAAGCCACCGTCACCGCCAAACATTAAATAGCGCTTTAAATGAAACAGCAAATAACAGATTCACTCTAAAAATTTTAGCAAATAATGAAGTTCGCGTTCAAGCAGAAAATTTAGAAATATATAACAGATTATACCACATGCTAAAAGAAAAAGGTACGAAACTGTATACATTTAGGCCAAAAAGTGAAAGAGGACTTAAAGTAGTCTTACGAAATATGCACCACTCTACAGACCAAGAAGAAATTAAAAAAGAAATAATCGAAAAAGGCCACAAAGTACTTAACATTACTAATATAATACAAAGATCAACAAAAAAACCACTACCACTATTTTTCATCGAACTACAAGCAAGTGATAACAACAAAGACATTTACAATATAAACAAGCTAATGAACTGCATAGTCATTTTTGAAGCACCTCACCATAAGCGCACCATTTCACAGTGCACGAAATGCCAGAAATATGGGCACACAAAAAATTATTGTACAAGGGATCCAGTTTGCGTGAAATGCGCTGGTAGACATCTTACAATCGAATGCAAAAACCAAATAAAGGAAGTTAAATGCGCTTTATGTGGAGGTAAGCATACCGCCAACTACAAAGGATGCGAAATTTATAAAGCACTTAAAATGCTAAGATTTCCCCCTCTGCGTAATAAAGAAACAACATAAAATACAAATAAAAATAATACACCAATAACAACAGCCGTAACAAACAGAATTCCCGGAGTAAGCTATGCTCACGTAGTATCTTCTTCAAGGGAACATAAAGCAGAGCAGGAACTGATTAACAGATCTGAAAAAAACAATGATGTTGAAGAGCTTTAAGACATGGTAAAATCCCTAGTCAACCAAATGACAAATATGATGAATATAATTACAATGCTTTTAAAAAATATGAATGGACAAAAGTGAAAAAATTAAAATTCTAATTTGGAATGCAAATGGACTAACACAGCACTATTTAGAACTGAAACAATTTTTAGTAGAAAAAGATATTGACATAGCATTGATTGCAGAAACACACTTCACTGATAAAAGTCTTCTGAAATTTCCTAAATACAAAGTGTATGTGACAAACCATCCTGATGGAAGAGCCCACGGAGGGACTGCTATAATTATTAAATCAAGCATAACGCACAATGAACAACTCCAATATTCGACGCCTTATCTTCAATCCACGACAGTACAAATCTATGACAAAAATGGACCAGTATCTATCTCCTCCATATACTGTCCACCTAGACACATAATAAACTCGGATCAATATGACAAATATATAAAGACGCTTAACAATAGATTTAATGCAGCTGGAGATCTCAATGCAAAACACATTGATTGGGGCTCAAGGCTCACCAACAAAAAGGGGCGTATTCTTATTAACGCAATTAGTAAAAACAATTGCAGATTTATAAGTACCGGAGAACCTACCTATTGGCCAACTGACGTAAAGAAAATTCCAGACTTGATCGATTTCTGCATAACCAAAAACATAAGCCATAACCAATTGACAATTCAGTCGTGCAATGAACTTTCTTCTGACCACTCGCCGATATTACTGGAATATGTAAGTCATATAAAATCTACAGATACATCTTTTCGCATACTTAATGACAGAACCAACTGGGAAAAATTCCGCCACCATATTGACGATCAACTTATACTAAATGTGATATTAAAAACGCTACTTGACATTGAACATTTTAAAGACGTAGTACTAGAAGCAGGGATCAGATCGGCACCAAAGCAAGCAAATAGAACAAATGCACCAACAACTGACATTACTATTAAAAAGCAAATTATAGAAAAAAGAAAGTTAAGAAAAAGATGGCAAAAAACTAGATCACCTGACGACAAGAGAAAACTAAACTTAGCTACAAAAATTCTTAAGGATACCTTAAATAAGAGAAATAACAAAGAAATCGAAAACTATTTGAAGAATCTGACTCCCTATCAAGATACAAACTACTCTTTATGGAAATGTACTAAAAAATTAAAAACTCAAATAAAACATCAACCACCACTAAAAAAAGATGACAATTCATGGGCTGTTACAAAAGAGGAAAAAGCGAAAACATTGGCAAATTACTTCGAAAAAGTTCTATCAAATGACGAAGAAAAGAAAATCAACAACCAAAACAATTTCCACTATGATTTTACAAAAATAAAAAGGACGATTACACACGAAATAATAGCTTGCATCAAAAAAGGAATAAAACATAAAAAAGCTCCCGGATATGACATGATAACAGGAAAAGCATTAGCGGAGCTACCAACAAAGGCATATATATACTTGCGAAGCGTTTTTAATGCAATGTTTCGCTTACAATACTTTCCGAATCTCTGGAAAGTGGCAGAGATTATTGCATTGCCAAAACCGGGTAAAGATCCAACTACCGTGTCATCATATAGACCAATAAGCTTATTACCGACAATATCTAAAATTGCTGAAAAATTACTGCATGATCGGATAAGCCAACTTCTAGACCAAAAACGTATAATACCGGATCATCAATTTGGATTTAGAAAAAAACATTCGACTATTCAACAGATCCATAGAATTACAAATAAAATCCAATCAGACCTTGAAAACAATCGATACTGTGCCGCAGTATTTTTGGACGTAGCTAAAGCGTTTGACAAAGTGTGGCGTGAAGGCTTACTCCACAAAATGAAAAGAATGCTACCTTTTGACTACTATCTCATCATAAAAAGCTATCTAACCGACCGAAACTTCTATATTAAATATGACAATCAATGTTCAGGTATTCATCAAATAACTGCTGGAGTTCCGCAAGGAGGCGTTCTTGGTCCTCTACTATATGTTTTATTCACCGCAGATATACTACCTCCTGACGAAACTAATTCTTCAATTGCTACGTTCGCAGACGATACAATACCAGAGAATGTTAATGCAATGAGAAGGAGCAAATGTTAAATGAGCTTTTTTCGAGTTCTAATTTGAAGATTCAAACTAAGGTAATTTCAAATTCAACTTACCTCACGAGGTGGGAATTGCAGATATTTACCACGCGAGTGACGCGAGTGGAGGGTTTCTATATTTACTTACCACGCTAGGACAGGAATTCAGATATTTTCCGCGTTTACCAAACTACAGAGGAAGTTCACAAGATTTTTCGGCACACTACCAGAGAATGTTAATGCAATGAGAAGGTGCAAATGTTACTGTGAGCTTGTTTTAGTACAATTGAGATTTGAAAGATTTGTAGTAAGGTCATTTAGCACACCGAGTTTATAGACACCTCACTGACTTTTGCCCACACAAAAATTAGAAACACCACACATCTTTCACCTCAACACACAACACATTTCTCACCTCGACATTAAACCAATTAAATTTTTACTATTTTCGTATTTTTGAAATAATAAGCGAATACGTAAAATTTATTACATAATTTTTTTTTTTCAATTACATTAAAAAAAAACGATTAAAAAAAAAAAACTTATAAAAAAAAGCTTGCGCCGGGAATTGAACTCGAGTCTAACATGTGGCGAGGAAAAATAGGCGGTGCGTTTATTTCTTCGAATGCTTATTTTTTGACCATTTTGTTACTTTTGAAATGATAAGCGGATTCATAAAATGTATTACAAATTTTTTTACGATTACATTAAAAAAAAACGATTTAAAAAAAAAAATTTATAAAAAAAAGTTTGCGCCGGGAATTGAACTCGAGTCTAACATGTGGCGAGGAAAAATAGGCGGTGCGTTTATTTCTCCGGCTGCTTATTTTTTTACCATTTTGTTACTGTTGAAATGATAAGCGGATACATAAAATGTATTACAAATTTTTTTACGATTACATTAACAAAAAAAAAATTTAAAAACGAAAAAAAAAATTTGTGCCGAGAATTGAATACGCAGAGCGTTTATTTCTGCGCCTGTGAACAAAAGGTTTTGTGCATGCGCGCGACGCGAATAAATTTTAATAAAGTTCTGAAAGTAATTCATGAAGTTTTTCATTACACACATATGTACATAAATGAACGTATACTTTATATGTAAATAAATGATGGTATATGAAATATACATAAGTACATAATATGTATGTACATGTCAATAGGAGGTATTTGCATTCAGAAAAAAAGAATGGTTTAAGATAAATCAACACTTATTTTATATTGTATGTCAATTTATAGTTTATGTATTCGACAGCATTTACATACATATGTATGTATGTACATTTGTATATGAAAAACAATAATGCACAAGCGCAAGAACATCATATCACATATGCAAGTATGCCCAAATAACCTTGACTTATGTATGTACACATGTCATACCACATCACATTCTTACAAGAAATCAAATACACATGCGCACTAGTGAACGAGTTTCTTCCTAACAAGTGCAAAAACAATTCTGCTCTATGTATGCATATATACCGACTTTATGTCCTAGCATATATACATACATACATATATACCTACTTGCCTTCTAAACTTCCTACAAAATAATTGTATTCATATGTTACAACATCCATGCACGTTCATACATTCAAGCATACATATATGTACATATGCGCGAGCACAGCGCTCCCTTCTTGCTTCCGTGTACTTTTGTCTTTCACCAGTCGATATTCCTAATATTGTACTTACAAAAACACAATACTTTGATAGACGCAAAAGCAACAGCAAGCACAACGCGATGGCCGCTTTGCCACCACACATTCTAAAATGTTCTAGAACACAACAAAAACACATACATACCTCACATGCGCATGTCGCCCAAAGCTAAAGTCTAAGCCTAGCGACTACAAAAACAAAATACATTCGTAGACGCAGTCGCAGCGGCCATGATTCTATCAGCGACGGCGCTGAACAATTTAGAACAAAAACAAAAAGTTCATTCATAAGTTCGAGCTCATATTTCAATTTCATTCATAAAACGACCCGCCATATGCCAATTTTCGCGACCATTCGAAAATAGTCAATATTGGAATATTTCGCGTGGAATTATTTGCCAATATTTGATAAATCTTAAATTTTTGTCATGTCGAGTGGCCGCTCCTCCGTATGTATGTATGCACTCTTATATGTATGTAAATATGTCTTCTAACTGTGCGACAGTCGCGAGTTAATGCGACTTCCAGCGAATCACACATTGCTGTCCGCAAAGCCGCATATATGTACCTTATGATCAGAAAGTACCGGGAATGTTTAAATTAAACAAAACAGAGTTAAATGTAAGGCAAATTTATATTATCTCCTTCAAAATATGACCCGTCTGAAGCAACACACATGTGCCAACGTTTAACCCAGTCCTCCAAACACCCCCGGCAGGCCGATTTGTATTCTCTTTGATCAGTGCGATGGCGCGTTATCATCATGCAAAATCTGAGAATTGTTTGCTCACATTTCCGGGGGTTTCCAACACACAGCATCTCTCTAAGGTTTCAAAACGGATAAATAATATTCTCTATTGACTGTCTGGCCCGATGGAAGGTACTCATGGTGGACTATGCCTTGGCAATCGAAGGAAACAGTCAACATCACCTTCCCGGTTCTTTTTGCTCATAGGGTATACATATCCCATCTTTTCACTGACTGACAAGAAGGCGGTCGCAGTTGTTGTTTTTATATGCATACATTTTGCGTTCGTTGAAGGTTTGTATACATTTGTATACATATGCGTGTATGCGCGTTTGGCTTTCTGGATGCATCTATGGATATTAGAATATTTTCTCATCAATATGTGTATGTAAGTAGTTCAGATTTGACTGAAGAGATTAAATATAGGAATGCATATTCATATGATTGCCTTTATGGCTGTTTTACATATAAATTAATTCAAAAGAAGTATGAATAATGTTATATAGAAAATATTGTAAATTTTTAATAACAGGTATTAGAAAAACCTGAATACACTATTTTAAATCAATTCTAATTAAACCAAATACAAAAAATTAAATAAAAATATATCGAACAAAGAAAAGTGTGTACAGGATTTGAATCTGAGTCAAATATGGGACGATGTACTGCATATAAAAGACGTCTTTCACGATTGCGCTAAACTACAATCGCTAATGAAGTTTTCTAAATCACTCACTTATTCGATTCGCAGTTTTATATGCACATATTCTGCGTTAGTTGAAAGTTTGTATGCGTAATTATATGCATATGCATCTGTGTATGCGCGTTTGGCTTTCTGGACGGATATTAGAATGATATTTTCTCATCAATATAATTTGGATTTGATGAAAGAGATTAACATATGTACATACTTTCTGTTTTGATTGATTTATATAAAAATCAGGTCATATCCAGTATGAACTATTTTATACCGAAAAGAAATTTCCATTTATAAAATACAAAAAAAACAGTATTTTAAAGAAATTTTAATTAAAATAAACTCAAAAATTTTACCAAACTTTCCTGGTTTGAATTGTAAAAAAAAATGTGCAAGAAAAAAAAATATGACTTCAGGACTTGAACCTGAATTAAATACGTGCCAAAAAACAAAACGAATAACTCCGCCGAATTTAGCTTCTGCACCACAAATTAACTGCCGCACGGCCTTCTTAATCGCAAATTTATTCGCTTCGATTTCCTTAGTAGTGTGCCGAAAAATCTTATGAACTTCCTCAGTAGTTTGGTAAGCGCAGAAAAAATCTGAATTGCTGTCCTAGCGTGGTAAGTAAATATAGAAACCCTCCACTCGCGTCACTCGCGTGGTAAATATCTGCAATTCCCCACTCGTGAGCAAAGTTGAATTTGAAATGACCTTATTATGAATCTACAAATTAGAACTCGAAAAAAGCTCATTTAACATTTGCTCCTTCTCATGGCATTAACATTCTCTGCTGAAAGGCCACCACCAGGCGAATCTTTTTAATTTAATAATTTTCGCCAACTCCCTCGTCCAGCAGTTTTGCCACACCACAACAGCAATCACCAACACTTCAACATCCGCTTCCAATGTTGAAACTTTTTATCTCTTCCAATATCCTTGGTAAAATTAAGAATTTTATAGGAGCGCTCTAATTACACGATTAATCGCAAAGACCTTCTTCTTCTTCCCTTCTTATAGGAGCGCTCTAATTACACGACTAATCACAAAGATCTTCTTCTTCTTCCCTTTTCAGTTTTTATATTTGGTTTAATTAGAGTTGATTTTAAATAGTGTATTCAGCTTTTCTAATACCTGTTTTTTATAAATTTATTTTCTATATAAAATTATTCATACTTCTTTTGAATTGATTTATATGTAAAACAGCCATAAATGCATGAATATGCATTCATTTATGTATGTATGTATTTAATCTCTTCAGTCAAATCTGAACTACTACATACACATATTGATGAGAAAATATTCTAATATCCATCCAGGAATCCTATCGCGCATACTCACATATGTGTATAAATATATGTACAAACTACCACCATTCTAACAAACCCAGAACACAAGCTTCTGCGCACACTTGACACAGGGCATGTAAAGAACAACAACCATTCGTTGTGGCCGCCTACTCCTTACCCTTCAGGAAAATACGGTATATCTACAATACATATGCGGTTGTTCACACACGATTCGCTAAAAAGGAATCCGCGCGCATTCAAAGGCACAGCATTGTGACGAAAATTATGAATTATGAAGCGAAAACAAAACTGCCCCATAATATACTTAAGTGTTACAGCTTTGAAATAAAAAGTACATATTGGTTGAAAAATTTTGGTTACCAATTTTGAGACATCGGTCTCTTTTGTTATGAACAATACTGCACATCAACACAACTCGCAGAAGCTTCAGTGATTTCTTCAATATTAAATGTTTGGCACTACAAAAAAAACGCACTCTTATTTTACAGTAAGTTTATTTCTTTGCTGCTAATATGCATATGCTTTTGTGCACTTTTTATCAATCGGAGAACCACATACGTAAAGGAATATGTTAACTTTATATTTACATACCACGCGAGAACTAAAAATAATGGTTTAGAAATTTTCCCTAGTATCGAAATGTCCTGGCCAGAACTTTTTCATACACTACTTCTCGTTTTTTTGTGCCTATTACTGATGCAACAGATGCGGCTGTCGAGCAGTTGGAACACATATTTACATACATAGAAGCGTGCATACATACATACGGAGCCGCGGCCACTCGACATGATAAAAATTCAAGATTTATCAAATATTAGCAAATAATTCCACGCGAAATATTCCAATATTGACTATTTTCGAATGGTCGCGAAAATTGGCATATGGGCGGGTCGTTTTATGAATGAAAGTGAAATATGAGCTCGAACTTATGAATGAACTTTTTGTTTTTGTTCTAAATTGTTCAGCGCCGTCGCTGATAGAATCATGGCCGCTGCGACTGCGTCTACGAATGTATTTTGTTTTTGTAGTCGCTAGGCTTAGATTTTAGCTTTGGGCGACATGCGCATGTGAGGTATGTGTTTTTGTTGTGTTCTAGAACATTTAAGAATGTGTGGTGGCAAAGCGGCCATCGCGTTGCGCTTGCTGTTACTTTTGCAACAATGTTAGGGGTCGTCCGGATTATGGGGGTGCCCGGATTATAGATGATTTTTTTTTTTCAACTAAACGTTGTTTTTTTGAAATGAACATAACGCAATTCAGATATATGTATGTACATAAATAGTTTTATTAAATACAGTACAATCATACTTACATAATAATATGTACATCTGTGCATAATCAAACATTTTTTTTATTTAATATAGTATGTACTATTTCAAAAAAAATATTAATTTTGGTCTGCTGCGAGTTCGCCAGCAACATTTTATCTGCAGTTTCTTTAAATCGTCTTAAAACTATATTAAAATATCCATAGCCGAAGCGTCAATTTGTTCTGCCCATTGTATAGCCTTGGAAAAAATATTTTTTGCTTCACCGCTACTTATAGTATTTACCGCTTCAACTATGGTGCAATCAGAATCAGCTTCTTCTATATTATTATTTTCCACCACAGACTGTACAATTTCCTGATCAGAAAAATCGTAGTCGAATTCATCTATTCCTTTCGCCCAATTATTTATGAATTCAATGTCATTCTGTGAGTCTGGATTAATTGATGCGATGATAGTTTGAATTTCATTCAAATCTGGATTATTGACTGTAAGTTGAACCAGGGGTATCGAATCTTCCTCGGTCCATTCTTCGCTGTGACTCCCCAACAAATCCTTCCAACTGTGTACAATATTTTGTTGTAATATACCTAACCACGCATTGTTTAAAAATGTAACAGCATTTCGCAGCGTAAAGTTTTTTAATGTAATTCCAAGATCTGTATTGTCAGTAATGAGATGATTTAAAAGCTGTTTTCGGCAAGTGGCTTTTATATTTTGAATTAAATCTTGATCTAACGGCTGTATGACTGCTGTGCAATTAGGTGGAAGAAACACAATTCGGAAATTCGGATCCGTTCCAAGATCTTCCGAACCTACGTGGCATGGCGCATTGTCAACTAGTAGAATAGCCTTTAACGGTCTATTATTATCTTTTAAAAACTTTTTTACGTTTGGTATAAAATGTTTTCTGTACCATTCTGTAAATAAATATGTCGACATCCAACCTTTTTTACTTGCATTATAAATTACAGGCAGATACAAATTTTTAAATGATCGTGGATTAACTGATTTGCCTATTAGCAACAATGGTAACTTATGTGTGCCAGAAGCGTTACAACAAGGCATAGAAGTTATACGATCTTTCGAAATTTTTCTACCGGATGCGGATTTTTCGTGCGAGTGCACCATTGTTGTTGTAGGAATAACTTTCCAAAAAGCTGCAGATTCATCTGCATTATAAATCTGCTCATTGTCTAGCTCCATTTCTTCAATGATATTTTTAAGTTTCTGCCTAAACGGTTCTACTGCAGAGACATCACTGCTAACTTTTTCACCACAAATTTTTAATTTTCGACATGGCATAGTCGTGCTTTAAACTTTTTGATCCAACCTAGACTTGCTGTAAAATCGTTTTTGCCAGTTATTTGATTGCAGAAATATTTTGCTTTGGTTTGAATCATTTCGGTTGATATAGGAATATGCTGGTGCCTCTGTTGGATAAACCAAGTCATTAAGGCCTCCTCCATATCAGAATGTTCTCCCAGCTTCATAGTCTGCCTTTTTTCTGAAAAGTGTCACTAAGTTAATTAATTGTAAACTAAATTTAATTAAATGTTCACTAACCAGGTTTCTGTTCACATTTAGTCGCGAATTTTCTAATGGCATCACGTTTCTTTTTTATGTCAAAAACAGTAGATTTGTTGACACTAAATTCTGTTTCAAACCATCTTAATGATTTTCCTTTATCAAGGAGATCTAAAATTTCACATTTTTTCTGAAGAGTAAGGGTTTTATGAGCCCTTTTATTAAATTTTCCACTGCTCATAATAATAATGTCCACTCAATTCAGTTTGTCTCTAAAGAATAAACACAACGCGTGATTTATGCTGTTGCATTTCGTATACATATATTGTTGTTAAAGTACCGCTATTTTACGAAAAACTCACAAAGCAAACTAAAAATTAAAATACATATGTACATATGTACATATTGCGAAGCAAATTTGAAAAATTTCCGGATTATAGAGTAAAAAATGTTAAACTGTCCGAATTATAGCAGTTGTCCGGATTATAGATGTGACCGGACTACCGCGTGTCCGGATTATCGAGATAGTACTGTATGAATACAATTATTTTTTAGGAAGTTTAGAAGGCAAGTAGGTATATATGTATATATATATGCTAGGACATAAAGTGGGTATATATTATATACATACATAGAGCAGAATTGTTTTTGCACTTGTTAGGAAGAAACTCGTTCACTAGTGCGTATGTGTATTTGATTTCATGTAAGAATGTGATGTGCTGTGACATGTGTACATACATAAGTCATTTTTATTTGGGCATACATGCATATGTACATATGTATGAAAGGAAGATGATGTTCTTGCGCTTGTGCATTATTGTTTTTCATATACAAATGTACATACATACATATGTATGTAAATGCTGTCGAATACATAAACTATAAATTGACAAAGAATATAAAATAAGTGTTGATTTATCTTAAACCGTTCTTTTTTCTGAATGCAAATACCTCCTATTGACATGTACATACATATTATGTATGTATATTGTCATATACCCCCGCCGTAGCCGAATGGGTTGGTGCGTGATTACCATTCGGAATTCACAGAGAGGTCGTTGGTTCGAATCTCGGTGAAAGAAAAATTAATAAAAACATTTTTCTAACAGCGGTCGGCCCTCGGCAGGCAATGACAAACCTCCGCGTGTATTTCTGCCATGAAAAAGCTCCTCATAAAAATATCTGCCGTTCGGAGTCGGCTTGAAACTGTAGGTCCCTCCATTTGTGGAACAACATCAAGACGCAAACCACAAATAGGAGGGAGGAGCTCGGCCAAACACCTAACAGAAGTGTACGCGCCAATCAATTATTTATTTTTTATTGTCATATATAGAGTATACGTTCATTTATGAATGTATGTAATGAAAAACTTCATGAATTATTTTCAGAATTTATTAAAACTTATTCGCGTCGCGCGCATACATATCTACGTAGACATCACAAACCTTCTGTTCACAACGCAGGCGCAGAAATAAACGCTCTGCGTATTTATCCTCCCCACGTGACTCGCCATCAATTCTCGGCGCAAATTTTTTTTTTTTTCGTGTTAAAATTTTTTTTTTTTTTAATGTAATCGTAAAAAAATTTGTAATAAATTTTATATATCCGCTTATCATTTCAAAAGTAACAAAATGGTAAAAAAATAAGCAATCGAAGAAATAAACGCACCGCCTATTTTTCCTCGCCACATGTTAGACTCGATTTCAATTCCCGGCGCAAACTGTTTTTATTAATTTTTGTTTTTTTAATTCGTTTTTTTTTTTATAATGTAATTGACAAAAAATTATGTAATAAATTTTACGTATTCGCTTATTATTTCAAAAATACGAGAATAGTACAAATTTAATTGGTTTAATGTCGAGGTGAGAAATGTGTTGTGTGTTGAGGTGAAAGATATGTGGTGTTTCTAATTTTGTGCTAAATTTCTTTATTACAAATCTTTCAAATCTCAATTGTACTAAAAAAAGCTCAGTAACATTTGCACCTTCTCATTGCATTAACATTCTCTGGAACTACTGCTAGCGACCCATTTGTCAGCGTCTACACAATCAGCTGCACTAAAAAAGCATTCTGTGGTTAAAAGAGCTCGAAACTCACCCACAAAGGTGTTAACATTGACTGCTAGTAACAAAAAAATAAAAGCAACATCAACCCTCAATCAAAGTAAGCTGCCAAACTACTGGCTGAGTGGAACTTCTTCTGCAAACAAATTTGCAGCTTTAGATGTGGATGATGGAGAAGAAATTACTCAAACTGCAAACAGTGGGCAAATTAAAGATTCACTGTCACAAAATTTAAACAAAGACGAAAAAGAAAAAAAAATAATAAGCCACCGCCACCGCCAAACATTAAATAGCGCTTTAAATGAAACAGCAAATAACAGATTCACTCTAAAAATTTTAGCAAATAATGAAGTTCGCGTTCAAGCAGAAAATTTAGAAATATAATAGGACTATGAATAAGTTCGTTACGGTTTTACAACAGATGGCGTAACTTGATTATTATTCCATCGATCCACATTTCCAAACATTCATTGGAGAGCTACTGTCGTAAGGCACAAACGTCAGTATAAGTTTTTTATTTGAAGCGTAAACAACAATATTTTTACCACACTTGAAAATGTCGAATTTCGTGCCAAATAATGTGTTTTTGCGGGGAATTCTTCTTCATTATTTTAATATGAAGAAAAAAGCAGCCGAAAGTCATCGTATCTTGGTGGAAGTTTATGGTGAGCATGCTCTATCTGAGCGAACGTGCCAGAAGTGGTTTGCACGCTTTAAAAGTGGTGATTTTGGCTTGGAAGACGAAGAACGCGAGGGTGCGCCGCCAAAGTTCATGGATACCGAATTGGAGGAATTGCTCGATCAAGATCCGGCTCAAACGCAAGAAGAGGTTGCAAAAGCTTTGGGAGTTGATCAATCAACCATTTCCAATTGTTTAAAAGCCATGGGAATGATCCGAAAGGTAGGCCATTGGGTGCCGTATGAATTGAAGCCAAGAGACGTTGAACGCCGTTTTATGGCATGCGAACAACTGCTTCAACGGCACAAAAGAAAGGGTTTTTTGCATCGAATTGTGACTGGCGATGAAAAGTGGGTCCATTACGACAATCCAAAACGTCGGGCAACGTATGGATACCCTGGCCATGCTTCAACATCGACGTCGGCGCAGAATATTCATGGCCTGAAGGTTATGCTGTGTATCTGGTGGGACCAGCTGGGTGTTGTGTATTATGAGCTACTGAAACCGAATGAAACGATTACGGGGGATGTCTACCGACGACAATTGATGCGTTTGAGCCGAGCACTGCGAGAAAAACGGCCGCAATACGCCGATAGACACGACAAAGTTATTTTGCAACATGACAATGCTCGGCCACATGTTGCACAAGTGGTCAAAACATACTTAGAAACGCTCAAATGGGATGCCCTACCCCACCCGCCGTATAGTCCAGACCTTGCGCCATCCGATTACTATCTCTTCCGATCGATGCAACATGGCCTGGCTGACCAGCACTTCCGTAATTACGATGAAGTCAAAAAATGGATCGATTCGTGGATTGCGGCAAAACCGACCGAATTTTTCACAAAGGGAATCCGTGAATTGCCAGAAAGATGGGAAAAAGTAGTAGTAAGCGATGGACAATATTTTGAATATTAAATTTGTAACCATTTTACGTCAATAAAGTTTCAAATTTCGAAAAAAAACCGCACGAACTTATTCATATTCCTATTACTTTTCCTATTAATCATTTGAATTCAAATATCGAATAATAAAATTCTACTTCATGGTAAAAACCTAAAAAGTTGTTTAACCCTTTCGACCACACCGCTGCCTGTGAGCAACTTCGGCAGTTTAACAGCTTACGGAAAGCGTTCGTTTTGTTATAAATGATAACAATTCTTTTATGTATCTTCTCAAAATATGAGCAAAAAAAATATCATTTGTAGATCATTTAGCGAAGATATGTTGAATAAACAGTACGTGCAGCGCTGAAAATACTGTTGTGAAATTCAAAAGAGTTTTCAAAGTGAGTGATTAATTTTATAATAATGAAAAAAATTCAAAAGTGTATATGCCATGTTTTTTAGCACGGATTTAAATTTCCAAATTGAATTTAAATTTGATTAGTTAAAAATATTAACCAGGTGAGTAGTTTTCAAAGTTGCAATGTTGCTTGTAGGCAACCTTTTGCCATTGTGGTAATAAATATTTTTGTACTTAGTTATGAGACCGAAAGAGAAAGGATTGTCAGATAACGATATTGAGAGGATTGTTAACTTTGATTGGGATGCCTCTTCTGACGACGAAAGTGATGACAAGATGGATGACATTTCTGCAGTTTTAGAGAAGAATTTGGAAGGGATCGTGCAAAGAGGGGAAACTATAGAGATTGACCTTCTCGAAAATATAATTACCGAAGAATGTGAGCCGAAATCTTGTGTGGCTGATAATTGCTTTGAAAAAGTTGACCCCAAGACACTAAAGTGGAAAAAAAGGCCATTTATACCTTCGGAGACCAGTTGAGAAGAAAATACTTTGAAGGTCGACGATGTGATGACGTCAGTAGAATATTTCTGCACTTTTTTTAATAGCCAAGTTTTTGATTTGATCACACAACAAACAGATTTGTATGCGCTGCAAGAATACGGCTATATTGGTATTTTGTTGTACATGGGTGTTTTAAAATTGCCTCCACTCAAAATGGAATGGTCGAAAAATTTAAATATTACCGCTATAACAGATTCAATGCCGCGCGGAAAGTTTGAAAAAATAAAACAAATGTTTACATTTCAACGATAACACTAAACAATCCAAAAGAGACGATTTGATAGTCTCAAAGAAATTTTGGAAAGCTACCCCAGGAAGAACATAAAAGTATTGATAAACAAATCATTGCGTTCAAAGGTATACATTCATAAAGGACATAATGAAAGTTTTAGTTTATAGTAGTTTTATATTTGGCAAAAGGTCTTCCTAAGGACAAACATTTTAAGCTTTCTTTCGACATTGGTTTACGTCAGTAAGCCTTCTGATCTCGTTGAAAGAAATGGGCATATTTGCAACAGGAACTGTACGTAAAAACCGCAATTGCCAGCTAAAGGGTGATTTTTTAAGAGCTATAGGAAAACACACGTAAAATTCAGAAAAATGCATGAAATTTTTATTCAAATTGATAGTACAGTCCATATAATTTAATGTTTGAAGATTATTTCATGCAAATATTGACCGTGACTGCGCTTCAAATGGTCCATCCGCTTAGTCCAATTTTGGCATTCTCTTTCCAATGTTTCGGCCAGTATCTCACATATAAATGCTTTAATTGAAGCAGACTTGTCTGACTAGGCATGAGCTTTAACATAGCCCCACAAAAAATAGTCTAAAGGCGTTATATCGCACGATCTGGGTGGCCAATTGACAGGTCCCGAACGTGAAATAAAATGTTCACCGAACTCGTCTTTCAACAAGTCCATTGTTACGCGTGCTGTGTGGCATGTGGCACCGTCTTGCTGAAACCACATGTCATGCAAGTCAAGCTCTTGCATTTTGAGCAAAAAAAGTTGGATATCATTTCACGGTAGCGCTCACCATTCACAGTTACGTTACGATACGGAGCATCTTTGAACAGGTACGGTCCAATGATACCTCCAACCCATAAACCGCACCAAACTGTGACCTTTTCTGGATACATTGGTAGCTCTTGCAATTCTCCTGGCTGATCTTCACTCCAAAATCGACAATTCTGCTTATCTACGAACCCATTGATCCAAAAATGAGCTTCGTCGCTGAACACAATCTATATACATGTGGGGTTATTAATTTAAGACGATAGAATTAATTATAACGAAGCGATAATGCACTTGAATTAATGTTTCTTTATGTGAAAGGTTTATTAATGAATATGTTTGAAAACTTATAACTATGAAAATACAAATGATTAACTCAATATAATTGGATTCAATTTTTAGCGACAACCAAACGTTTACCAAACTCAAAGAGGAAGATCCAACCCGTGTTAGTTCTTTCTTTTTCATCGATATATTACTATTGACAACAGAGTTGCATTGTCGATAAATGTTTATTAGTAAACTTGACCACTTCTAGTCTTTTTACCGATTCCTACATTCGGCCATCCTGACGCTTCGTTCGACTCGAATGAACCATTTTCCAAATCAACCCACTTCTTCATAAATTCCGCCACAGTTGTGGTTTTACCTGGGCCTTCATGTTCTCCAACTTTTTCCACATCGTATCTACCGTGTGCCCTAATCTTTGTAATTTTATAAGGACCAAAATATTTAGGTTTTATCTTTAGTCCGGTACCATATTGAGTACGTTTAATAGCTACTAGCTCATTTAAAATGTACTTTAATTCTTTCTTGCGATTTTTATTAAATGTCCTACGATTTTCCTGTTGTATCTTTGCAATATTTTCCAGTGCTTCTTTTCGAACTTCTTCCCTCTCTTGATTTATTTCACTAATTATTTGTTCATCTAAAAATTCTTGTAAGTCCGGTATTTTGTTTAATCTCATTTCAAAACCTGTAAGCAATCTAAACGGAGATATTTTAGTATATTACTTCTAGGCGACGTGTTGTTTATTGTCTGTTGTACGGAATCAGCGTGCTTATACCAATTACAAGGATTTTCGTGACATAATTTGGTCAACATTGGTATAACGATTTTATGGATGCGTTCTACTTGTCCGTTACCGCGAGGAACTCCAGTAGCTATCATCAAGTGTTGTATACCCTGCCCTTGACAATATTCCTTAAATTGGTTCGAAACGAATGCTGCTCCTCTATCTGAGATTATGCGCTTTGGATTACCAAACACTCCTGCCTGCCTCTTAAGACGATCTACAACTGCATCTGCCGCTGTATTCTTGGTTGGATAAAGCCAAACGAATTTCGAGAAAGCATCCACTACTACTAAAATATAGTTGTAATTTTTGCTAGTTTGCTCTATTGGGCCAACATGATCTATATGATAAGTACCTAACGGCTTATCTTCTTTGTTGATCGGTGTTAGAAATCCCTCCTTCTTTCCTGCTTTACTATCCGAGACAATGCATTCAACGCAACTCTTGACAATTTTAGGCACTTTCGTTGATAGTTGTGGAATAAAGAATGTTTTTTCTACTGCTTCTTGAGTCCGTTTTGCTGAGAAATGCCCTTGCTTATGAGCTAATCGAATAATTTCCTCTTCCATAAGCGATGGTACAACTATAAGTTCCTTAATGGGATCTTTATATAAAACACCATGCTTAATATAGAAATCTTCGTACGTGCTGCTATCTAAGACTGTCATCACTGCTCGGACCCAATCATCCATTGTTTGTGCCTGCTTAAGTCTATGATGCATTGAATCTTCTAGCATAAGACAAGATACACGACTCAGAGCATCAACATGTCTCATTTTGCTTCCACTTCTATGTTCGATTTCAAAATTAAAATCTTGTAAAAATAGTGCCCAACGCGAAACTCTTAGAGGAATATCACCTCGCTTTTTCATTGTCATTGCGAAAGCATTACAATCTGTGATTATTTTGAATTTAATACCAAGAAGATAGACTCGCCATTTCTTCAACGCCTCGACAATTGACAACACCTCATAAGAATGGTATTTTTCTTCTGCTGGTTTGGTTTTGCGACTAAGGTATTGAATTGGATGATAAAGTTGATCATCAGCATTCTTTTGCAGAAGTACACCACCATAGCCATGCATAGAAGCATCTGTGTGTACCTCGGTTTCTGCTTTTGGATTGTATAAGCTCAGTACTGGAGCGCTTACTAATGCTGACTTTAACTGACTAAACGCAACCAGTTGGTGTTCGACAAATTGAAATTTTGCATCTTTACGAAGTAGATCTGACAAGGGTTTAGCTACTAAAGCATACGATTCTATAAACCTTCTAAAATATGAAGTCAAGCCAAGGAATCGCTGTAAGCTTTTTCTATCGTTTGGTATGGGAAAATTTTGAACGGCTAATGTTTTTGCCTTGGATGGTTTTATTGTGCCATTTTCAATTATATATCCCAAAAAATCAACTTTTTCCATTAGAAACTGACACTTGCTCCACTTAATTTGCAAACCAAACTCTGCGGCTCTAGCTAAAACACGTCTCAATTTTTGAATGCCTTCATCCGTATCCTTAGAGGGAATAATGAGGTCATCCATATAAGTAACTACTGTTCCATCTTGTACCAAATCTATTAGAACTGCGTGAACATAGCGTGAAAACACAGCTGGTGAATTCGATATGCCGAAAGGAACGAAAAGAAACTCAAATTGACCACTATGAGTCACAAAAGCTGTATATTTCCTTGAACTCGGCTCGACTGGAACATGAAAGAATCCATTCGCAAGATCAAGCGTTGTGAATACCCTATGACCCTGCAATCTTTCAACTACGTCATCTAGCAATGGCATTGGAAAGCTATCCCTTACAATTTTAGCATTCAAGCGTCTGTAGTCACAACATAGTCTTTTATTACCATCCTTTTTGGGAACGAGAACAATGGGAGAAGCATACTCCGATGAGCTGGGTTGAATTATTTTATCGTCTAGCCATTTTTGAACTTGAGTGTCAACGATACACTTGTCAGAGTATGACATACGTCTTGGACGTTCAAACACGGGAAACTCATCACTGAGCAATATTTTCATTTCAACAGGGCTTTTCTTTTTGTTTTCTGGTAAATATGTACTAATGAGGGTTTTGATTGTCTCGACTAAAGGTTTATCAAGATGAGATAAATCAATCTCAGCATCTTGCGTTGCAGCAAATAAGCATAAGTCTTTATACTCTTGAAATAGTTCGAAGTCTTGTTCTGCAACTTTATCTGACAACTCTAGTGTACTTATTTTCTCTAACTCGTCGGTTCCTTTGTGGCGAAATTGTACTGAATTTTTGGAAACAACTAAGTCTACAACGTCCAACACACTATTTCCGATGACTGCTGAGTATTTAATATCATTCTTGCTTGTGACATGAAAGGTAATTTCCAAAAGCTTACCATCAACCTCAACTTCTGTAACAAAGCTTCCTAGTGTTTTTAATTGACTGTTGCAAATACCTATTAGACAATGCTGTTCATTTTGTAATTCGACATTTCCCAATTTTTCAACAATATCATCTCGAATCAAACAAAGGTCACATCCTGTATCTATCAACGCTGAGAAAAGTACATTCTTGCAGGTAATATCTTTGGAAATACATTTTCCACTACTATTGTTTGAAAGAGTGCTTGCATTGTTGATTTCTTGCTTGACTACAACTCGTGGTCCTGAACAATCTGCTGCTTTGTGCCCTGGCTGATCACACTTGAAGCATTTTGCAGGTTTTTTACAAGCGTTTGCCAAATGGGACGGATCACCGCACTTAAAACACTTTTTAGGCTGTCCCTTGTTGTTGTCACCTATTTTTCCCTTATTTTCACCTTGAGACTTTTCTGAAGAAGATGCTTGAGGGCGACTATTTCGGATTTTCTCATACACTTTAATCTGTTCTTTTAACTGCTGAACTGTCTTGGCCTGATACAAATTACTCTTGTTGCTTCTCGAATCTGGTATGCCTTCTATGAAATATTCAATCAAACTTGTCTCATCCAATCTAACGGGCTTTCCAATTTCCATTAAGCTATACAGATACTCGCGATAGTCCTCATTCTGTCGTTTACGCCTATTTCTCAACATACGATGTACTTCTATTGCAGAAACTTCTGTACCAAACTCTGAAAGTAACGCTGACTTTAATGACATCCAATCGCAAATGCCACTTTGACTACGGACATATATTTTTGCTGCACCCTTCAACAGTTGTTTTGAATATATGAATTTTTGAAGACCACTCCACTGCACAGCGGAAGCGCTATCTTCAAGTTCCTCAATCCATTGTTCAACAGATGGCTGACCTGATCCATTAAACTGTGAAAGCGAATCCTCAATATCACGTAAAGTAAAAGTTGATCGTACTGCTCCTACAGCCTCTACTGAACTATCAAGGATTTCATCATCGACTTGCAACTCATAATGCTCTAATAATCGGTCTTGCAATGATTGTTTTCTACCGGTTGTTGATAAATTTAATGCCGACAACTTCTCTTTTAACTCGTTAACTGTACACGCCAATATTTCGTCTCTGTTCATTTTGTGCTCGTTTGTGCTTGCAAATAATGAAGTTCGCGTTCAAGCAGAAAATTTAGAAATATATAACAGATTATACCACATGCTAAAAGAAAAAGGTACGAAACTGTATACATTTAGGCCAAAAAGTGAAAGAGGACTTAAAGTAGTCTTACGAAATATGCACCACTCTACAGACCAAGAAGAAATTAAAAAAGAAATAATCGAAAAAGGCCACAAAGTACTTAACATTACTAATATAATACAAAGATCAACAAAAAAACCACTACCACTATTTTTCATCGAACTACAAGCAAGTGATAACAACAAAGACATTTACAATATAAACAAGCTAATGAACTGCATAGTCATTTTTGAAGCACCTCACCATAAGCGCACCATTTCACAGTGCACGAAATGCCAGAAATATGGGCACACAAAAAATTATTGTACAAGGGATCCAGTTTGCGTGAAATGCGCTGGTAGACATCTTACAATCGAATGCAAAAACCAAATAAAGGAAGTTAAATGCGCTTTATGTGGAGGTAAGCATACCGCCAACTACAAAGGATGCGAAATTTATAAAGCACTTAAAATGCTAAGATTTCCCCCTCTGCGTAATAAAGAAACAACATTAAATACAAATAAAAATAATACACCAATAACAACAGCCGTAACAAACAGAATTCCCGGAGTAAGCTATGCTCACGTAGTATCTTCTTCAAGGGAACATAAAGCAGAGCAGGAACTGATTAACAGATCTGAAAAAAACAATGATGTTGAAGAGCTTTAAGACATGGTAAAATCCCTAGTCAACCAAATGACAAATATGATGAATATAATTACAATGCTTTTAAAAAATATGAATGGACAAAAGTGAAAAAATTAAAATTCTAATTTGGAATGCAAATGGACTAACACAGCACTATTTAGAACTGAAACAATTTTTAGTAGAAAAAGATATTGACATAGCATTGATTGCAGAAACACACTTCACTGATAAAAGTCTTCTGAAATTTCCTAAATACAAAGTGTATGTGACAAACCATCCTGATGGAAGAGCCCACGGAGGGACTGCTATAATTATTAAATCAAGCATAACGCACAATGAACAACTCCAATATTCGACGCCTTATCTTCAATCCACGACAGTACAAATCTATGACAAAAATGGACCAGTATCTATCTCCTCCATATACTGTCCACCTAGACACATAATAAACTCGGATCAATATGACAAATATATAAAGATGATTAACAATAGATTTAATGCAGCTGGAGATCTCAATGCAAAACACATTGATTGGGGCTCAAGGCTCACCAACAAAAAGGGGCGTATTCTTATTAACGCAATTAGTAAAAACAATTGCAGATTTATAAGTACCGGAGAACCTACCTATTGGCCAACTGACGTAAAGAAAATTCCAGACTTGATCGATTTCTGCATAACCAAAAACATAAGCCATAACCAATTGACAATTCCGTCATGCTATGAACTTTCTTCTGACCACTCGCCGATATTACTGGAATATGTAAGTCATATAAAATCTACAGATACATCTTTTCGCATACTTAATGACAGAACCAACTGGGAAAAATTCCGCCACCATATTGACGATCAACTTATACTAAATGTGATATTAAAAACGCTACTTGACATTGAACATTTTAAAGACGTAGTACTAGAAGCAGGGATCAGATCGGCACCAAAGCAAGCAAATAGAACAAATGCACCAACAACTGACATTACTATTAAAAAGCAAATTATAGAAAAAAGAAAGTTAAGAAAAAGATGGCAAAAAACTAGATCACCTGACGACAAGAGAAAACTAAACTTAGCTACAAAAATTCTTAAGGATACCTTAAATAAGAGAAATAACAAAGAAATCGAAAACTATTTGAAGAATCTGACTCCCTATCAAGATACAAACTACTCTTTATGGAAATGTACTAAAAAATTAAAAACTCAAATAAAACATCAACCACCACTAAAAAAAGATGACAATTCATGGGCTGTTACAAAAGAGGAAAAAGCGAAAACATTGGCAAATTACTTCGAAAAAGTTCTATCAAATGACGAAGAAAAGAAAATCAACAACCAAAACAATTTCCACTATGATTCTACAAAAATAAAAAGGACGAATACACACGAAATAATAGCTTGCATCAAAAAAGGAATAAAACATAAAAAAGCTCCCGGATATGACATGATAACAGGAAAAGCATTAGCGGAGCTACCAACAAAGGCATATATATACTTGCGAAGCGTTTTTAATGCAATGTTTCGCTTACAATACTTTCCGAATCTCTGGAAAGTGGCAGAGATTATTGCATTGCCAAAACCGGGTAAAGATCCAACTACCGTGTCATCATATAGACCAATAAGCTTATTACCGACAATATCTAAAATTGCTGAAAAATTACTGCATGATCGGATAAGCCAACTTCTAGACCAAAAACGTATAATACCGGATCATCAATTTGGATTTAGAAAAAAACATTCGACTATTCAACAGATCCATAGAATTACAAATAAAATCCAATCAGACCTTGAAAACAATCGATACTGTGCCGCAGTATTTTTGGACGTAGCTAAAGCGTTTGACAAAGTGTGGCGTGAAGGCTTACTCCACAAAATGAAAAGAATGCTACCTTTTGACTACTATCTCATCATAAAAAGCTATCTAACCGACCGAAACTTCTATATTAAATATGACAATCAATGTTCAGGTATTCATCAAATAACTGCTGGAGTTCCGCAAGGAGGCGTTCTTGGTCCTCTACTATATGTTTAATTCACCGCAGATATACTACCTCCTGACGAAACTAATTCTTCAATTGCTACGTTCGCAGACGATACAATACCAGAGAATGTTAATGCAATGAGAAGGAGCAAATGTTAAATGAGCTTTTTTCGAGTTCTAATTTGAAGATTCAAACTAAGGTAATTTCAAATTCAACTTTCCTCACGAGGTGGGAATTGCAGATATTTACCACGCGAGTGACGCGAGTGGAGGGTTTCTATATTTACTTACCACGCTAGGACAGGAATTCAGATATTTTCCGCGTTTACCAAACTACTGAGGAAGTTCACAAGATTTTTCGGCACACTACCAGAGAATGTTAATGCAATGAGAAGGTGCAAATGTTACTGTGAGCTTGTTTTAGTACAATTGAGATTTGAAAGATTTGTAGTAAGGTCATTTAGCACACCGAGTTTATAGACACCTCACTGACTTTTGCCCACACAAAAATTAGAAACACCACACATCTTTCACCTCAACACACAACACATTTCTCACCTCGACATTAAACCAATTAAATTTTTACTATTTTCGTATTTTTGAAATAATAAGCGAATACGTAAAATTTATTACATAATTTTTTTTTTTTCAATTACATTAAAAAAAAACGATTAAAAAAAAAAACTTATAAAAAAAAGCTTGCGCCGGGAATTGAACTCGAGTCTAACATGTGGCGAGGAAAAATAGGCGGTGCGTTTATTTCTTCGAATGCTTATTTTTTGACCATATTGTTACTTTTGAAATGATAAGCGGATTCATAAAATGTATTACAAATTTTTTTACGATTACATTAAAAAAAAACGATTTAAAAAAAAAAATTTATAAAAAAAAGTTTGCGCCGGGAATTGAACTCGAGTCTAACATGTGGCGAGGAAAAATAGGCGGTGCGTTTATTTCTCCGGCTGCTTATTTTTTTACCATTTTGTTACTGTTGAAATGATAAGCGGATACATAAAATGTATTACAAATTTTTTTACGATTACATTAACAAAAAAAAAATTTAAAAACGAAAAAAAAAATTTGTGCCGAGAATTGAATACGCAGAGCGTTTATTTCTGCGCCTGTGAACAAAAGGTTTTGTGCATGCGCGCGACGCGAATAAATTTTAATAAAGTTCTGAAAGTAATTCATGAAGTTTTTCATTACACACATATGACTTATGTATGTACACATGTCATACCACATCACATTCTTACAAGAAATCAAATACACATGCGCACTAGTGAACGAGTTTCTTCCTAACAAGTGCAAAAACAATTCTGCTCTATGTATGCATATATACCGACTTTATGTCCTTGCATATATACATACATACATATATACCTACTTGCCTTCTAAACTTCCTACAAAATAATTGTATTCATATGTTACAACATCCATGCACGTTCATACATTCAAGCATACATATATGTACATATGCGCGAGCACAGCGCTCCCTTCTTGCTTCCGTGTACTTTTGTCTTTCACCAGTCGATATTCCTAATATTGTACTTACAAAAACACAATACTTTGATAGACGCAAAAGCAACAGCAAGCACAACGCGATGGCTGCTTTGCCACCACACATTCTAAAATGTTCTAGAACACAACAAAAACACATACATACCTCACATGCGCATGTCGCCCAAAGCTAAAGTCTAAGCCTAGCGACTACAAAAAAAAAATACATTCGTAGACGCAGTCGCAGCGGCCATGATTCTATCATCGACGGCGCTGAACAATTTGGAACAAAAGCAAAAAGTTCATTCATAAGTTCGAGCTCATATTTCAATTTCATTCATAAAACGACCCGCCATATGCCAATTTTCGCGACCATTCGAAAATAGTCAATATTGGAATATTTCGCGTGGAATTATTTGCCAATATTTGATAAATCTTAAATTTTTGTCATGTCGAGTGGCCGCGGCTCCGTATGTATGTATGCACCCTTATATGTATGTAAATATGTCTTCTAACTGTGCGACACTCGCGAGTTAATGCGACTTCCAGCGAATCACACATTGCTGTCCGCAAAGCCGCATATATGTATGTACCTTATGATCAGAAAGTACCGGGAATGTTTAAATTAAACAAAACAGAGTTAAATGTAAGGCAAATTTATATTATCTCCTTCAAAATTTGACCCGTCTGAAGCAACACACAAGTGCCAACGTTTAACCCAGTCCTACAAACACCCCCGGCAGGCCGATTTGTATTCTCTTTGATCAGTGCGATGGCGCGTTATCATCATGCAAAATCTGAGAATTGTTTGCTCACATTTCCGGGGGTTTCCAACACACAGCATCTCTCTAAGGTTTCAAAACGGATAAATAATATTGTCTATTGACTGTCTGGCCCGATGGAAGGTACTCATGGTGAACTATGCCTTGGCAATCGAAGGAAACAGTCAACATCACCTTCCCGGTTCTTTTTGCTCATAGGGTATACATATCCCATCTTTTCACTGACGGTCAAGAAGACGGTCGCAGTTGTTGTTTTTTATATGCATACATTTTGCGTTCGTTGAAGGTTTGTATATATTTGTATACATATGCGTGTATGCGCGTTTGGCTTTCTGGATGCATCCATGGATATTAGAATATTTTCTCATCAATATGTGTATGTAAGTAGTTCAGATTTGACTGAAGAGATTAAATATAGGAATGCATATTCATATGATTGCCTTTATGGCTGTTTTACATATAAATTAATTCAAAAGAAGTATGAATAATGTTATATAGAAAATAAATTTCTAAATAACAGGTATTAGAAAAACCTGAATACACTATTTTAAATCAATTCTAATTAAACCAAATATAAAAAATGAAATAAAAATATCGAACAAAGAAAAGTGGGTACAGGATTTGAACCTGCGTCAAGCATGAGTCTATATACCGCATAACCAACACGTATTTCACGATTGCGCTAATCTACAATTACTAATGAACTTTTCTAAATCACTCATTTATTCGATTCGCAGTTTTATATGCACATATTCTGCGTTAGTTGAAAGTTTGTATGCGTAATTATATGCATATGCATCTGTGTATGCGCGTTTGGCTTTCTGGACGGATATTAGAATGATATTTTCTAATCAATATAATTTGGATTTGATGAAATAGAAATTTTATACCGAAAAGAAATTTCCATTTATGAAATACAAAAAAAAAGAGTATTTTAAAGAAATTTTAATTAAAATAAACTCAACAATTTTACCATACTTTCCTGGTTTGAATTGTAAAAAAACATGTGCAAGAAAAAAAATATGACTTCAGGACTTGAACCTGAATTAAATACGTGCCAAAAAACAAAACGAATAACTCCGCCGAATTTAGCTTCTGCACCACAAATTAACTGCCGCAGGGCCTTCTTAATCGCAAATTTATTCGCTTCGATTTCCTTAGTAGTGTGCCGAAAAATCTTATGAACTTCCTCAGTAGTTTGGTAAACGCAGAAAATATCTGAATTCTTGTCCTAGCGTGGTAAGTAAATAAAGAAACCCTCCACTCGCGTCACTCGCGTGGTAAATATCTGCAATTCCCCACTCGTGAAGATAGTTGAATTTGAAATGACCTTATTATGAATCTATAAATTAGAACTCGAAAAAAGCTCATTTAACATTTGCTCCTTCTCATTGCATTAACATTCTCTGCTATTAGCGTCAGACAAAAGCTTAATTATCGCTACTGAAAAACTGCAGCGATACGCAAACGCAGTTAAGGAATGGTTTGATAACTGGTGCCTAAAAATAAATGAAGACAAAACCGTACAGGTTATATTTACTAACAAAACAAAATTTACCGCAGTTCCAATTAAAATAAATGATAAAGCAATTACAATAGAATCAACTACTAAATATCTGGGAATTCACTTGGACTCCAAACTAAATTGGAATCACCACATAAAGCAAAAGGTCAAACAAATAAAAGAAAAACTTCGACAACTTCATTGGTTAGTCTGCTCCAAATCCAGACTCACTATACAGAACAAGCTGTTATGTACAAAACTATGATTAAACCAATCTGGCTATATGGATTACAGGTGTGGGGAACGGCTAAAAAACTCATATAGAAAAAATCCAACGACAGCAATCAAAGATTCTTCGAATTTTGACCATGTCTGACAGGTACACGAAAAATGATCACATCCACAGGACTTTTAATATAGCAAGAGTAGACGAAGAAATCAAAAAGGTAACAACAAGGCACTTTGAAAAAATACACACACACAGTAATGCAGAAATTTACAAACTTCTTGAAAGGGAAAGAAACGGGAAAAGGGCGTTTAAAGAGAACCCGACCAAGCGACCTAGTATGATAAATGCGAAAAAACCATAAATATGTAAAAAAAAAATAATTAAAAATAGTTGTAAAATGTAATCGTGTAAAGTGAAACTTGTATTGTATTATTGTATATTATTCAATTGCTATTATTTCGTTTATTTTAATTTTATCGCTTTTGACACTGGCCATTAAGCGATGTATATAAATCCTTACCAAATTGTTAAACAACATACTTAATGTCAAAGGAAAGATGTATAAAATAAAAATAAACAAAATAATCTATGCCGTTAATGTGTCGAATTATCTCATCCTTTAGCTCTTGAATTGTTGCTGGCTTATCGACGTACACCTTTTCTCTCAAATAACCCCAAAGAAAGATGTCCAACGGTGTCAAATCACATGATCTTGGCGGCCAATTGACATCGCCGCGACGTGAGATTATTCGGCGATCAAATTTTTCGCGCAAAAGAGCCATCGTTTCGTTAGCTGTGTGACAAGTGGCACCGTCATGTTGAAACCACATATCTTCCACATCCATATCTTCCAATTCGGGCCATAAAAAGTTCGTTATCATCTCACGATAGCGAACACTATTCACAGTAACTGCCTGACCGGCCTCATTTTGGAAAAAATATGGCCCAATCATTCCGCCTGCCCATAAACCGCACCAAACACTTTGTGGGTGCTTTGGTTTTTCGGCCAAATGCGGCAATTCTGCTTATTGATGAATCCACTGAGGTGAAAATGTGCCTCATCACTGAAGATGATTTTCTTCGAAAATTGGTCATTCTCCCTGCCATTTCCTGCCACCATTCTGACCATTGACGACGCTTGAAATGGTCAAGAGGCTTTAGTTCTTGAGTCAATTGCACCTTGTAAGCGTGTAAATGCAAGTCTTTATGCATAGTGTTCATCAACGACGAATGTGAGAGGTGCTCGATTGTGTATCTTTCCATGGTTCAAATTAAGTTAGTCTGAAATTGAAAAACTTCAAATGAAATGCAGACGTTTAGGTGTGGTTCACATTCAACATCGGCCCTTGAAATTTAACCACCCTTAAGTACTTATACATTGATATTAGAGAAAATGTAAAGCCTTTATTCATTTCCAATTGAGTTATTTTTTATCGTGTTGTTTATTATGTCTGATTGAGAGTAAAATGGACAGATATTGTTATTGTTGGTTGTAGTCTTCCCAAGCTGTGCTGGGCGAGAATAATTGTTAATTAGTGATGAGTTTGAGTTATGTAGGCGTTGATTTGGTGACTAGCTTGGAAGCCAGAATTATTGGAGTCCGAAAAACGGTTTTCGGTGAGTTTCTCACTTTTGTCGGATCGCATAACAACACAAGGCAAAGAGGTAGACGAAGAGTTTTTAGTACTCTTTCACTTGATTGAATTTTTCATATTCATTGGAAGAAGACAGGTAGTCGGATACGCAGTTGGCGCAGAAGGTGCGTGTGCAGATTTCAGGGTAATGAGGTGGTAAACTGCAGTTGTAACATGCAGGGGCTCGCTTGCAATTTTTAGCTGTATGACCAAGAATTAGACAATTTTTGCAGCGCATTGAGAGAACATATTGTCTCACCCCTATGTTACGACAAGCAATGTCTAACTTTTCAAGAATATGGAAGAGGTTTATGTAAGGAGTAATACTTCAGGAGTAATACTTGCATGTCTCCATTTACCTTTTTGAAATGTATCTACAGCCACTACTCCTTGAGACGCTAGTTCATTGACTATTTCGGTTTGTGGCACATTATTAAGAAAATGTGCATAAACAGCTCCCTTGTTATAATTTAAGATTTCATGGCATTTTGCTTTGACGGCGCAGATACCATATAATTCTTTAAGAGCTAGAAATTCGGAAATAGAGTGATCTCCTTTACTTATTATACTTATCGGCCGACGGACAGTAAAACGTAAGTATTGAGTTAGAGTTTTGCACTTATTAACTGCCTCTAGGATAATGTATTTTAGATTGTTTTTCGACCTGTAAGTAATTCGGGAAAAAAATTTATGTTTTTGGTTATGAAAGCTTTTTTTTACTTTTTGAGTTTTGGGCTAGCAGTGCAAACCGATTAACCTCAACTATTGGGGTCCCAGAGGGCATCGTGACTATTCTTTGTTATTCCACTAGGCACTAAAGAAAATTCCGATGTATAAGAGTAAATGGATAACATTAAGGAACGAAAATATAACTTAAACTAAAAACACATGTTTTCACTAAAATCGAAGGCACTAAGAAAATAGAGAACCGCTTGGCACAAGTGACAGTCAGATACTGATTGTGACTCTAGGTAATGGCAAACCTCCGAGTGTATTTCTGCCATGAAAAAGCTCCTCATAAAAATATGTGCCGTTCGGAGTCGGCTTAAAACTGTAGGTCCCTCCATTTGTGGAACAACATCAATACGCACACCGCAAATAGGAGGAGGAGCTCGACCAAATACCCAAAGAGGGTGTACGCACCAATTATCTATATATATATATATAATTTCAAACCCAAGGTACTCGATACTCGTTTTGAGAAAGGAACATTTGGTTATATTAAAGGAAAATCCAGCTTTACTTAAAGTCTCTAGCACGATCTGCAACCGGTCTAATACTTCTTCTTTGGTTTCTGCTATAATCAAAACATCATCGATGTATACGATGGCAAAAGTAGATATTCGTTAATGTTCCCAATGCTTTTATTATAGCCCGCTGGAAGACAGACGGTGCATTTTTAAGACCAAAAGGCATAGTCAAAAACTCATTTTGCCCTTCAGGCGTTACAAATGTAGTTCGCTCAATCGAATCCACATATCTTGCCATATCTACACACGAGAAATGTCTTGCATCGTGGAGTCTAGCAATTTGATCCGATATGAGAGACAACGGATATTTGTCTGCCACTGTATTATCGTTCACCGTACGATAATCAACACAAAAACGACCCGTGCCATTTTTCTTTTTAACCAACATCATCGGACTGTCAAAAGGTGAACAACTTGGCCGTATTATATTTGATTGCAATAGTTCGTCAATTTTTTGTCGCACCCGGTTTTTCTCATCCTCACCTAGTTTGTATGGGCGTCGTTGTACCGTCTTTTGTGGGTCGATTAGTCTTATTTCCAACTGTCCAGTTAAGACACGTGTCTTTGGAATTCCGTCAATAAATGAATAAGAATATAAATTTAAAATGTAAGTGAGTGCCACTTTATCAGATTCATTAATTTGGGTATTGGAACTTATAATGTTTCCGTATTCTATTGAATTTACAAAATTTACCTCTTTTGTTTTATAAATTTGAAGCTTAGCAGAGTCCATTGAAACACCGAAGCCCTGGCCAAGAATTTCACGGCCAATCAGCACATTAGAACTTAAAAAATTATCCATAACAATATGCAACAAAATCTCAAAGCAATATTGTTGAATATTTATATTAGATAAAACTTGCTGTGTATTACATATGGAGTCATTACCAATACCGTTAAGTTTTACAAAATTATTGATTCGTTTTCCTTTAAATTAATTAGCGATTCTCATCTTGACCAAGGAACATTCAGCCCCTGAGCGAAAACAGAATGGAACGGACTCACCGGACAGATTTATCATTCCTGATGGTGGACCTACTGTACAAATTTTAACACGCTTCTCGTAGACTTTGCCGTTTCCACCTGATCGACCTTTTGGACAAGCCGATGCAAAATGTCCAATTTCGTCACACTTAAAGCATTTCACACTAGGACGCTCCTTTGCTCCAGACGTACCGCTTCCGTTGCGATTCTTTCCAGTGTTCCTACCCTGCTCCAGTCTAGCTCGACAATCGGCGTATTAATGACCGTCCTTTCCACAAATGTTGCACCTCATCTGATTCTGGAACTTGGGCTTCTTCTGTTCAAAAGTAGTATTCGCATCGCCATCTGAACTACGCTTCTTAAAAGCGTGTGCTTCTAGTTGTTGTTGGGACTCATTACGGGTTTTAACATTGTTGGTAAAAATCCAACGAGACAATTTACAATCAAGTTGAGCCATGTGTGCCAAGGTTACGGAAACTGCTATTTCTTCAAAGTTTCGAGACTTCCATTTTGACATTGGCAGCGTTGTGATGCGAGTCCCATACTCAGTGAGACCTTCTCCAGTTTTTGGTCGGCCATTAAATACGTTCAGTAGAACAGCTGCACCAGTCTCAATTCCAACAAACCGTCCAATAAACAGCTCCTTAAACTGCGTCCTGCAAAGCATATTTGGGATTAACACTGTGACGCGCTACCTTCGAGTGCCTTGCTCAAGGCCATCACTAAATCGCTGCCCTCGACCACATTGTCCGCCATGATTAGATCGACTGTGGGGCATCATACTGAAGCGTCCGCTCCAGCGCCGTCGGGATTAAATTTTAGTAGCGTTACGCGTTTTAACTTGTCATTGGTTGTTGGATTTCTTGGTGTCTGCAGATTTTTAATTATGTCCATGTCCGGTTCTGCTGTATTAGCGCTGTTATATTTGATCCAGTACGCAAATCAGATCCCACTTCTGATGTCGGAACGTTGCTTTCACTCATTATTTTTTTTGACTAATTTCACAATTTATGCAAGCAAGTTCTGATCTAGTGCTAGGCGCAATCTCAACTGGCTGACCACCTGACCGCCTTCGAAATGGAGGCTGTATAATTTCATTATTCTATTGCTCTCCTCGTTTCACTTATGTATTCCGCGCCTTACGACCAGACCTTACTCGACAACAGAGTCCGTCTCTTTTCCTCTGTCGTTGTGCACAAAGTTATACTTGCAGAAATATGGCGCCACCGAAAAATATACACACACGTACAATGGTCATACTTAGCTCTTATTGTGGAATTTTATTGTGGAATTGGTACAATGGGCAAATAAGCCTATTCTGCGACATATACAAATACATAATGTATGTATATGTATATATACTTTATAAATGCGCGACGGAATGGCGACAGTGTAGCGAATCGTGATTGTTTTAGCTGCTGTGTGTCAAGTGCAAGCAGAAGCATACAATGATGTAAACAAAAGCCGCCGTTACCTTAAAACAAATTTAGGTATTCGATATTTCGTACTATTGAAAATTTAAAATATATTTCTTTTTGTTCTCTTATAAAAGATAAATACTTAATTAAGACATATCTTCACGAATGGGAATATCCAATTAACAAAAACTGTACGAAATAAGTAACAATAAAGTATTTTATTGTCAGAAGTATAGGCGTATTTGGTTTGTTGAAATACTTCAGAAAGAACATTTTTAAACCTTATTTTAAACTTAATTTCATCGAAAATATAAAACCTATGCAAAACCAAAAAAACCATCCCGAATATACAGGATTCAGCGTAGCATGCGACAATATTTCCTTATCCCTAATCCATACATACATATGTACGTACATATAAGTCGGCAAGCATATATGTACATATGTATATGCGCCGGCACGCACTCGCTACAGCATAAATATTACCATTCGCCACATTCCCAACATTGTACATACATACATACATATGTATGTATTTGTATGTGATCTACATATGTATGTAAATAAATAATTTAATAATTTAAAGTAACGTTTGTACTTTTTATGCAGGTTTTTGGTAAAACAATTATCAAAGTAATAAAAAGGGAATGTACGAATATGCCGGTCCCAGGATTTGAACCTGGTGCCAAGCATCTACGGATTTTTTAAAAGCAATCATTGAGTAATTAAATAAAGCAGTAAAACATTGTACCCACAACCGTGCCCCAAGATTCATAACGAACGTACACATCAAACTCCCATATGGAGCTTTTGGTGCTCACACTCATCAACGTAAACGTACGCCCGTTTCCGCTGACACGATGAAACTGATGAGAGCCCCACAAAGAACGTTAATGTGTAGAGAAATCTCCATGACAGGAACGTATGGAATTTGGAGGGGTACTCTTCCTACGAAAACTAATCACCCCAGACACAATTTTCACCAAAAGTTAACAGTATGCGACGGAATTATGTAAATTTAGCAGCAGTCAATTAGAATTTGTTGGTGATTAGAAACAAAGAATGTTAACGTTGCCACAACAAAAATATTACGATTCGCTGAAACTTCTCAAGAAATCCACCGCACATTCGTAGGCTCAGCATCCTGCCAAAAATTATTAGTTATGAAGCGTCAACAATATTGCTTCATAATTTAGTTAAACAACTTCTTAGGTCTTTACTATGAAGTAGAACGTTATTATGCGAATTTTAGTGAGCGAGAGGGAAACAAAAGAAACAAAAAGTGCATATTGATTGAAAAATATTACCGGCTTTGGTCCCTGTTGTTATGAACAGAACTGCACAGCTTACTGAAGCTTCAATATTGCATATTTTGCACTTTGTCTTCATCCAAAGGCTGAATGTATGTATGATACAGCAACCTCCAAATAAGCCGCATTCTGATTTCAGAGTAAGATATGTATATGCTTATGTTTTTGTACACTTTTTATCCTTTGGAAAACTACATACGTAAAGTAGCATACTAATTAATTATTTACCTACTATCAGACGGGCGGCCGCCGGAGGCGAATGAGTTGGTGCGTGACTACCATTCGGAATTCAGAGAGAACGTAGGTTCGAGTCTCGGTGAAACACCAAAATTAAGAAAAAATTTTGCTAATGCGGTCGCCCCTCGGCAGGCAATGCCAAACCGCCGAGTGTATTTTTGCCATGAAAAAGCTCCTCATAAAAAAAATATCTGCCGTTCGGAGTCGGAACGCACACCGCAAATAGGGGGAGGAGGATAGGATATTTACTCCCTAATTATTGTATGTATATGATAAGGCCTCGTGAGGTAGGTCATCGTTGCTTCAATGTATACATATATTTGCAACACTATATTTATTAAAGATGTAATTGAACTTAATTGCCCCATATATGCTAATACGTTTCTTTAAATTTTTCTTTTATTTATTTTAAACTTCGAAGTTCTATGCTATCTATAAAATGCATACATATATTATTCCCTTTAATAAAATGTAAATTGAATAAAATTTCGTTTGCCGAAGGAACAAATAAATGCATATCTAAATGCCGTCGTCAATTTGATTTTATACAGAATCCAAAAACTGAGCACAGCAAATGTACTTGTACATAATTCACTGTAATCAGCTCTGTTAAGAACTTCCCCGCTGTCCAGTTGGGTGAGGTGAAAAAGTCTTTTGACAATTCACACTAGTCGTAGCTCGTGAGACTTCTCTGAGCCCCATGTAAATGAATTCTCAGCACCCTTCCGTTACGTAGTATCGCAGATTTTATAGTAGGATTTAAGAAATTTCATGTATAATCGTGTCAGCTGTTTGATCTCTAACCACACAGTGTTGTCAAACAGTACATTTGAAAATCATTTACAAAATAAATTTCGAAATGAACTATTTGCATTTGGTGGTTTTTGGCTTTGGTTTATTAAACAACAAAAAGTTGTAACTGATAACGCGGGTGTGTCTAGAAGTAATTATGTAACCAAAAATATCAATGGCAACATTGTGATAGCCAAACACAAACACACACAAAATGATGTATTGTGTAAATATGTAACTAAAAGAACGCAGTTGTTCTCTACGGGTTAAGTTTTTCTCAATTTTGTGTTCTCTAGGGGCTGCGGTAAGGCACTACGATACGTCGGTCAGTGTGCGCAATATAAGAAATTCAACTCAGAAATTGCTTCACCACAAGTTAACAGTAGGAAACTAACATGATGGAAAGAATAATGAGAGGGCGCCTATCGTGGTACCGTTACTTTGCGCTCAGCGAATTTGACAATGCTTTCGTATATTTCGTAACTTAATTTAGCAGTTTTTGTTTTGTTAGTTTCGGCGTTTTAGTTCTTTCTTCATGGCATTTTCCTAGCCTCTTCTAATTAAAAGTAATGTTTATAACTTTGTAAAATATCATTTTTTAAAAATTAGTTCAATAATTCACTCAGTTTTATTTACCTGTATTTTTTTTAACATCTGGTCGCATTGCCTGCGATTGCAGTTGTTGTTGGTGTTCTTCTGAAGTCAAATCTCTCTCTCGCTACTGCAGTGTTGCCTAGCTTTGGATATAAAAACGCCTTAAAATGCCCATTTAAAGAAAATAAAACACCAAATTGTTATTGAATTACTTAAAGAACTTTCTATGCGTGACAAATTGTCTTTTAAATATGCGTTTTTTTAAATAAATGTGTTATGGATATGTACAATTTAATTTATGAGTTTTTTTCTTAAAAGAAACTCTTTTGTTAAGTGAACGACTTATTTGCTATATTTCAGGTTATGTATCAAAATAAGGTACTCTTTTTGCAAAAATGTCGTCATGGTTTTTTCAGTATTTTCTGGTATTTTGTTACTTATTTTTAGTAGGTATGAATACACCTCTTGATGCCCTATGTCCCACTAAGGATTGAGAACCGGAAGAAACGATTACACCTTTACGGTTTTAGTTCGCATTCAGTAAATTCAAACGCTTTTTAAAATATGTAAAAAGGTTTTCAATATTAAGAAGAGTTGAGAGAAGAACATTTAATATTCTGGCTTTAACTAAAAAGGAGCAAAAAATTAAATTTGCACTTTCAAAATATCAAACTTTATAAGATTCAACAAAATTACATTAGCACTAAAATCTTCTCAAAGTGACCTTTTTTAAAATTCTTTTGTTTGATAATACAGTTTTTTTAACTTACAGTTTCGGTTGCTTTAAATTAAAAACAAAAAGAAACAAACACCAAACTTAAAACTTTTCGCACTTTTGGTATATAAAGCATTAAATTCATTGTGAAGAGCAAATAGTTGGCACACTGCACAACTTGGCAAACGTGACGTCACGCACTCTCTGATGGGCGCAACCTTGTTTCTATCATTCTTGGGAAACTAATTATAATGGCTGCCGGAGAGTAATGAGAGGGAGAGAGTTACACGCAAGAGTGAAAAAATGTAGGTTACATTGGCTTACATTTACTTGAGTACATAATAGATTTGCTAATTTGATATGTCCTTATGATTTATATGCATGTATATACATATATCAGAATTGTTCTGTTTGGTTTTTATGAAAATTACACCAAATATTGGAAAAATGTATGATCATTATTTTAGTTCTCCAAGCAAATCAATATCCTTCATAGAAAAATGATTCATTACCAGGCACTCAGGAAGATGGCATATGCAAATTCAAATATGTGAATTCATATACATACATACATACATTTGCGGCCAAACGCACTTGGCATAGCAAATATATTATATTACTATGCGCACAAAATGCCCAAGGAATCCAGCGCACATTCATAGGCACAGGATTGTGCCAAAAATTATGAATTATGAAGCGTTAACAAAATTGCCTCATAATTGTTGGAGAATATATGTATATATCTTACGACTTATATTTGCATCCAAATAAAGTACTAAACATATACACGTCTCTTAGTGCTTATATTATAATATAATTCAATGTTTATTCAATCGCAGTTCAAATACAAGTAAGTTATCTTTTGGTACAAAGTAAGAGAGTCATAAAGCTTAACAAAAATATCAGAGTTGCATGGATATGTACGTTGTACACAAGATTGCATTTCAACACGCCTCCTCAACGTTCATATTCATGCATTAAAGAAATACAAAAAATCAATCATTTATTTTAAGCCCAGGATATGTGTAAATATCTCATGGCTGGGCTTAGGCAAATTCTTTGTTAAAATATCAGTTATCATTTCATTAGAGCAGCAGCAATACTTAAGTTTAAGGTGAAATTCCTCGATAGACATCCCTTATGTAATGATATCGTATGTCGATGTGTTTACTCCTCGAGTGATATACAGGGTTTCTCACAAGATTCATTGCACTTAGATTATTTCCATTCATTACGATTGCTTTGGAGCACATAAAATTCATTTCACTGAAAAATTGTCTCAAAAACTGGCTCTCTAAATGCAGAAGTAAGTGCCATATATTCAGCCCCAGTGCTGCTGAGGGCTACCGTTGCCTGTTTCTTCGATTCATATAAAAAATCGCAACCAGCCAGCATAAATGCATAAGCCGTATGAGATTTTCGATCGCTACTGTCTCCGCCTCAGTCTGCATCAACAAAGCATTCGATGTATATACCAGTTCACTGATACCTAAGCTTCTTTTCTTGTGTTGCATTCAAGTATCGTAATATTCGCTTGGATGCTGCCAAATGTTCTCTCTACCGCACAACGGGTGAAAACGTTTCTTGATAATTCACATCGTAAACCTGTGAACATTCGTTCGCGACAAGTCTTAAAGCGTTCTACAAAACCATTTTTATCTTTCTTTACAGTAAAGACCCACTTACACCGTACTGCCTTCTGGCCCTTGGGAAGTTCAGGAATCTGCCATCTCTTATTCTTAACTAGAGATTGATACTCATTACGCATGGCTTTATGCCACTCATTGGCATATTCACTTGAAAGCAGAACAGGCGCTCTATGTCATCACCTATCTCTATGTTATCGCCTTTAATTAAGTTTAAATAATAATGTTCTTTATATGGTCCACCTGGACCCCCACTACGAACTAATCGTGGTCTGCCGGGACCCATTTTCAAATGAATCGCAACTGCTTGATCTTCTTACAGTGATTGAAATTCATCATCACTAAATGCAGTGTTATTTTCCTCATTTTCGCAAATCGTATCCGCAATATCTGCTGCTGCAAATCATTATCATTAATACCCATATCAAATGCAATTGAATACTCTTGAATACTTTTATCAAATTTTATATCTAATTCGTTATGTTGTTTCGCAGATTCTTACTCATCCAAGTAGACATCTCTACTTACTATCAATCGCTTTGTTTGTTTGTCAAATAACTACATATATGCTTTTGAGGTTTCAGAGTACCCTACCATTATGCACTCTTTGCCTTTTGGTTCAAATTTGTGTTTCTTGTCTAAAGCTACGGACTTTTTTTTCAATTTCAAACGTTTATTAACAAATTTAATCTTCAAAATAATAGCCATCGCTAGCGACACATATTTCCCATCTCTCAGGCAATTTTTGGATGCCGCGCCAAAAAAATTGGCCGTCTTTGGCCGCAAACCAATCATCGAGCCATTTTTTGGCTCTTTCGTGAGAATTGAAGCGCTGCTCGGAAAGTGCGTGGCCCATCGATGCAAACAAATGATAATTGGAAGACGCCAAGTTTGGTGAGTAAACCGCATGCACCAGCGGTTCCCAATCGTACGTCTCCACCACTTCCTAGGTCGCTCTTGTTCGATGTGGCGGTGCATTTTCACATTGTCAGTTCATGCGGCACCCATCTTCCGACCTTTAAAATCATGCCCATGTCTTTTAAACGTTTGGAAATGGTTTTTTGGGTCACTCCTAATTGCTCTGCGATCATTTCTTGCGTTTGACCATCATCTTCATCGAACAATGCTTGCAATTCGGCGCCCTCAAACTTTTTCGGTATGCGGCAACGGTCCTCGTTCTCCACGCTAAAATCACCACTTCGGAATTTTTCAAACCACCTGAAGCACTGTGCTCTACTTAAAGCATGCCCACCATAAGCTTCTATAAGCATTTGATGAGCTTGAGAAGCGTTTTTCTACAATTGATAACAGAAAATAAACGAAAATTCGACATATTTAAGAGCGACAAAAATGCATTGTTGTATGAAACGTAACAAACAATGAACTGAATATTGTTGACAGATGACAGACGAAAAAAACAAGACATTTGGGAAGGTTTAAAAATACTCCTAGCGACTGACTTATAGCCATACCATGCTTCGTATGGTGTCATTGAGTTAAGTGCTTTTGGTGGAGCACGATTTCTAAGATACGCCGAAGTATTCACAGCCTATGCCCACAAATATTCACACACCTGAACTAACAACCATACAAAAGTGTACGATTCAGCCTTTCCGCAACGCCGTTTTGCTGTGGCGTGTAGCGCACTGCTAGCTGTCGAACCATTCCCTGCTCTTTTATAAATGGCAAGCTTGCGAGAAGCATTATAACGAAAAATTCTTCTTGGAGACTAACTGCTATTTCTTCTAGCTTTTCAGCCAATGAAATAAATTTACACACACATTGTTGAACGCCCTCGTTATCTTTCAAACGCATTCCAAGTAAAGCTAAAATAAAGTTACTTTGCGTACAGGTCCTTTTGGCCTATGAATATCACGAAGAGTATTCCATGCCTCGCCGGACGTCTTACAGTTCTTTACATACGCTATCTGCATCGGTGTTATACTCAATATAATTGTCGCTGTGGCCTATTCGTCTTTAACCTTCCATGTTACGACGCTCTTGTCATCTTCAGCTGCTTCTGGACATGATGCTGTCCCCGACGCTACTGACCATTACTCCTGATGAGCTAGCACACTCTTTAGCTGTATACTCCAAGAGTCGCAGTTGGATTCGTCCAACTTCTCATTGTTAAAAAGCGAAGAACTCATCTTGTCACTTTTAATTAACAATACACTTTATTTGGATTCCAGGAATTTGCACCTGAGCCCATAATCTGTTGGAGAATATATATGTGTATCTTACGACTTATATTTGCATCCAAATAAAGTATCAAATATATACACGTCACTTAGCGCTTATATTATAATTCAATGTTTATTCAATCGCAGTTCAAATAACAGTAAGTTTTCTTTTCGCACAAAGTAAGACAATCATAAAGCTTAACAAAAATATCAGAGTTGCATGGATATGTACGTTGTACACAAGATTGCATTTCAACAATATTTTACTTAACCCTTCGGCCCCAACTTTTTTCCTGTGGAACGAATTTTTTTTTTTTAATTTTAATCCTTTTGTATTTGTTTAAAAAGCAATTGTCCAAAATTTTGAGTCGTCACGCCACACGGCTTGAGCTTTGCAAAATTAGGTATGATAAGACAAAAAACAATTTTTATTGTTATTACTGCAAAGGTGGACTTTGCATTTAAGGCATTTGGACGTTGGGGTTCCTACCTTGAACAATCTGCAACGTACCTTGTCACTAAAGGCTACCCAATGTTCCATTTTATCGTAACGGTGTGAGACTGAAGGATTCGGTTGGAACCTGTACTTTTTCGACTGTTGGGAAGACACACTGCTTGATGAAGAACCCAGGGAAGCTATCGAGCTAGACCTTTCAACATTCGATGGTCGGCCTTTCCTTTTTCCGAGCGAAGTAGTGGCAGTAATCAACTCATGAGCAATTTCTAGCTGAAATTTTATTAGAGAAATATGCCTTTGCCTTGGGTTTATCAAGTTGAAATGCTTTCTATACAATAGCCATGCGTCTGTAACGGATGTTTCGAGGCACCAATACAAGATTTTATTTACCACTTCTTTGAACGGTTGTTGACTGTGTAGAGCTCCATGAGCATGTCAGCCAAATCTACTCCTCCCATACTCTTATTGTAAGAAGAAACCATCGCAGGTCCTGCAACATCAATATAAGCTTTTTCCTTTGGATTCCAACGTTTGCATATACCAACAGGTTCAATGCTTTCACACGAGGATATAAGTTGAACTGGCTTATTCTAAAACCACTATACGCATACAATATTATTGTTGATTTCACATTTCATATCGAAAGATCCTCTTCCACGCTTTTTTAACTCAGCTTCTGAAAGTAACGGGTGATTTTTTAGCTATTATCTTTTTAAACAGTTGGTTTAAACAGCTGACGCACGTTTCGTGTTTTGTTTCACTGTCAAACATCTTCAGTTTGGTCTATAATTTAACAATGAATAGTCTTATAAACGAACAACGCTTGCAAATCATTGAATTTTATTATAAAAATTCGTGTTCTGTTAAGAAAGTTTATCGCGCGCTTCTACCATTTTATGGTCAGTTTAATCGACCCACTGAAGCGGCTATTCGAGCTATTGTGACTAAATTTATAACCAAATTTACATTATTCGACATTAAACCACCAACACGCTTACGTAGAGTGCGAACTGAAGAAAATATCGCAGCTGTTTCGGCCAGTGTTAATGATGACCATCAATTACACTGTACAACATTTTTGAAGTCATCGAATGTGCATTCCGTTTTGACTTCAGTTTCTGAGAGTACTTGTCACAACTAACAAAATTGCACTTGGGTTTTTTTGTATTAGCTCGGATTCCAATTTTATAGTGTTTTGAATATATTTTATCTAAAACTTTATTTTGAGCACTTTCTTCAATGAAAATGTAATTTTTCTCACTTCTATATCGCTTAAACCGATTGCAATTTTATTTTCCTTTCCTCAACATAAATGTAGGTAGAGACTACAAAAAAATCTGTTAAAAAAACTACATCAAATGCCTTAAAAATGAAAAAGTAGAGAGAAGTTAATGTCTATATAATAGTCTAAGCAATCAAAATTTTCTTTTTTCTTTTAAATATTGTAAAAATGATTTGTATCAACAAAAATTAGTGTATTTAAACAGTGTTAATGTGTATCCATACTACTATTTTAGTGTGAATACTTTTAAAGAATTTCGAATTAAAAACAATATTTAAGGAATTTAGTCAAATTAAACATTTTTGACGATAGATGTTATCAAATTTTTCATTCGGTTTTACTATTACTATTACTATTAATATACTACTCAACGCTCTTTAATCATCAACAAATATTTACTCTTTAATTTTAAAGTTTATTTTTCATCTTATAATAAAAAGTTTCCATTTATTTTACTACTATTTTATATTTAAAATTTAAGATGTTACTTTGTGAAAAACACAATGTTAGTCAGCGTCCATTGAAAGCGAAGTGGACCTTCTCGATTTTTTCACTGGTCGTTCACATTGATGGTCTGAATCTGCTTCTTCATCTAAAGTTGATAAAACATTTAAGGGCATATTTCTTTCATCATGTCCTTCAAATCTAGTGTCTTCGGGCTTGGAAAAATGCAACTTTGCTCTTCGTCCATGTAACCAATGTAAAAGATTGCTATAGCAAACATTACATACTGTATTTGGCGTAAAATCTTCACCACTTGTATCAAATTCATCGAAATATTTCGTATAGGCCAACTTAAATTCTTGAGAAAACAAATTTTTTCGTTCTTTTCCTTCAATTTTAGGCACTATATGACCACACACATAACAGAATTCATTTATTTTCGGGCACTTGTTATTTTCCATTTTCACAATAGAATTTCTTAATAATTATAATACTAAGTACTAATACAAGTGCACTAAGTACAGAAAAAAGATGTTAAAAAAAAAGACGAAAAAAATATCTTAGTCGATGAGTTGCAAATTTTTTCTCTCCTTTCACTAGAGCAGTAAACAAACCGTTCCGAAAAGCTCTTTTCGTACGTGATGAACACTGTACGTACTGTACTTTATGTAGCAACTACTTATAATAACGAACTCAACTGCTTGGTAACAAAAGCACGGGAAACATTAATGACAAAAGGTTCGAAAATTGTTAATTTCTCGATATTTGTTCAATTTTAAAGCATTAGATACAACTTCAGCAAACAACTTGTTCGACACTTTGCCTCCTCAAAGAGAAAACATTGTGATGGTGTCAATTTTTGATTTTCCAAAAATAGTTTGAATCAAATCCTTCTTATCTAAAAATGATGTGTACGAAGTTTTAAGCAAATTTGTGTGTGTGTGTGTTTGTGTGTGACACTTTTTACTAAACCAAATATTTAGAAAACGATTTCAATGAAATTTTGTCAGAGTTATTGCCCTCAAAAAAATCTAGAAACGAAAACAGGAATTTTAAGAAATACTAAATCAACAAATTGTGAGCAGATTTTTGTCACAAAAATAATTTTTGTCTTAAAAATAAGTTTTCTATAAATTCTTTATTTATTCTAAAAGAAATTTTAATTAGTAAGTCAAAAAATTTAATTCCTTGAATAGAAACGAATCGATTGACTTATATAAAGTGTATATTTTACCAAGAACTGATAGAGTAAACTACAATTTTTTATTATTTTTGACATTTAAAATTTGATTCTCAAATAATTATCCACTAGTATTTCTTTTATTTTTTACGCACATTTATGCTGAAGACAAGAAAATAACTTCCAATCATTTTACGATATATAGATGTGAGAAGAATTACGTTTTCTTTAAAAGAAAGACTGCTCAAAATCAAGTTTCAGAGGAAATATTCATGACGCAATAAAATTAGAATCCGAGCTAATCTAGAAAAACCCAAATGAGATTTTGCTAGTTTCGATAAGTACTTTCAGAAACTGAAGTCAAAATGGAGTGCACATTTTATGTGTTGCACTGTGTTATCGATTCGTCATCGTTCGCAGCAATTGGGCCCCTGTTACTAAACAACGTGGAAAATTTTGCGAAAGGATTTAGGTGTGCAAAAAAAATATAAATGAAAAGTGTTCTTTGTTTTTTTCTTGTTTCATCATTTAATTCATGCTCGGCCATTATTTTGTGACTTATTCTAATAACAATGTTTTATATATTTTAGTGACTTACTACAATATAATGATAATGATGATACACAAAATTTTTGGTTTTATTTTCATGCGGTGTATAAATATAAAGTAACGATGGTTTCCCTATTCGAGAACATCCTTTATACAGTTGCCCATGTCCAAAGCATGGATAAGTTAGGTCAATTCCACATAATTGAAGTGATTGACCTTGAGACTTATTGATTGTAATAGCAAAAGCAAGACGAATGGGAAATTGAAGTCGCTTAAAATCAAAAGGCAAATCTGTTGAAATCATTGGAATGCGCGGAATCAAAATATCTTCACCTTTAAATTTGCCTTTCAAAATTGTTGCTTCAATTACATTGTTCATTGTCCGTTTCACTGCTAATCTTGTCCCATTGCATAGTTTCGGCTGATTGATATTTCGCAACATAATGATCACTGCGCCGACTTTCAATTGCAAACGATGTGGTGGCAAGCCAGGCAAATTATGTGAATTCAAAAATTCAATTGGATAATTCACTACATCGTCGGGATTGGTGATTGAATCAATTGATTTATAGGTGACAATTTCACCTGGAATTTGAGTCAAAATACTGGCATTGATTTCATTGACATCGACATATTTGGCAGCTAATATAGCTCTCTCGCTTAGCCAATCTTGATCTCGATAGTTTTGTGCAATATTTGGGAATACATTTTGCACTAATTGTACTCTTGATTCTGTTACGGTACAAAAATTAGTTGGAAGTGTGATCATGCCTGTATTCTTATCAATTGGCTTTCGTCCATTTCCAATTTGCAACAAATGTTCGGAAAATTCAGCAGCTGTTGGATCATTCTGTAACTGCACACGAACATTAGTAGTTAATGTGAGTTTTTGAACATATCTCCACAGATTAGAAGATTTAAGGCACGCTCTCATTTCATCAGCTGCTGTTGATTTGGGAATAACAGGCAAAGTTTGTCGAAAATCACCGGCCAATAGAATTAGTGCACCACCAAATATGTTTGTGTTATTTCGAAAATCTTTCAGTGTTCTATTTAAGGCTTCCAGTGATTTTTTATGAGCCATCGTACATTCATCCCATACAATAATTTTACATGTTGCAAGTTGGTTCTTCATTTACTTGCATATTTAATGGTAATTTTAATGCAGAATGTGCAGTGCGACCGCCGTCCAATAAAGTTGCCGCTATTCCAGATAATGCCAAAGCCAATGCAATATTATTCTGCGATCGAATGGTGGCCAAAATGAACGACAACAAAAACGTTTTTCCAGTCCCACCTGGTGCATCTAAGAAGAATATTCCTCCTCTTTCATTTGCAACATTGTCTATAATTGTGTCATATGCCTGCCTTTGTTCTGTGTTTAATTTTGGTAGGTTTGTTGTTACAAATGTGCTCAGATCATTTCGATCATATTCGTTTTCACGTCTTAATTCTGCATTGTACGTATCATGCATCGGACGATTTGGTGCGATCATACCTAACTCACTCAGAGTTTTATTTGCAATCATCAGGCAAAAGTCTTCGATTTTAATTAATGCCTCATTATATAATTCATCTGTATAATTCAAATTTGGATTTGCAGTAATGCGACGTACTTGATGTAGGATATCTTCTGTCATGTATTCTTGGTAAGTACTCCACAATTCTTTTGGATTTGCTGGGAAACATGTAGCAATAATGATGGCAAATAGTGTTATTATTTGTTGTGGAGAACTTGTTGCACATGCATCCATAAGAGTTGCATCCCACTGATTATCATTTTCAAGCAAATTCAATTCTTTGCATGCTTGCTGATAAGTACAACAAAGATGACCATTAACTCGTTTCAAACTTTCGAATGATCTTGGGCCGGGAATATTAACTAAGAGTAAACGTAAATAGAAACATTAAACTTGACTTGGATGCACAGTGTAAAGTCGTCCGATTGCATCACCCAAATGAACACCTGGATATCCATCCACAGGTATTCCTCGTTGCCTTCGTATCCAGGACCTTGATGTTGCATTCCAAGTATAATATTTAAGAACATTTGAATAAAGCAATGTTCTTGCAAATGAATCTGTTTCACATAAGTTGAAAAATGCAGTTAATGTTGTTGCTGGTAGTCGTTCGGCCATTTGTTGAGCAGTATTTTCAGTGAAATAAACACTTTGTTCATTTTCTAAATGGACTGACAAATGAATAACAGCTGGATGGCGATCATGAAATCGTTGCTACTAAAGTATCTTCCCATTTGGTAATTAGTAATTTCATCATTTCGATTTACAACTCCAAATACTGCCATGTCACTTCCTTTATTGATATACATATGTATTTGCATATGTATTTGATGAATTTTACGGAGTTACAATATTCAACATTCATAAAGCGTTTTTCAGTAAGAGCGCTTCAACTTTTGAACTTTTTTGAATAAAACACAAACGGTTTGACTTTTATAACTAATTTTTTTTTTATTATCGAGTTTGAACATATACATTTAAGTATGAAATTCGATTTCTTTTGCATGACCACCGCGTGCACGTTTTACGAAGTCCAATCGTTGAACCCAATTTTCGACCACTCTTTTGCATAAATCGGCCGAAATTCCAGCAATTTCGCGTTCAATATTGGCTCTGAGCTCACAAATCGTCGCCGGCTTGTTACTGTAGACCAATGACTTCACATAACCCCAAAGAAAATAGTCTAGAGGCGTCAAATCACACGAGCGCGGCGGCCATTCGACCGGTCCATTTCTGGAAATAATGCGCTCATCGAACTTACTCTTCAACAAATCAATTGTAGCGTGTGCTGTGTGGCTTGTGGCCCCGTCCTGTTGAAACCACATGTCGTCTAAGTCCATACCATTCAATTGCGGCCAAAAATAATCGTTTATCATGTCGCGGTATCGATTTCCATTCACAGTAACGTGGCGATCGTTCTCGTCAACGAAAAAATATGGGCCAATTACGCCGCCGGCATGTAAACCGCACCAAACAGTCACTCTTTGTGGGTACATTGGTTTTTCGGCAATCTCTCTTGGATTATCTTTTGCCCAAATGCGGAAATTCTGCTTATTGACGAATCCACTGAGGTGAAAATGTGCGTCCTCACTGAAGATGAAGTGCGTGATATGCATTTTGATTTGAACGCCCGTTTTCATAATAAGCCTGAATAACTTTGACGCGTTGCTCAAGTGTGTAGCGTTCCATGAGGAAATGAAGTTTACAAATGACAAGCGAAAAATTAAAAATATTGCGTCGTTCGCCCTCCCTATCGGAAAAAAGTTGAAGCGCACCTATTGAAAAACGCCTTATGTGCGTTAAATGTTTTCGATAATAATTTGGAATACGGAACTTTCTAACGGTTATCGATCTCCACATCTTGATTATTTATTTTCACAGTGACTGTTTCTCCTTTATCTTCTGGTGATCTTCTACGGTACAATGGATATCCATCATTTCCAGTCATTGTTTCAGCAATTAATTGCCTTGGGTAGTTTTTTGAACATTTACCATCAACCATACATGGAGAATTTTGATTTAACGTACCACACGGTCCATGAATCATGTTTTTGGTTACAGTAGTATGTAATTCTGGATCTTCATTTATATCTGGAATTTCAGCACATATAATATGATAAATTTTATCTGTGGTTAGTTTTTGTTTTAACCAAATCAAAATATGCGCATGAGGCAAGCCTCTTTTTTGCCATTCCACAGAATGCATGAAACATTGTACATCTCCGTAAACTTTATGTTTTACAATGAAATCCATTAGAGACTGTAGCTTTCGTCTAAACACTCTTGCAGTAATGTCATGCCTATCAGTAGCTGATTGCCCTGTATATAAATGATTCGTAATATCATCCCATTTCGGATTGGATGTGAAAGTTATGAATAAGTCGGGTCGACCATAATTTCTGACATAACACATTGCATCTTGGTCGTATTCATGCATATGCCTCGGACTGCCTGTATACGATGAATTTAATATTACCATTTGACCAATGTTATTAACGTTGGTATTGTTGTTAATTGCATCTCGTAAATGTATGTATTCGTCACAGCGTAATTTTCTTTGGTTGAATCTAATGTAATTCAATCGTTCTGTTTCTATTTTCGCATACATGTCAACAATATACTGATGAAATGATATGGGATTCTCTTGATTTCCTCTTATCATGATTCTGTATGCATAATAATTCATTGCGCTTACAGTTTTATTTGTTTCTTGACCATTTGCTGGATTTATTTGTTTTATATCAATCGAATAACCATCTTCACCATACAGAACATAAGAGGACATTGTAATGCATCATATTTTCGATGCGTTTCATTAACACGTTGCAGTGTATCATTTCTTCTTTGCAAAACAATATCTCTTGGTTGAAATTCATCTCCAGATATAACAATTGCAACCTCGTTGCTTGAAGTTGGTTGATTGTATCTTCCACGATTTTATTTTTATGATTATCAGATGACAATCTTTCGATTGTTGTTTTAAAACTTTGCACCAAAACATTGTGTGTGTGTAATAAATCCTGTAACTCTCTCATAATGACTCTGTTTATATTTCTGGAAAATGCACACCGTGCTTCAAGTTCATCATCGTTGTCATTAATGAAATAATGACATCGTTATCGCAAAAATTTTGACTCTTGATCGGGTAATGGTAGTAATGAAACCTATTAAGTGATATGCTTGCCCTTGAATCTGAAAAAAGCCATAATTTGTGTCCATAAAATCTAATGATTCATTAGATGTGTCAGCGAATGTTGTTGAACGTTGAAGTTTATATATTACCTTGAACGTTGGCATGAAGTTATCGGTTATAATTTTTCCCGCACCAAAAGATGTCATTTGAAAACATGAATTATATGTGGCGCAACACATGCCTGGTGTTTCAGTTTTGAATTTCAATGCTTGAAAAAATCCGCAAATTTTATACATACTTCCAATGACAACGTATTTGTGAGATGAATAATCAAGTTGTGGATTATATTGAAATGCTGCACCATTTAAATTTACAGAATTGACATTAGCATGATTTTCCTCACTTTAATTTTGTCTGTGATTTTGCACATTTCTATTGCGACGTGTATTACGTCCGATGTTAGCATGTCTTCTACCTCTTGGCATTTCTTTTGCCGAATCAAAGTGGTCTTCTTTATGTCACTCAGAGCTCTTCATTGCTACTTTTCTTGTTTTTAAACTGGAATTCAAATTAACATACTGTTAGCGCCATCTTTTAAAAATATAATTGAACTGTGAGCACGCGTTGAAATGAAAATTACACTGAACAGAAATGGCAAATGATCAGGAAAAATAATATACATATATTTTTGAAATTTTTCTTGAAAATATCTACGGAAAGTGTGAAAACAATCTCTTTTCTTAAATATCTTAAGTAAAAACTTCTAAAATATTAATTATTTTTGCCGATTTCTGTTGTGTGTATTTTTCACACCATTTATTCACTGTTTCACTTGTTATCAATCATTTGCATAATTAATATACTATATATTTTGAAAATTTTTCGTGAAAATATCGTTAGAAAATGTGAAAACAATCTCTTCTCTTAAATATTTCTGACGCACTTTTTTTATCTCTTTGGTTGATGCCTGGAAACTGGTTCACTTGAACACTTTACCAAATAAAACACTTTCTTGTTAGTTTTAACACTTACTTTCACTATGTACTATTACTGATAACCTTTGGTAATCTTCTAAGAAAACGGCCTTGCTTAAGTACTTTTTTAGCGACGACCTGTTCAGGTTCGTTGAGCTAATGGTTTTGCTTCGGTTATCCCGAAGTGTGGGTGTAAAGAAGAAGTATTTAAGCAAAGTGTTAAGTTAGTCACAGCAGCATTTTGTTACTATTAATTATTGCAGGCGGTCAGCTACAGCTGTGCCTGCTAATTTGTATGTTTCTATTCTATGCGAATGCAGGCGTGCAGCCACTGCTGTATGAATATATGTATATGTATGTATGTTTGCATTCCATTGAAATGTATGTAATGGAATGAAAATTTAGGTATAAATAATGCTGCGTTAACTTGTACATATGTGAGTAAAATGCACGCTCCATGCAACCGTTTACAATAACAACCACTCGTAAAAAGAGCGCTGCCTCGTGTATACTGTGTGTTGACGAAGAAGTAAAGGAGATTTTAACCAAACCTAGTTACAAACCTTCTCTTCAATGTGGCAAAGTTTGGTTAAAATGGATTGAGCCATTCTCCGTACAGTTCATCACAACGCGAAAACGGCTGAATTTTTATATATGTATGTAGGAATCTGTAAAAAGACTAGAAGTGGTCAAGTTTACTAATAAACATTTATCGACAATGCAACTCTGTTGTCAATAGTAATATATTGATGAAAAAGAAAGAACTAACACGGGTTGGATCTTCCTCTTTGAGTTTGGTAAACGTTTGGTTGTCGCTAAAAATTGAATCCAATTATATTGAGTTAATCATTTGTATTTTCATAGTTATAAGTTTTCAAACATATTCATTAATAAACCTTTCACATAAAGAAACATTAATTCAAGTGCATTATCGCTTCGTTATAATGAATTCTATCGTCTTAAATTAATAACCCCACAAATTTGGTGTCAGAAGTGGGATAGACGATGAAATCGTGGAAAACTTAAAAAAAAAAATGAATATTGAAAACTAAAACATACAAGACCGTCGAACAAAAATTGCCGAGGATATTGCAAGATATATTTGTGAAGCATTTCTTATAAATCGTTAAACTTTTAAGAAATTGCGAAATTTTATGCAATTGTGGCAGTGGCAACGAAGCAAACTGGGAGAGAGAGAGAGACAACTAGTCGTGTTGGCATTTGGCTGGGAAGCACGAACAAAAGGAGAAACTGCAAATTTTGCGTGGCAAAGGCTGATATCGCAGTATCTTACAAATTTGCAAATTTTACGTGGCAGAGGCTGGAAACGAAAATTTGTAAGCAAAATCATCGGAGGACGTCTCAACTTGGTGCGACACTTAGAGGAAAGCAGATCGGTGACGTCAGCAGCGAATGCAGAGCGTGTGCAAAGAGAAGAAAAATAAGAGGAAGAAATTGGAGTGGTAACACCAAAACACGTGTAAGGTGTAGAAAAAAATCGTATTGAAATTTTATCCGAAGATATTTTAAAGTTTAAATATTGATTTGATAATACTGTTAAAACTAAATGAAATACTTGAAAATTAACGTAACGTAAATATCAACTTGATGGTTTCGAATTAGCATCGGCAAATGTTAACATTACATATAAATTGAGAGTCTAGTTGGAAAAAGTTAACATAACCTTAACAGTTGTGGAATTGAATTTGAATTCCTATTTGAAGTACATACATTTTATAAAAAATTCCAACTAAACATTTAACAAAACTATCATAGCAAAAACCTTTAAGTTAAGCATTTATAAAACTGTTTATAAAAATAATTTAATATTTCAGTACATGTAAAGCACAAGCACAAACGAGCACAAAATGAACAGAGACGAAATATTGGCGTGTACAGTTAACGAGTTAAAAGAGAAGTTGTCGGCATTAAATTTATCAACAACCGGTAGAAAACAATCATTGCAAGACCGATTATTAGAGCATTATGAGTTGCAAGTCGATGATGAAATCCTTGATAGTTCAGTAGAGGCTGTAGGAGCAGTACGATCAACTTTTACTTTACGTGATATTGAGGATTCGCTTTCACAGTTTAATGGATCAGGTCAGCCATCTGTTGAACAATGGATTGAGGAACTTGAAGATAGCGCTTCCGCTGTGCAGTGGAGTGGTCTTCAAAAATTCATATATTCAAAACAACTGTTGAAGGGTGCAGCAAAAATATATGTCCGTAGTCAAAGTGGCATTTGCGATTGGATGTCATTAAAGTCAGCGTTACTTTCAGAGTTTGGTACAGAAGTTTCTGCAATAGAAGTACATCGTATGTTGAGAAATAGGCGTAAACGACAGAATGAGGACTATCGCGAGTATCTGTATAGCTTAATGGAAATTGGAAAGCCCGTTAGATTGGATGAGACAAGTTTGATTGAATATTTCATAGAAGGCATACCAGATTCGAGAAGCAACAAGAGTAATTTGTATCAGGCCAAGACAGTTCAGCAGTTAAAAGAACAGATTAAAGTGTATGAGAAAATCCGAAATAGTCGCCCTCAAGCATCTTCTTCAGAAAAGTCTCAAGGTGAAAATAAGGGAAAAATAGGTGACAACAACAAGGGACAGCCTAAAAAGTGTTTTAAGTGCGGTGATCCGTCCCATTTGGCAAACGCTTGTAAAAAACCTGCAAAATGCTTCAAGTGTGATCAGCCAGGGCACAAAGCAGCAGATTGTTCAGGACCACGAGTTGTAGTCAAGCAAGAAATCAACAATGCAAGCACTCTTTCAAACAATAGTAGTGGAAAATGTATTTCCAAAGATATTACCTGCAAGAATGTACTTTTCTCAGCGTTGATAGATACAGGATGTGACCTTTGTTTGATTCGAGATGATATTGTTGAAAAATTGGGAAATGTCGAATTACAAAATGAACAGCATTGTCTAATAGGTATTTGCAACAGTCAATTAAAAACACTAGGAAGCTTTGTTACAGAAGTTGAGGTTGATGGTAAGCTTTTGGAAATTACCTTTCATGTCACAAGCAAGAATGATATTAAATACTCAGCAGTCATCGGAAATAGTGTGTTGGACGTTGTAGACTTAGTTGTTTCCAAAAATTCAGTACAATTTCGCCACAAAGGAACCGACGAGTTAGAGAAAATAAGTACACTAGAGTTGTCAGATAAAGTTGCAGAACAAGACTTCGAACTATTTCAAGAGTATAAAGACTTATGCTTATTTGCTGCAACGCAAGATGCTGAGATTGATTTATCTCATCTTGATAAACCTTTAGTCGAGACAATCAAAACCCTCATTAGTACATATTTACCAGAAAACAAAAAGAAAAGCCCTGTTGAAATGAAAATATTGCTCAGTGATGAGTTTCCCGTGTTTGAACGTCCAAGACGTATGTCATACTCTGACAAGTGTATCGTTGACACTCAAGTTCAAAAATGGCTAGACGATAAAATAATTCAACCCAGCTCATCGGAGTATGCTTCTCCCATTGTTCTCGTTCCCAAAAAGGATGGTAATAAAAGACTATGTTGTGACTACAGACGCTTGAATGCTAAAATTGTAAGGGATAGCTTTCCAATGCCATTGCTAGATGACGTAGTTGAAAGATTGCAGGGTCATAGGGTATTCACAACGCTTGATCTTGCGAATGGATTCTTTCATGTTCCAGTCGAGCCGAGTTCAAGGAAATATACAGCTTTTGTGACTCATAGTGGTCAATTTGAGTTTCTTTTCGTTCCTTTCGGCATATCGAATTCACCAGCTGTGTTTTCACGCTATGTTCACGCAGTTCTAATAGATTTGGTACAAGATGGAACAGTAGTTACTTATATGGATGACCTCATTATTCCCTCTAAGGATACGGATGAAGGCATTCAAAAATTGAGACGTGTTTTAGCTAGAGCCGCAGAGTTTGGTTTGCAAATTAAGTGGAGCAAGTGTCAGTTTCTAATGGAAAAAGTTGATTTTTTGGGATATATAATTGAAAATGGCACAATAAAACCATCCAAGGCAAAAACATTAGCCGTTCAAAATTTTCCCATACCAAACGATAGAAAAAGCTTACAGCGATTCCTTGGCTTGACTTCATATTTTAGAAGGTTTATAGAATCGTATGCTTTAGTAGCTAAACCCTTGTCAGATCTACTTCGTAAAGATGCAAAATTTCAATTTGTCGAACACCAACTGGTTGCGTTTAGTCAGTTAAAGTCAGCATTAGTAAGCGCTCCAGTACTGAGCTTATACAATCCAAAAGCAGAAACCGAGGTACACACAGATGCTTCTATGCATGGCTATGGTGGTGTACTTCTGCAAAAGAATGCTGATGATCAACTTTATCATCCAATTCAATACCTTAGTCGCAAAACCAAACCAGCAGAAGAAAAATACCATTCTTATGAGGTGTTGTCAATTGTCGAGGCGTTGAAGAAATGGCGAGTCTATCTTCTTGGTATTAAATTCAAAATAATCACAGATTGTAATGCTTTCGCAATGACAATGAAAAAGCGAGGTGATATTCCTCTAAGAGTTTCGCGTTGGGCACTATTTTTACAAGATTTTAATTTTGAAATCGAACATAGAAGTGGAAGCAAAATGAGACATGTTGATGCTCTGAGTCGTGTATCTTGTCTTATGCTAGAAGATTCAATGCATCATAGACTTAAGCAGGCACAAACAATGGATGATTGGGTCCGAGCAGTGATGACAGTCTTAGATAGCAGCACGTACGAAGATTTCTATATTAAGCATGGTGTTTTATATAAAGATCCCATTAAGGAACTTATAGTTGTACCATCGCTTATGGAAGAGGAAATTATTCGATTAGCTCATAAGCAAGGGCATTTCTCAGCAAAACGGACTCAAGAAGCAGTAGAAAAAACATTCTTTATTCCACAACTATCAACGAAAGTGCCTAAAATTGTCAAGAGTTGCGTTGAATGCATTGTCTCGGATAGTAAAGCAGGAAAGAAGGAGGGATTTCTAACACCGATCAACAAAGAAGATAAGCCGTTAGGTACTTATCATATAGATCATGTTGGCCCAATAGAGCAAACTAGCAAAAATTACAACTATATTTTAGTAGTAGTGGATGCTTTCTCGAAATTCGTTTGGCTTTATCCAACCAAGAATACAGCGGCAGATGCAGTTGTAGATCGTCTTAAGAGGCAGGCAGGAGTGTTTGGTAATCCAAAGCGCATAATCTCAGATAGAGGAGCAGCATTCGTTTCGAACCAATTTAAGGAATATTGTCAAGGGCAGGGTATACAACACTTGATGATAGCTACTGGAGTTCCTCGCGGTAACGGACAAGTAGAACGCATCCATAAAATCGTTATACCAATGTTGACCAAATTATGTCACGAAAATCCTTGTAATTGGTATAAGCACGCTGATTCCGTACAACAGACAATAAACAACACGTCGCCTAGAAGTAATATACTAAAATATCTCCGTTTAGATTGCTTACAGGTTTTGAAATGAGATTAAACAAAATACCGGACTTACAAGAATTTTTAGATGAACAAATAATTAGTGAAATAAATCAAGAGAGGGAAGAAGTTCGAAAAGAAGCACTGGAAAATATTGCAAAGATACAACAGGAAAATCGTAGGACATTTAATAAAAATCGCAAGAAAGAATTAAAGTACATTTTAAATGAGCTAGTAGCTATTAAACGTACTCAATATGGTACCGGACTAAAGATAAAACCTAAATATTTTGGTCCTTATAAAATTACAAAGATTAGGGCACACGGTAGATACGATGTGGAAAAAGTTGGAGAACATGAAGGCCCAGGTAAAACCACAACTGTGGCGGAATTTATGAAGAAGTGGGTTGATTTGGAAAATGGTTCATTCGAGTCGAACGAAGCGTCAGGATGGCCGAATGTAGGAATCGGTAAAAAGACTAGAAGTGGTCAAGTTTACTAATAAACATTTATCGACAATGCAACTCTGTTGTCAATAGTAATATATCGATGAAAAAGAAAGAACTAACACGGGTTGGATCTTCCTCTTTGAGTTTGGTAAACGTTTGGTTGTCGCTAAAAATTGAATCCAATTATATTGAGTTAATCATTTGTATTTTCATAGTTATAAGTTTTCAAACATATTCATTAATAAACCTTTCACATAAAGAAACATTAATTCAAGTGCATTATCGCTTCGTTATAATTAATTCTATCGTCTTAAATTAATAACCCCACATGTATATAGATTGTGTTCAGCGACGAAGCTCATTTTTGGATCAATGGGTTCGTAGATAAGCAGAATTGTCGATTTTGGAGTGAAGATCAGCCAGGAGAATTGCAAGAGCTACCAATGTATCCAGAAAAGGTCACAGTTTGGTGCGGTTTATGGGTTGGAGGTATCATTGGACCGTACCTGTTCAAAGATGCTCCGTATCGTAACGTAACTGTGAATGGTGAGCGCTACCGTGAAATGATATCCAACTTTTTTTGCTCAAAATGCAAGAGCTTGACTTGCATGACATGTGGTTTCAGCAAGACGGTGCCACATGCCACACAGCACGCGTAACAATGGACTTGTTGAAAGACGAGTTCGGTGAACATTTTATTTCACGTTCGGGACCTGTCAATTGGCCACCCAGATCGTGCGATATAACGCCTTTAGACTATTTTTTGTGGGGCTATGTTAAAGCTCATGCCTAGTCAGACAAGTCTGCTTCAATTAAAGCATTTATATGTGAGATACTGGCCGAAACATTGGAAAGAGAATGCCAAAATTGGACTAAGCGGATGGACCATTTGAAGCGCAGTCACGGTCAATATTTGCATGAAATAATCTTCAAACATTAAATTATATGGACTGTACTATCAATTTGAATAAAAATTTCATGCATTTTTCTGAATTTTACGTGTGTTTTCCTATAGCTCTTAAAAAATCACCCTTTAGCTGGCAATTGCGGTTTTTACGTACAGTTCCTGTTGCAAATATGCCCATTTCTTTCAACGAGATCAGAAGGCTTACTGACGTAAACCAATGTCGAAAGAAAGCTTAAAATGTTTGTCCTTAGGAAGACCTTTTGCCAAATATAAAACTACTATAAACTAAAACTTTCATTATGTCCTTTATGAATGTATACCTTTGAACGCAATGATTTGTTTATCAATACTTTTATGTTCTTCCTGGGGTAGCTTTCCAAAATTTCTTTGAGACTATCAAATCGTCTCTTTTGGATTGTTTAGTGTTATCGTTGAAATGTAAACATTTGTTTTATTTTTTCAAACTTTCCGCGCGGCATTGAATCTGTTATAGCGGTAATATTTAAATTTTTCGACCATTCCATTTTGAGTGGAGGCAATTTTAAAACACCCATGTACAACAAAATACCAATATAGCCGTATTCTTGCAGCGCATACAAATCTGTTTGTTGTGTGATCAAATCAAAAACTTGGCTATTAAAAAAAGTGCAGAAATATTCTACTGACGTCATCACATCGTCGACCTTCAAAGTATTTTCTTCTCAACTGGTCTCCGAAGGTATAAATGGCCTTTTTTTCCACTTTAGTGTCTTGGGGTCAACTTTTTCAAAGCAATTATCAGCCACACAAGATTTCGGCTCACATTCTTCGGTAATTATATTTTCGAGAAGGTCAATCTCTATAGTTTCCCCTCTTTGCACGATCCCTTCCAAATTCTTCTCTAAAACTGCAGAAATGTCATCCATCTTGTCATCACTTTCGTCGTCAGAAGAGGCATCCCAATCAAAGTTAACAATCCTCTCAATATCGTTATCTGACAATCCTTTCTCTTTCGGTCTCATAACTAAGTACAAAAATATTTATTACCACAATGGCAAAAGGTTGCCTACAAGCAACATTGCAACTTTGAAAACTACTCACCTGGTTAATATTTTTAACTAATCAAATTTAAATTCAATTTGGAAATTTAAATCCGTGCTAAAAAACATGGCATATACACTTTTGAATTTTTTTCATTATTATAAAATTAATCACTCACTTTGAAAACTCTTTTGAATTTCACAACAGTATTTTCAGCGCTGCACGTACTGTTTATTCAACATATCTTCGCTAAATGATCTACAAATGATATTTTTTTTGCTCATATTTTGAGAAGATACATAAAAGAATTGTTATCATTTATAACAAAACGAACGCTTTCCGTAAGCTGTTAAACTGCCGAAGTTGCTCACAGGCAGCGGTGTGGTCGAAAGGGTTAAACAACTTTTTAGGTTTTTACCATGAAGTAGAATTTTATTATTCGATATTTGAATTCAAATGATTAATAGGAAAAGTAATAGGAATATGAATAAGTTCGTGCGGTTTTTTTTCGAAATTTGAAACTTTATTGACGTAAAATGGTTACAAATTTAATATTCAAAATATTGTCCATCGCTTACTACTACTTTTTCCCATCTTTCTGGCAATTCACGGATTCCCTTTGTGAAAAATTCGGTCGGTTTTGCCGCAATCCACGAATCGATCCATTTTTTGACTTCATCGTAATTACGGAAGTGCTGGTCAGCCAGGCCATGTTGCATCGATCGGAAGAGATAGTAATCGGATGGCGCAAGGTCTGGACTATACGGCGGGTGGGGTAGGACATCCCATTTGAGCGTTTCTAAGTATGTTTTGACCACTTGTGCAACATGTGGCCGAGCATTGTCATGTTGCAAAATAACTTTGTCGTGTCTATCGGCGTATTGCGGCCGTTTTTCTCGCAGTGCTCGGCTCAAACGCATCAATTGTCGTCGGTAGACATCCCCCGTAATCGTTTCATTCGGTTTCAGTAGCTCATAATACACAACACCCAGCTGGTCCCACCAGATACACAGCATAACCTTCAGGCCATGAATATTCTGCGCCGACGTCGATGTTGAAGCATGGCCAGGGTATCCATACGTTGCCCGACGTTTTGGATTGTCGTAATGGACCCACTTTTCATCGCCAGTCACAATTCGATGCAAAAAACCCTTTCTTTTGTGCCGTTGAAGCAGTTGTTCGCATGCCATAAAACGGCGTTCAACGTCTCTTGGCTTCAATTCATACGGCACCCAATGGCCTACCTTTCGGATCATTCCCATGGCTTTTAAACGTTTGGAAATGGTTGATTGATCAACTCCCAAAGTTTTTGCAACCTCTTCTTGCGTTTGAGCCGGATCTTGATCGAGCAATTCCTCCAATTCGGTATCCATGAACTTTGGCGGCGCACCCTCGCGTTCTTCGTCTTCCAAGCCAAAATCACCACTTTTAAAGCGTGCAAACCACTTCTGGCACGTTCGCTCAGATAGAGCATGCTCACCATAAACTTCCACCAAGATACGATGACTTTCGGCTGCTTTTTTCTTCATATTAAAATAATGAAGAAGAATTCCCCGCAAAAACACATTATTTGGCACGAAATTCGACATTTTCAAGTGTGGTAAAAATATTGTTGTTTACGCTTCAAATAAAAAACTTATACTGACGTTTGTGCCTTACGACAGTAGCTCTCCAATGAATGTTTGGAAATGTGGATCGATGGAATAATAATCAAGTTACGCCATCTGCACGAACTTATTCATAGTCCTATTATATAATACATTTTAGAAATAAAAAGTCCATATTGATTGAAACATTTTAGTTTAACAATTTGAGGTTTTCGTCTCTGTTGTTAGGAACAATACTGTAGGTGAACACAGCTCAAAGAAGCTTCAGTGATTTCTTCAATATTAAATGCTCGGCTCTTTCGGCTTCATCCAAAAGCTGAATGTATCCACAGTAACCTGCAAAAAATACGCACTCTGGTTCCAGGGAAAGCTTCTAACTTTACAGCTATACATGTATCTACATATATTTCTTGCACTTTTTATCAATTGGAGAACTACATACTTAAATAATAATACGTCCACTTATGCATTAATCACCTATAAATCCACCAAATTAATATACCCGGCATATGGCAGATTACAAGCAAAATTGACAATCAGCTGTCAATAATGCTTTGAGAGGTTTTTCTTAATAGAAATTATATTGGTGGTATATTTCGGTGTTTCTGGTTTCTTTAATTTTTATTAACGATATGAAGAAAATATAAGGAGAAGGAATGGCTAATTTAATTGCGCAATTGGCTGTTAATAATAAACAGTTGGAGGAAATCCGTATGCGACGTTTACTGAGGTTGCAAAAAATTGTGGCAGCAATGCGCATGGGATATTCTATATTACATTTTATAATAAGTAATAAGAGGGCAAAGCGTTTATGGAGACACGCTTTTTTCTGTAAAATGAATCCACAATTAATATTATTTAACAAAAAATTTATTAGAATCATGTTTACAGACCTGTTTTCTTTGCCGGCATCTATTTCATTTAGTTTTTATTTTGATGTTTCTCTTCACATTCGTAATAATAATTATCAATAACACAGAAAACACAGGGTTGTATGTCAAAACGTATCGTTATTATCTAGGATTATTTGATAGCCTCAGATTTTGGGAGAGAAATGCTGTATGGGAAATCGCACTTTTTAATTACGGATTTTAAGTTAAGCGTGAAAAAGTAAATCATCTACTTATAAGTGAACGTATTATATCATACTAATAATTATTTATCTACTATCAGACGGGCGGCTGCCGTAGACGAGTGGGTTGGTGAGGGACTACTATTCGAAATTCAGAGAGAACGTAGGTTCGAATGTCAGTGAAACACCAAAATGAAGAAAACCATTTTTCAGGCAATGGAAAACCTAAGAGTGTATTTCTGCCATCAAGAAGCTCCTTATAGAAAATATCTGCCGTTCGGGGTCGGCTTGAAACTGTAGCTCCCTCCATTTGAGGAACAACATCAAGACGCATGTCACAAATAGGAGGAGGAGGTCGGCTAAACACCTAAAAAGGGTGTACGCGCCAAATATTTGTAGAGGGTGTTTTTTTTAGAGGTTAGGTTTTCAAGTTGGCACTACTTTTTTCGTAGATGGTCTTTTTGACAGCTGTCACTTGATTTATGCTCAATTTGGTTTGCCATTTCATAATGAATAGACTTACACCTGAACAACGTTTGCAAATCGTGCAAATTTATTACGAAAATAATGGTTCGGTTCGCGCGACGCATCGCGCGCTGCGTCCAATATTCGGTCGACATAATCGTCCATCAGAGTCACTAATTCGATTAACCATGGATCGGTTTCGCACCACGTTTGCTCTAGTGGATAATACGCATCCTCAGAGACGTCGTACAGTGCGCACCGAAGACGCTATTGCTGCTGTGGAGCAGAGTATCGAAGAAGACCCGAATGAGCCCATCCGCCATCGCGCGCAGCAATTGGAGATGTGCCCATCCACTTTGTGGAAGATTTTGCGGAAGGATCTTGGTTTGCTGCCATACAGCCAACGCAACAATCGATTTATTGAAGGAAACTTTTGGTGAGCGCATTATCTCGCGCCGTGGACCTGTGGCGTGGCCTCCAAGATCGTGCGATATAACACCGCTGGACTATTTCTTGTGGGGGTATGTGAAGTCGCTTGTCTACGCAGATAAGCCCGAGACGATTGACGTCTTGGAAGAGAATATTCGGCGCGTTATTGCTGACATACGGCCCCAATTGCTGCAAAAAGTGTTCATTTTTAAAACATAATGGCAAACCCTTATCTTTATAATAAAGCTAAATTCTTGGCCATAACATTAAATTATATACGTTTTATTTCATCTTGAAAACCTAACCTCTAAAAAAAACACCCTTTATATATAAATATATATCAGAGAACAATTGTTTCGAAATTTTCTCTATGTAATTTCGAAATGTCCGGCACAAAACTTTATTATATAGAAAGCTACTTGTTGCTATTTTCTGCATCTTACTGTACGCTCTTAGGCGCACTTCACACACAGCAGCTGTGGCCGTCGAGCATTTAGAAGACATATTTACACACATATGTACATATATGGGAGCAAACATATATACGGACTCGCGACCATTCGACATGACAAAAATTTACGATTCACCAAACATTGGTAAATATTTCTATAAAAAATATTTCAGTATTGACTATTTTCGAATGGACGTTTATGATTTCTCCAATCTTAGTTAAATGATTTTTTCATCGTTGAGAAAAATTGTCATATGGGTGGCTCGTTTTATGAATGAAAGTACTTTGCTCCTAGAAATATGAGCTCGAACTTATCAATGAATTTTTTTTGTTTCGCTGAACAATGTCACCGGATTTACACACGACTTGTCTTTTCATTTTTCTTTCGCAGTCACAGGGGCAAAATTGTTTTCGGCAACATTTTGACGTTTACTACCTTAGCATCTTCTGTTTCGGATATATTCTACAACCCGCTAACATGTAAAGCGGGGAACGTTCGTCAACAGTTTCTTAAATATTTCAATGGAGGATGTAAACTGGTTAAAAAATAAATAATTTCTTGTCTTTTTTTATTTACCTACACATGTTTATATACATTTTTGTACATGAATATAAAAAAAAATTAAATTAAAAATACTTCATATATATATAACTAACTTAAAATGAACTTGAGTATCTAGTAATGGGGGGAAACATTAGAATTTAACATAAACATGCCCCATAACTTTTTTAAATTAAACCTACTTTACTAGCAAAAATAATCCTGCATTTCCCAAGCAGCGTTCGGATGTTTGTCGTCGTTGATATCTTCCGTTTGATTGAAAACCAACACATAACTCAGAACTTTCTCTCACAAAAGAAGAAAACAAATGAAGCAACTGTCAAAAATTGCTTTAATATTTGAAATACCTACGAATAAGAAGTACAAAGCGTGTCACCAGTACGGGAGACAAATTCCCTTCTCTCTTCCGCTGCCGTCCTTCTCCCCGGAACAAAATATTTCCCATCCATATGTTTCTGTGTGCAAATGGGCACCATTTGAAACTATTCAGAGCCGCCGCGACTAAAATCATCATGACTGCTACGGCTGCGCCTATGAATGTATTTTGTTCTTGGGTTCAGGCCTAGAATTTGGAAACATCCGCATGTGAGTGAGTGCTCTGAACATTGTTTTGCTGGGAGTTCAGAATACATATATGTACGTACATAAGCTATGGCATCAAGAGTGCCTACGCATAATATATATATATATATATATATGGTAAGTATATGCATTGGCATATGTGAGGCAGGAATTCGATCATTCTGGTATTTACTCCTTAATTATTGCATGTAGATATAAAATTAATTTAAGTTAATTAGTTATGTGGATATTTTGAAATAATTTTGATAATACACTAAATATCAATGTGACAAATCGCAACCCTGCGACAAGGAGCAGAAGTCACATGAGTGAACAAGCGAGTAGTCAGTAGTTGTGAAGCAGCCGTAAAGCGAAGAAGTTCATATTGACATAAATTCAAATACTATAAACTACAAATTTTATAATTACTGATTCTTCATTTTTACATAAATACAAACAATAATATAAACTACAAATTTGACAATTACTTATTCTTCATTTTTACATGGGGGCTCAACCTCTGAACAAAATACTAGGAAAAAGTCGAAGCATGAGAATGTTCGAGAATGCCTATATGTAGATCAAGCAAAAAGAAGTGTAAAGCAGCAACAGAAGTTCAGTTAGAAGTCGAAGAGAAAAAAGTAGAACCGAAACCGGTAGAAGTTCAGTTGGAAGTTGAAAAAAGTGGGAAGCCGCAAGCAACAAAAAAGAGTCAAGAAGAAGGGGAAGAAGACGATTCGAAGCTAAAGTCAGCAGCAAAAATTTCAGTGGAAGTTGAGAAAATTAGATTAAAGTTGATAGAGTCTGAAGATTTTAACGTGAACAATATGCTGTCAACATCAAGTGCATGCAGTAATTCGGCAAATTCAGTTGAATTTCTCGAAATGTTAAGAACTCTAGAAGCCAATAGGAGCGTAACAGTCGAACAATTTGCAAAAATTATACCAGATTATGACGGTATAACAGTTCCAATCAGAACGTGGCTGGAGAATTTCAACGAAAATGCGTCTGCGTACGATTTAACGGAAAAACAGAAGTATGTGAATGCAAGAAATAAGATGAGAGGAACAGCCAAATTGTTCCTCGAAACGGTCGGCGTCTCTATGAAGCTTTTTGTGAAGCACTAGTCGAAGAGTTTGACGTGATACTTAGCAGTGCCGACGTTCATCAGAAGTTGATACAACGGAAAAAGAGAAATGAAGAGAATTTTCACGAGTACGTACTTCAAATGAGGAAGCTAGCAGCGCTAGGAACGGTGGAAGATGAATCAGTCATTCGATATATCGTGGATGGTCTAAAGGTACGTGACGACTTGACGACCTTTATCTAGCGCCAAAACTTTTAAAGAGCTGCGAGATCGTTTCGAATTTATACAGCAGATGAGCGGCAATCAAATCAACAACCTGGTAGAGCAAAAGCAAAACTACGCGAAGCCAGCGCAGAAGGACAGAGACGGCGGCAGCGAACTGCGTGGTCACAATGCGAAGCAGAGACAAAATGTTTCAAGTGCAATGGTAGTGGACAAATTGCAAAAAATTGTGACAAAACGAACGGGAAGAGGACAGTAAGCATAATAACGAATGACAAGAGAAACAAGAGAATGCAGATCAACAAGAAATATTTTTCATGTCTGATTGATACTGGCGCAGATGTATCGCTGATGCAGCAAACTGTGTATGAGAAACATTTTAGCAATTTGGAATTGAGTAAAAGTTCTGCGAAATTGTATGGTTTGGGAAATGTAACAACTACGGTTAAAGGTGCACTCAAAGTAGAAGTTTTTGTGGATAAGATAAAATCCGATCATACATTCCTTGTTATAGCTACAGCAAAATAAGTTGCGAGGTGATTGTGGGCTACGATTTCATTCAGCAATTCCAATTGGAATTTAATTCCGAGGGGTATTTTTTTCTGAAAAAATTGATCAGAAGCACGATGGGACATTTCAGTGTGTATACAATGTTGTAGAATCGGGGCACGAAATTGACGTTGCACCACAGTACAGAGAAGTTGTAATGAAATTAATCAATAATTATAAACCGGTTGCTAACCCTGCTGTACACCCTATTCAATTAAGAATTGTAACAAAGGAAAATCTACTAAACTTTAATGAGAGTCCAACTCAAATGTCTGGAGCAGAGCGTGGCGTTGTTAAAAAGCAAATTGAGGAATGGTTAGAAAAGGGTATAGTGCGTGAATCCACTGCAAATATAGCTAGCAAAGTCGTCCTAGCAAAAAAGAAGATGGCAGTTATCGTGTTTGCATAGATTATAGGAAACTGAATGTCAATGTTTTAAAAGACCGATTCCCTGTACCGATTATTGACGAGGTTTTAGAGAAAATGCAGTCAGCTAGAGTTTTTTCAGTGATGGACCTGAAAAATGGTTTTTTCCACGTCCCTATCGAAGAAAGTAGCCAAAAGTTCACGGCATTCGTTACAAAAGAGGGTTTATATGAATTTACTAGGGCACCATTTGGTTTCTGCAACTCACCTGCGGTGTTCGTTCGGTACGTTATGTATATTTTTCAGCAGCTTATAAACGAGGGAATAATGGAAATGTATGTAGACGACATAGTAGTTTTTGGTCAAACAAGCGATGAATGCCTTACAAATGTGCGAAAAGTGTTGCAAACAGCAGAACCTTACGGCTTGCAAATTAAATGGGCTAAGTGTAAGTTCTTAAGAGATAAAATTAGCTTCTTGGGGCACGAAATTCAGAATGGCAACATATGGCCAGGTAAAGATAAAATAAAAGCTGTTAAAAATTTTCCTATGCCGAAAAATATTAGAGGAGTTCAAGCGTTTTTAGGATTAACTGGATATTTTAGAAAGTTTATCCAAAATTATGCAACTAAAGCTAGGCCACTAACGCAATTATTGAAAAAAGATGCAGCATTTGTAATGGGTGTCACAGAACAGAAAGCAGTACAGAAGTTGAAGGCAGCACTTACTCGAGACCTCGTTTTAAAGATTTTCAAACAAAACGAAAAAACTCAACTTCATGTCGATGCATCAAAGCATGGCTTTGGGGCAACATTGGTGCAGCAGCATGAGAGCAAGTGGCATCCGGTGTTTTACTGGAACCGAAAGACGTCACCACAAGAAGAAAAACTTCACAGCTACTTTCTGGAAGTGAAGGCAGCATATCTAGCGACGAAACGTCTTCGTCATTATTTGATGGGTATACGGTCGACCTAATAACAGATTGCGCAGCGTTTAAGCAGACAGCTGCCAAAAAAGATGTGCCACGTGAAGTAGTTCAGTGGCTCATGTACTTACAAGATTTTGACTTTGATATTGAGCATCGTTCAGCAGATAGAATGAAACACGTAGATACCTTAAGCCGCTATCCGGTTATGGTAATCGAGTCACACATAAAAGCAAAAATTCGTAAAGCGCAGCTAAATGATGAACATCTGAAGGCAGTAACTGCAGTTCTCGAACAGAAACTTTACGCTGACTATGTTTTGAAAAACGGAGTTTTATTTTAACAATTAAAGGGCCTAGAACTGCTCGTTGTAACTTCGGCCATTTCAGCACACAAAAAACGATTCACGTAATTCAACAAGATTATTTTATACCGCATCTCGAAAAAAAGGTAACGCAGCATATTTCGAATTGTATTGAGTGCATAGTACATAATCGAAAGTTGGGAAAGCAAGAGGACTTCCTGCATTGTATTGACAAGGGTGACTCTCCACTGTCTACTATCCATATAGACCATTTGGGAATTTTAGATCCTACGGCGAAGAATTATAAGTATATTTTTGCGATTGTTGATGGATTTTCGAAATTTGTTTGGATATTCCCGACCAAGTCAACGGACGCAGAGGAAGCAGTAAAGCATTTAAAAACATTTGGGAATCCGAAACGAATTGTGAGCGATAGAGGATCAGCTTTTTTATAAAATGTATTTAAAGATTTCTGCAAGGAAAATAAAATCGAGCATATTGCAATAACAACGGCTGTCCCGAGAGGCAACGGACAAATTGAGCGCGTCAATAGGGTTATACTTTCTATGTTGGCAAAATTGTCAGCTAATAATTCAGCCAAATGGTATAATTATACAGCGATGGTGCATAAAGCGATTAACACACATGTTCATACAACAACAAAATTTACACCTTACGAAATTATGTTTGGTGTAAAAATGAGAAACGAAATGTCTGCCGATATAATTAAGTTGCTCCAAGATGAAATGTTGGTCGCATTCCAAGGGGATCGCAACAAACTAAGAGAGGAGGCTCGAATCAATATCCAAGCCGCCCAAGAAGTGTATAAACGAAATTTCGACAGGAGGCGTAAAAGTAGTCAGGGATATCAAAAGGCGGATTTGGTGGCGATAAAAGTAACACAGTTTTCAGATAAAAAGTTGGGGAACAAGTTCATCGGGCCTTATAGCGTGATCAAAGATAAAGGTAATGGGCGGTACGAGGTTGAAAAAGCAGCCGATTTCGTTGGGCCGCACCTTACTTCTGCCAGCGTCGACAATATGAAGCTTTGGGCCCATTATGCAGCTGCAAACGACGTGTCATCTGGGACAGATGACGAACAGGATGACCGAATGTGACAAATGGCAACCCTGCGACAAGGAGCAGAAGTCACATGAGTGAACAAGCGAGTAGTCAGTAGTTGTGAAGCAGCCGTAAAGCGAAGAAGTTCATTTTGACATAAATACAAATCCTATAAACTACAAATTTTATAATTACTGTTTCTTCATTTTTACATAAATACAAATACTATAAACTACAAATTTGACAATTACTTATTCTTCATTTTCACATCAATACAATTTAGTTAATTAGATACTTAAAATTTCACATTCATGCGTACAAACTTATATACTTAGAAATAATTTATTCCTCTCACAAGAAATAATCCATATGCGCTGGCAAAATGCCGACAAAAAGTAAACACGAAAGAAAAATGTATAATCTCTGTTGTTATTTTATTTTGCCTATCACCAAATCATGGCACTTATATTTCAGTGCAAACCCTATATTTAATTCTGTTGGCTACGCCCCGCTGTGTTAACTCTCGTATGTTAATTTTTCCCAGTCGTGTTAAAATAATAACAATTTCTTAGCCCCGTTTTGTTAGCATTTGACATTTAACCTGCTCATTCGTTCCTGAGCCTTCTCTATATATCTACGTTCTCTTTTACTTACTCAATGCTTCCACCGAATCCATTAATAAATATCATTTCATATTACCATAAATTTCACTCCAATCAACATTTCTTTCGATCTTCGAAATGAGTGAAAATAAAGAACAAAACAAAAAAATAATTTTTTTTGCAAACCATAATATTTTCAACGATTCGTTTTTCTTCTGTAGGTAGCTCGATGCATGGCGAAACCAATAAAAATGGTAAGCAATTAAAAATTATATTCCCGCGTTACTTTAAAATGAATTATAAATGTGGCGCATTTGCCTTACAAGTAATGGGGTCCAGCCAGACCCGGGTGTACAACCGAAAGCTTTAAAAAAGGTTTCCACCGGAAGGTTAAATAAATTTCGGAGTGTGAGCCAAAATCGGGAAAGTTGTTCAAGACTTGTCTTGATAAATCATCTACTGCCACATTTAAACTACATAGGTATAAAAGAATTTGGGAGCGAATCCTTCTATATACGCCCTCCATCGCTTGATTATGGAGTTAGGGTTTTTTCCTGATTTTAGATTCGTAATATGTGGATTAATGATAGGTGAAAATGTTTAATCCCCTGCACCCGAAGAGATAGTTTCTCAAATTTTGTATAGGCCATACCATGACTAATAACTCTTTTTCATAGTTGGCCTCTATTTTAGAAACGGGTTTTGAAATAAATATGAATGATCGATTATTCTGCAACAATCCTGCACCTATGGCTTGTGAAAAGGTGTCAATTGTTAAGACAATCTATATATATGTGTATATATATCATATATATATACATATATATAACGAGTGATTTTTTAGCTATTATCTTTTTAAACAGTTGGTTTAAACAGCTGACGCACGTTTCGTGTTTTGTTTCACTGTCAAACATCTTCAGTTTGGTCTATAATTTAACCATGAATCGTCTTACAATCGAACAACGCTTGCAAATCATTGAAATTTATTATAAAAATTCGTGTTCTGTTAAGAAAGTTTAAAATCCACTTTTTTATCGAAAAATTGTGTTCAGCGACGAAGCTCAGTTCTGGATCAATGGGTACGTAAATAAGCAGAATTGTAGATTTTGGAGTGAAGATCAGCCAGAAGAATTGCAAGAGCTACCAATGTATCCAGAAAAGGTCACTGTTTGGTGCGGTTTATGGGCTGGAGGTATCATTGTACCGTACCTTTTCAAAGATGCTGAGAATCGTAACGTAACTGTGAATGGTGAGCGCTACCGTGAAATGATATCCAACTTTTTTTGCCCAAAATGCAAGAGCTTGACTTGCATGACATGTGGTTTCAGCAAGACGGTGCCACATGCCACACAGCACGCGTACCAATGGACTTGTTGAGAGGCGAGTTCGGTGAACATTTTATTTCACGTTCGGGACCTGTCAATTGGCCACCCAGATCGTGCGATATAACGCCTTAGATTATTTTTTGTGGGGCTATGTTATAGCTCATGTCTATTCAGACAAGCCTGCTTCAATTAACGCATTGGAAGACAACACTAAAGCATTTATATATGAGATACCGGCGAAACATTGGAAAGAGTACGCCAAAATTGGACTAAGCGGATGGACCATTTGAAGCGCAGTCGCGGCAACATTTGCATGAAATAATCTTCAAACATTAAATTATATGGACTGTACTATCCATTTAAATAAAAATTTCATGCATTTTTCTGAATTTTACGTGTGTTTTCCTATAGCTCTTAAAAAATCACCCTTTATATATAATTGGCGTGTACACCCTTTTTGGGTGTTTGGCCGAGCTCCTCCTTCTCAAATGGAGGGACCTACAGTTCAAAGCCGTCTTCGAAAGACAGATATTTTTTATGAGAAGCTTTTTCATGGCAGAAATACACTCGTAGGTTCCCCATTGCCTGCCGAAGGACGACCACTATTAGGAAAAATGTTTTCTTCATTTCTCTGAATGCCGAATGGTAGCCAAGGCAGCCGAATTAAGAAAATCTATTTACTATATATTTCGAGGTTAAAATTTGTTTTAATTTTTCGAATGTACGTCCATTTGTATGTAACTTTATTGGTATTTATTTAATTGCTTTGCTCTAATGTTTTTATTTTCACTTCTTAGGAATTTTTTAGCTACGCCAGGCTATCTCTTAATGAATCTCCTGTAGTCATCAGATAAGCCCAACCATGATCGGAGGATACGAACAATTTTTGGTTCTTCATGTTCCAGAATAGCTTTTGCCTTATCTTTATAACAATTAAATGAGGTATCCAAGGTAACTCTGCAAATATGTTATTAATATGACCAAGATTTACATGCTATAAAGATTTAAATAATAAAAATTTAACAACAAGTAGTCATATTTGTTATTAAAATTTATTTAAATCAAAATAACATTATTAAAGTAATTGTATATATTTCAACACAAAATCGTCCGGTCCTGAAGAATTCCCCACCGCAACTGCATTTAGCACGGAAGTATATATTTTTACCAAACCAGCAAATATCATATTTTACTTTTACAATGATTCGCTCATGAAAGGACTAGACCTAGAGTGCGGATTTAATTCGAGAGGAGTGTAATGGTTTTTGATGCGGTTTGGTGTTAATATCATATATTGAGCTCTATTCTATTTAATCAAGTTTGGTGACATGGTGACTCCAGCTGCCGTGAAGCTTTGACTTATCTGTGGTGTTAGTAGGATTTGCTCAAACCCAGCACAGTTCTGGCAATAAAAGTGGCGTCAAAATGAGACAATTATTTCAAAGAGCAATGGAATAATATAATTGTTTATAGTTTATCGTTATTTCCTGAACCGACCCATCTGCGTTCGTATTAGCGTTTTTCCTTGAAGGAAACTCATACGAAATTCATGAAGCACACGTTGATAATGTTGCTTTAGACAATTTTAAATGTGATTGACTGTGTGTTCTAGGTGATTTCAATCTACCTAATGTTAATTAATGCAGTGGTTTATCAGGCTCATGTCTCACCACAGAACATCATTACTATATTAAGGAATCGTAACATATAGATAATATTTTAGGTCTAAATTTAAAACAGGTTCATTTGTGTTAATTCATTGAATAAAGTTTTGGATTTTATATGAGTGGTAACCTGAATTACACTATTGAAGAAAATATTAACGAAATTACTCTTAAAGATGAACATCATAAAAACCTTTATTGTTATATCTTGACGATTGAGGCTTTGCATCAGCACCTACTAACAACAAATTTTCATTTAATTATTTGCCGTCAAAACCAGCCCAACGTTTTTCAATCATAAGTTCGTACTTTGCATCAGGGAGCAAAAGAAAAGGAAAGTTTTAAAGCACTACGCTGTAGGATTTACAATTAAATTAAAAAAAAAAAAAAAATTATTATTAAAGCAACTGTATGGGGTTTAATCTGTGAGAATAAAAATGGATATGTGAATTAAAAATGTATTACATAAACATTTGGAACAAAACGTTGACAGTTTAATTAAATCTCTTTTAAACTATATTTCTATATAATATATATATATTTAGCAAGTGCGATATTGCTACACAAAATACAACCCAAACAGGACCTTCCCATCAGGTAATGGCCAGCAGTTGCGGTCTCAGAGTCAACTCTGACAAAACGGAGTTGATGCTATTCACCAGGAAATACAAGCCTCCGCCTTTTAAGCTTCCAAGACTAAACAACCAGTGTCTTACACTCGCATCGGCAAAAAATGGGTACTCAAGCCACGTGTCTTACTTTGGATGTACAACGTAGTGGTTTTTTAAATTTTAACATATGGGTGCCTAGTTTGGTGGGTAGCTCTTCAGAAGGGCTACAACACCACTAAACTAGAAAGAGTGTAGAGAACTGCATCACTGGTGCTTGTAGAACATGTCCCACTGCTGCGCTCAACGTTATTCTGCACTTACTTTCTGTGGATCTGCAGGTTAAATCCATTGCTGCTCAGAGCGCTATCATGTTGAAGGAGCTTGGCCTCTGGAGACAATTCCCTGTAGGACATAGAAGCATCTTGAAGCAGATCTCCCCTTCCTTCTCTGTTCTTCGCACTGATCTCTCCCTCCTCAAACTGTGTTAGGTTGTGCTAGGGCTATCTTTCCAATCAGGCAAGAATGGAAGGAGGGGAGAGTCGGCACGGATATAGGTACCTCTGTTTTCACTGACGGATCCAAAATGGAGTCTGGAGTGGGAGCGGGGGTTTTCTCTTACTCAGCCAGCATTTCGGTCTCCTTTGAACTGCCGGAAACGAGCAGCGTTTTTTAAGCAGAGGTCTTCGCGATTCTGCAGGCATGCAAAATGCTTCAAGATCGCTGTTGGGAGGGAGACATTAATATTTTTTCCGATAGCCAAGCTGTGATCAAGGCACTATCGTCGCCGTATTGCAGTTCTCTTCTGGTGGACTCCTGTACGGAGGAACTCAAACATCTCGATCGAGCAGGCAACATCTCCCTTATCTGGGTTCCTGGGCACAGGAATATAGAAGGAAATGAAATAGCCGACGAGCTTGCCAGGAAGGGGTCAACAGAACCGATTTCAGCTGTCCCCCTCTCAGACATCGGTGTCCCTTTGTCCGTTGTTAAAGGAAAACTACACAATTTCTTTCTAACAAAAGCGCAAGACAGATGGAGGTCTGTCTCATCGTGTACTATTTCGAAAACACTATGGCCCCAATACGATAGAAACAGAACGCTTAAGGTGATGGGAATTCCCCGCCATTCAATTTCCAAACTCATTGCGGTGTTCACTGGTCACTGGGTGATCGGTACCCATGCGGAGAAGCTTGGAATTCCGTACAACTCCTATTGCAGAAGCTGTGGGAATTTTGCAGAGAAAGAGACTGTTGAACATTTTCTCTGCAAATGTCCGGCTCTGGCGGCTAGTAACACGGTAAACACAATAATTTTTCATTTTTTATTTAGATATAAATGGTTTTTTGTGCACCATTGCTTACCCATACGAGTATATGTACATATTATATATAGATAGTCAGATAGTTTACATGCCTCAAGTAGGAGTTTTCCATTATCTGCAAACATTCGGCTGTTTTCAAACTTAAAATGATTCGGCCAGTCATTTATAAACGTATTGAAAAGTTTGTATATATTACATCTAGTTGAGCATTGTTATTATATGCATTCATTATTTTTGGAGATAGAATTAGATTAGAACATTTTGATCTACTGGGCCTGAAATATTGTTACAAATAAATTTGGTTATTAAAATTATAATTTGCAATTACCTAAACATTTGTGGAATAACATGGTCAAGGGATAAGAAACGGAGTCCCAGCAAGCTTTGAATAATTGTGAGGAAAAGCCCTCACTGTCTGTTTTAGTACAAGGGTTAAGCTTCAAAACTGCAAACTGCACATCATCCACGTAAATTTCAAAACATCTGATGCTTTCAAACCATGGAGAGAATAAGGCTGAAGCTGACGTAGAGTCATAGTTTTCATAAACTTACGACAAATACGAGTAAACCATAAGAGTCCTGGGGAGTTTTGAAAATAATGTATTCATACTTGAACTTGAGCAAAGTGAAAATAAACAATGACGAAAACGTCGAATCAATAAAACATAAATTAAACATAGCCAGCTGCAATAAGCTCCGTTTAAAAATATGCAAGCGTTTTGTGCTTCTGCAAAATTGAAATTATACAGTGTTGCCAATTGCTATTTTCCTACATCTTAAAAAAAATATTTACCCTTCTGGAGCAAAAAGACACTGAAATTTATAATATACATATAAGCCAAAATAAGAATGAAACGTCAAGGCAATTCTCAAAAATAAGCACGAATCTATTAAAACAGAAAAAATATCTTCAGAGCTTAAACAAGAACGAAAACAGACGTCGTCAAATGTGCCTTATGCGAAGGAAATCTACAAAAGCTCAGATACCCACCATTGAGAAAGAAGAATGAGAACCCTACACCCGCTCAAAATTCAGCAAAGTCCATCCCTGCTACTCAAGCGCATAGACACAGCCTTAATTCGCTTTCACATTGTTTTAAATATCCCAAGTTGTTTAAAATATCCCAGAAAATACGTATGTACGCTCAGCCGATATTATCATAAAAAAACATCATAAAACACTGCAGCACCAGCTCTTATTGCACAGAAGCTATTCAAACCACGAACATAGTTGTGCAAAACCCGCAAGGCCTCCTAGCAATCTCCTCAGTTTGCATCCCACATAAGCATGCTATAAAATCTGAGGAATATGAAAAATTGTTCTTATCCACGCAGTGGGGATCTGGACTCTCTATTCCAAAAGGTTGCCAGCTCTAAGCAACGATAACAAAATTTAATCCCAGCACAGCATTCCCAACATATTGGCCGACTGACACAAATAAAATCCCTGATTTAATCGATTTTTGTATAGTAAAAGGTATCCCTGTTAGTGAAATAACCTGTAACCTGAATAAAGACTGAGCTGAATCACGGCCGCCGTAGCTGAATGGGTTGGTGCGTGGCTACGATTCGGAATTCATAGAAAGAACGTAGGTTCAAATTTCGGTGAAACACCAAAATTAAGAAAAACATTTTTCTAATAGCGGTCGCCCCTCGGGAGGCAATGTCAAACCTCCGAGTCTATTTCTACCATGAAAAAGCTCCTCATAAAAATATCTGCCGTTTGGAGTCGGCTTGAAACTGTAGGTCCCTCCATTTGTGGAACAACATCAAGACGCAACCCGCAAATAGGAGGAGGACTTCGGCCAAATACCCAAAAAAGAGTGTACGCGCCAATTGTATATATATATAAACTTGCCACATAAAACAGGAAAGCCAATTGGAAGTACTTACTCTAAAGATCAATGAAGATATAACTAATGCTGCAGAGCATTTTAATAACTGCGTCCAGCAAGCAGCTTGGAAATCCACAACTTCAACCCAATGGAAAGTTTCACAAATAAAAAATGCCTCACAAGTTTTGGAGTCACTATTTCTCAAAGGAATGATGTCCATAATTGAAAACCGAAAATTAGTCCCAAAACACCAATTCGGTTTCAGAAAAACACATGGTACCATCGAACAAGTATACACGGTTTACTTTGTAAAATAAAGGATACTCTACCCAAAAATTATTATATCTTTATCAAATCCTACATAAAAGTACAGCATTTTTTGGTAAAAGAAAATGAAGAACAATCTCAGCTCTGCGAAAGTTTAGCTGGTGTCCCCAAGATAGTATTATTGGTCAAATCTTATACTTGCTTTACACTCACGATCTATTAGTTACTAAGGAAACTATCGTTGGAACTTTTGAAAATGATACCGCTTTACTCGCAATTGACGTGTGGCTTCTCTTAAACTCCAAAAAGGACTTGATGAAACAACTCAATGGCTCAGAGACTGGAAAATAAAATTAAATGAGACAAAATCTGTTTAAGTTACCTTTACACTCGAGCGAAATACTTGTCAAATATCTCAGAATGCCTCTTGACTACAAGCTTACATGGAAAATCATATATTTTTAGTAAACGCTAGACTCTAGGAATCAAACTCCGAGGTCTGTATTGCCTGTTAAATCGTAATCCCCATGTTTCCCTCGAAAATAAGCTCTCACTGTACCTAGTTATCCTGAAACCAGTATGGACATATAGCATACAACTCTGGAGCACCGCAGCTAACTCAGACACCGAAATACTCCAAAGATTCCAATCGAAAACTCTCAGAATGATCGCAAATGCCGTACGATATCACCGTACGATATCACAAAAGCCAAAATTCACCGCGATTTCAATGTTCCTTAATAGCTAAAGTAATCAAAAAGCATGTCTCATCACACAGTATAAGACTTCAATCGCGCCCAAACCCATTAAATACCGAAATTACCAATAGCATTTCCTTTAATAGATTGAAGACAAAATCATCAATAGATCTCATATGCTATAAGTCGAAAATTGAGGAATGGTTGCACCACTGAGCACTCAGTGTCTCGTAGAGTATCTTAGTTTTTAGTATAAATATTGTTAAATGACGAAAAATCTCTCGCAGCGCAATTGGATTGTCACAAGGGTCCAAAAACTCGCAATCGGTTTCGATGAGAAACGCGTTAATCGCCGCGTGATTCACTTTTGAGTAGTTGTAGTCCTAAGATTGAATATCTGCATAACTATCAATATTGTAGAATTCAAAATGAAGAAGTAACGCTATATGGACAAAGTATTTTTTGATATAAGGGCACCACATTCTTCACAAGAAATTTATAAATCATTTCACGAAAATACGAGGTCTAGAATTTTACCATTACAATTTAAGAGTCTGGCTCTCTGAGAGTACGCGAGAGTACTGTACTAACCGTTTATACGATATCTTACTTAACATTACGTATATCGATATCTTACTTAACATTGGTTGAAAACAAATTTTATTTATTACCATGAAATATACTTATAAATTACTATATTACATACTAAGCACAGCACTAGCAACAACACCTTCATCTGTTTGGTGTAATGAGGTAGATAAAATAGAAAATATAGATAGAATATATGTACCATATATAATATTGGTGTCTGTAGAAAGATTTTGTGTGTAACTTTTATATAAAGCAGATAATTTAAATTTACTAAATTTTTTTTGTTAGGTTAGCTTTGGAGATATATTTGAAGCTACTTGATATGCTCAGGAGCTCTGATGGTGTGTTCCACGAGGAAGTTTCCTTTCTGAGTTTGCTAAAAGCTGGACATATATCCAAGATGTGTTACGTTGATACTGTTGGACTGTTGCAATAATGGCATCCGTAAGTCAAGTTTCTGTTAAGGAGGTGTTGATGTGACAGTGTATAATGTAGATGTTAGAATCATCAGAAACGAATGCGTACGAGGTGTTATTACAATTTTTTGAAACGTCTGTGTATATGAAAGTCCAATCGCTAGAGCTAATTTGGCTTTTGTGCCTTGTAAAAACTTGCTGATAGGTATGAATATTGGTCGTTTTCTTTGAATAATTCAATGATTCGTCTTCCAAAAAGGAAGAGTGTAGAGCTCATGGCGGGTGTTTGCTAGTTTTTAAGAACCTTGGTTTCAGATCGAGGTCAAATTTTGAAAACCTTTGTACGACCTGGTGAATGATTGATTACTTCTTTAGATGCCGCTTTGGTTAAATTGCCTGACGAACTTTCTTGTACATCGTAGGGTTGTAGGTGTAATATATTTTTGGTATAAGCCGTAGCATAGTCAATTCGAGTATTTCTTAGATATGTGGAGGACCAGCTTTAGGAAGCATGTTCCTTATGCTCGATGTGGGGAAGGCACTGATGCTACGTCTGATAGCCGATGGATATGGGGCATAAAGTTTTTTAAGTGAATTTCCTGCGTGATGGCCGTAAATTGGAAATCTATAGTCAATAACGGAGAGTATTAGAGCTTTCGTCGTGTTGGTGAGGATATTAGGATGAATTTGTGATCGTTGAGAAGACAGGAACTTAATAATATTTAGATTCGCAAATAATTTTTTTCTGAAATATAGACAATGATATTTAAAGCTTAGTTTAGAATCAAAAATAAGACTTAAAATGTTAAGTGTGCTAACATTTGGAATATGAATATTGTACCTGAAGTTAAAACCGTTACATGGTTTTTTGCGACAAATGTGTAGAGTGCTACATTTTTGAAATGATAACTAGGCTCCCGATATCAGAAACCATTCACCAATTTTATTTAGGACTTCAGTAGATGTTTGCTTAACTAGTGCCAAGTCGAGTCTTTTTGAAAATGTCACTACATCATCTGCATAAATGGAGTTTTTATTGAAAGCGACCATAAATATAGTGACTGATATTGGCGAGCCTTGAGGAATACCATTCTCTAAAGAAAAGTAATCTGAGTTGTTGTTGAGTTTGACTCGGAGTGTATATGTTATCTTGAGGCTATTTTGGAATTAGCCAATTCTTCGAGGACAACGTGTGCTTCTATACGGTTCTATACCTTCTCTAAGCAAGGTAGTAAGGAAATAGGACGGTAGCTGCAGAGAACGTAAATTGATAAAGAAGGCTCAGGAAAGAATGAGCAGGTTAAATGTCAAATGCTAAGAAAACGCGTGTAAGAAATTTTTATTATTTCACCACGGCCTTGGAAAAGTTAACAGAAGAGATTTAACATGGCGGAGCGTACTGAAAACAATTAAATATAGCGTTTGCATTGAAATGTAAAATGCCATGATTTGGTGTTAGGCAAAAGAAAATAACAGCAGACTTGTACATTTTTCTTTCATGCTTATTTGCCGCCAGCATTTAGCCCGCGCAAATGGATTATTTCTTGTGAGATGAATAAATTAATTCTAAGTATATGTATGCATGAATGTGAAATTTTAAGTATCTAATTAACTAAATTGTATTGATATTAAGTGTATTATCAAAATTATTTCAAAATATCCACATAAAAAATTGACTTTGTAAACCATTCATTTGCATCAAGGGCTATTATTCAACAATATGTGTCCTTTTTAAACTATTATTTATATTCATATACTACAAAGTGTTGAATAGATATAACATCTAGCATCCATATCTTGACCTGCCTCAAAACACAGCTCATATGCTAATGTATCTACAAATGTATAAGGTTTTTCAGTAAGAGCGCTTCAACTTTTGAACTTTTTTGAATAAAACACAAACGGTTTGACTTTTTTAACTAATTTTTTTTTATTATCGAGTTTGAACAAATACATTTAAGTATGAAATTCGATTTCTTTTGCATGACCACCGCGTGCACGTTTTACGAAGTCCAATCGTTGAACCCAATTTTCGACCACTCTTTTGCATAAATCGGCCGAAATTCCAGCAATTTCGCGTTCAATATTGGCTCTGAGCTCACAAATCGTCGCCGGCTTGTTACTGTAGACCAATGACTTCACATAAGCCCAAAACGGGTCGGCTTGTTAAATGGACCGTAAAATGGCCGTAATGCTCTTAAAGTAGCAGCAACAGAACGATTATTTTCATAAAAAATTTGCACGATTTGCAATCGTTCCTCAAGTGTGTAGCGTTCCATGATGAAATGTATACTAATGAAGTTTACAAATGACAAGCGAAAAATAAAAATATTGCGTCGTTCGCCCTCCCTATCGGAAAAAAGTTGAAGCGCACCTATTCAATAACCCTATAGAACACAACAAAAACACATACCTCACATGCGCATGTCACCCAAAGCTAAAATCTATGCCTAGCGACTACAAAAACAAAATACATTCGTAGACGCAGTCGCAGCGGCCATGATTTAGAATAAGTTCGAGCTCATATTTCAATTTCATTCTTAAAAGAGCCGCCCATATGCCAATTTTCGCGACCATTCGAAAATAGTCAATATTGGAATATTTCGCGTGGAATTATTTGCCAATATGTGATAAATCTTGAATTTTTGTCATGTCGAGTGGCCGCGGCTCCGTATGTATGTATGCACCCTTATATCTATGTAAATATGGCTTCTAACTGTTCCACAGTCGCGAGTTAATGCGACTTAGATTCCTTGAACAAATCCAGCGAATCACACATTTCTGTCCGCAAAGCCGCATATATGTACCCTATGATCAAAAAGTACTGGGAATGTTTAAATAAAACATAACAGAGTTAAATTTCAAGCACATTTATATTATCTCCTTCAAAATATGACCCGTCTGAAGCAACACACATGTTCCAACGTTTAACCCAGTCCTCCAAATACCCCCGGCAGGCCGATATGGCCTTCAGCTCCTTCGTGGTATTCTCTTTGATCTCTTTGATCGGTGCGATCGCGCGTTATCATCACGCAAAATCCAAGAATTGTTTGCTCACATTTCCGGCCGCTTACAACATACAGCATCTCTCAAAGGCTTCAAAACGGATAAATAATATTCTTTATTGACTGTCTGGCCCGATGGAAGGTACTCATGGTGGACTATGCCTTGGCAATCGAAGAAAACAGTCAACATCACCTTCCCGGTTCTTTTTGCCCATAGGGTATACATATCCCATCTTTTCACTGACGGTCAAGAAGACGGTCGCAGTTGTTGTTTTTTATATGCATACATTTTGCGTTCGTTGAAGGTTTGTATATATGTATTTATATATATTTATATATTATACACATGCGTGTATGCGCGTGTGGCTTTCTGGATGCATCCATGGATATTAGAACATTTTCTCATCAATATGTGTATGTAAGTAGTTCAGATTTGACTAAAGAGATTAAATATAGGTATGCATATGATTGCCTTTATGGCTGTTTTACATATAAATCAATTCAAAAGATGTATGAATAATGTTATATAGAAAATAAATTTCTAAATAACAGGTATTAGAAAAACCTGAATACACTATTTTAAATCAATTCTAATTAAACCAAATACAAAAAAGTAAATAAAAATATCGAACAAAGAAAAATACCTAAGGGACTTGAACCTAAGTAAAATATGGGACGATGTACTGCATACACGACACGTTTTTCACGATTGCGCTAAATTATAATTACTAATGAACTTCTCTAAATCACTCATTTATTCCATTTGCAGTTTTATATGCACATATTCTGCGTTAGTTGAAAGTTTGTATGCGTAATTACATGCATATGTATGTATGTGTGTATGCGCGTTTGGCTTTATGGACGGATATTAGAATTATATTTTCTCATCAATATAATTTGGATTTGATGAAAGAGATTAAAGACATATTTGCATATTTTCTGTTTTGATTGATTTATATAAAAGTCAGGTCATATCCAGTATGAACTATTTTATACCGAAAAGAAATTTCCATTTATGAAATACAAAAAAAACAGTATTTTAAAGAAATTTTAATTAAAATAAACTCAAAAATTTTACCAAACTTTCCTGGTTTGAATTGTAAAAAAAAATGTGCAAGAAAAAAATATGACTTCAGGACTTTAACCTGAATTAAATACGTGCCAAAAGACAAAACGAATAATTCCGTCGACTTTAGCTTCTGCACCATAAATTAATGCCGAGCGGCCTTCTTAATCGCAAATTTATTCGCTTCGCTGTGGGCATGAAATAAGTCGATTTCCTTAGTAGTGTGCCGAAAAATCTTTTGAGCTTCCTCAGTAGTTTGGTAAACGCAGAAAAAATCTGAATTCCTGTCCTAGTGTGGTAAGTAAATATAGAAACCCTCCACTTGCGTGGTAAATATCTGCAATCCCCCACTAGTGAGGAAAGTTGAATTTGAAAATCCCTTAGTATGAATCTAAAAATTAGTACTCGAAAAAAGCTCATTTAACATTTGCTCCTTCTCATTGCCTTAACATTTTCTGCTTGTACATAATTCACTGTAATCAGCTCTGTTAAGAAGGTCCCCGCTGTCGAGTTGAGCGAGGTGAAAAAGTCTTCGCGGTTTCACTTCATTTTTGACAATTCACACTATTCGTAGCTCGTGAGACTTTTCTATACATTAACGTTCTCTGGCTGTTCGGCTGTGCGGCAGATGCTGGTTCACTTTTAATTTTTGTTTCGTTTTTCAATTTCCAGCATTTACGTATATATCGCTCGCTCACTTACACTCACGATCATAACGGATGGCTCGTGCTTCAAAATAAGAAGTGTTTCGACTTCTACTCCACTATTGTTCGCTTCGACAAACATATGTATGTCTGCTACTCGCCCTTATCGCGAGTTATATTCTCACCCGAAAAATTTCACCTGGTTTTAATTCGCATTCAATAAATATTCAAAGGCTTTTTAAAATGTTTTAAAAAGGTTTTCAATCTTAAGAAAAGTTGAGAGAGGTTTGTTTGTGATCACAAATATGTGCACGCATAAGTCTATTTGCATACATATGTTTATAATATTTAATTAAATTAAAGTTAAATGTTTTAAAATGTCTACAGGAATAGTAACTGAGCACCGATCCACGGACTGAGTACACTGCCTCCGCCATCCATCCAGTGGCACCATCCGTTCAAGGCACTTCTCCTGGCGCAACTCCATCAGCACTATTAAAATCCACATTCACACATTGTTCAATCTTATCAGCGGCTGTGCAACAATATTAGACACTATAAAATGTGTAGATCCACTTGGTTGAACAATTTAATATGATTTGCAAAATATTTAAGATTTTTCCCACCATTTTTTCAAAATACTAAATTTTATAAGAATCAACTAATTTTCATTAGCACTAAAATCTTCTCTGAGTGACCTTTTATAACATTCTTTCTTTAATAATACAGTTTTTTTTAACTTACAGTTTCGGTAGCTTTAAATTAAACGCAAAAAGAAACAAACACGAAATTTCAAAATTTTCGGTATAAAAAAGCACTAAATTTATTGCGAAGAGCAAATGGTTGGTAATACTGCACAACTCAGCAAACGTGACGTCACGTACGCTCTGATGGGCGCAATCTTGTTTCTATCATTCTTGGTCGACATTGCGCTCAGTTTAATACTGAACGGCATTATCAACGGTCTGCGTGCAGCGATTGGGTTAGAGTTCGAAACATTATGACAAGCAGGAGTAAGAAGGAGAAGACATACCATTTCCATTCGGAATGGGAAGAACAATACTTCTTCACAGAAGATAAAGGCAAAAGTGTTTGTTTGTTATGTAATACATCTGTGTCAGTTCCTAAAAAAGGAAATATTGAGAGGCATCATAAAACTGTACATTCGAATTTTGAGAAGGCATTCCCGTTAAATTCTGCCACCAGAAAAGAAAAACTGAAACATTTAAAAATCCAGTTAATTGGACAACAGTCAATATTTTTGAAAACAATCGACAAAAATAGGGCTGCAACTGAAGCATCTTATCGTGTTTCCCGGATAATTGCACAAAAGAAAAAACCTTATGAAGACGGGGAAATCATAAAACAAGCATTTTTGGAAGCTGCAGATTCTTTATTCGCCAACTTAAGAAATAAAGACGAAATAGTGTCTGCTATAAAATCTATGCAACTTTCTGCTAATACAGTGATGAGGCGAGTAGAAGTAATGAGCAATGATATTTTTTACAGTTAAGAAGTGACTTAGATAACTGTATTTATTTTTCACTGCAACTGGATGAATCAACAGATGTAGTTGACACCTCACAGATGGCCATATTTGTCAAGATGGCTTTTAGTGATTTTACAATTAAAGAAGATCTTTTGAAGTTTATTCCACTCAAAGGACAGACTACTGGGCTAGAGTTGTTTTCTCATTTAAAAAATCGCATCTCTTCTGAGAAAATTCCAATATCAAAAATGGTAGGCCTGACAACTGAAGGTGCTCCAGCTATGGTGGGTTGTGATAAGGGGCTCGTGGCGCTATGTCGTAAGGATGCAAGTTTTCCACAATTTCTTAGTTACCACTGTATTATACATCAGCAAGAATTATGTGGAAATTTTCTAAACTTGAACAACGTTATGAAACTGGTGGTGAAAATTGTGAACAAGATTAGAGCTCAAGCGTTACAAAGAAGATTATTTAAAACCTTGGCTGATGAAATTGACTGTCAATACGGAGAGCTACTTCTTCACTCTGAAGTGCGATGGTTAAGCAGAGGACGAGTGCTCAAACGTTTCAATGATGTCCTGCCTGCTATACTCCAATTTTTCAAAGAACGCGATGAACCGTTCTTCATGTGGACATTACAGAGAAATTAAATGAGCTTAACTTGCAGCTTCAAGGCAGGGATAAAGAATTAGCGGAAATGATTTCTGATATAAATGCATTTATTACAAAACTTGAATTTTGGGAACAAAACCTAAAATACCGCGATACTAAGCATTTGCCTATTCTTTCTTAGAGCCCTATGATAGTAAATATCATATGGAAATAGTTTCTAACTTGAAGGAAAACTTCAAAAATCGTTTCAAGGATTTCAGCAAAATTGCTTTAGTGACGCAATTTGTTGTTTCACCCTTCATGGACATTGATATACAACAGTTTGCAACTTGTGTTATGAACAACTTTGGCGAAGACATTGCTGTGACAGAAAGGAACTGATTGCTTTTCAAAGTGACTTGACTTTAAAATCTTTAGGTTCAAATACAAAATGTATATGGACTTTAGTAAGTAAAGAAAAGTATTCAGTTTTATGTCGTGTTGCGTTGAAAGTGAAAGCGTTATTCAGTTCAACTTATTTATGTGAATCTTCTTTTTCCAATATGAAATTTATTAAAAACTAGCATCATGTTTTTTTTATATCGCAAGAAATTTTTCATATTAAGTTTTCTTTATAGAACTCGTAAAATGTTTAAACAGTTGAATTAGTTGATTTTTTTCATTCAACATACTTTCTAAAGATGTCACAATAGCCTTTTCTGTACTTTTTTAAAATTTGATTGTGGTGGTCACCTATATACAGGTAAGGTGAAAGAGCCGATAAAAACTTGTAATTAAATTTTGATTCTTTAATTTCCATTTCAATTTTTTACGCTAAATAAATTATGCTAAAATAAATAAAGTTAAAAATGTTTTTCCAGTTCCTTGAATGATCCAGTTTTAATTATATTTTCGCCCAAAATTAATATTAACATAATACACTTACAACCACAACAGTACAACAGAAACGCTCATAAGCGGCTGTGTATTTGTTATTGTTTTTCCCATACAGGCATTTCGTATGAGAGGAAACCATTACTCACATAAAATATCATAACTCAGGAACGGCTGCACCGATTTCAATCAAACTTCACACAAACCACCCCCTCAAAGATAGAAAAGAACTCTAAAATTTTTGTGTCAATCGGTTTGGCGGTTCTTGAGTTATAAGATTACCAAGGAAATGTAATATATAACGACAACTTGAAATAACCCAGGATCAGCAGTGTGGTTAGGAATTTCAGCTCATATAAGGCTATCGATTTGATCCGGAGTTATTTTATGTACCAGCCAAATTAGTATATGTGCGTGCGGCAATCCCCTTTTCTGCCATTCGATGGAGTACATATGGCAACGCACCTCCCCAAATACATATAATTTCACAATTAAATCCATAAGTGCTTTACATTTTTGCCGAAATGGATACTCATGTGGTTCAAACACATCCTTAAGTTATCGGGGTCCACTTTTTGGGCGATATCTCGAGACCCTAGTCACGGAGCGACATCAAAAATACTCTATACTATAGAATCATCAGCAGCTTCCATTTGCTACCCATATTGTACAAACACATCCTAGGGTTACCCGGGTCCACGTTTTGGATTATATCTCGAGACCCTTGTCACGGAACGGTATGAAAAATACTCTATACTATAGAAATCATCAACAGCTCCCATTTGCTACCCATATTGTACGAACACATCCTTAAGTTATCGGGGTCCACATTTTGGGCGATATCTCGAGACCCTAGTCACGGAGCGGCATCAAAAATACTCTATACTATAGAATCATCAACAGCTTCCATTTGCTACCCATATTGTACAAACACATCCTAGGGTTACCCGGGTTCACGTTTTGGCCTATTTCTCGAGACCCTGGTATCCGATTCTGAAAGTTTTAAAACACAAACCATCTACTGAATAGTCCAAACAAAGCCTAAAAATTTGGTTTGGATAGGTGAGCCCGTTCTTGAGTTATAAGATTACCAAGGAAATGTAACTTCTTTTTATATATATAGATAAATAGCGCAATCGGCTTACAGATATACATTTGGATAACTGTATTCGAATGACTGTATCAAATTATACTGCAAATATTAAAAAAATGATCGATGAGTCAGAATGTCAACCTTCTCATTAAATATGCTCTTTTTATCTGCCCATATTTTATTTATATAATAATGTACTATTACTGTTTTGTTGTTTTTTAAAGTCGCTTGTGATTTGCCATTATGACTGCAAAAAATTTTGTTACGATTGATAGGTGTGAACATGGATGTAGTTATGCTTAAGTATTAGCACTATAAGTCATAAGTTTATTATATATAGAACGTATATTAGTAAAATAAATACATGTATTGTATGTCGAATATAACTGTGTATTATTTAATTTATGTTGGCTTGTGAAAGTAGCTCGCTGTTTATTTCAAAATCTTGAAAGTAGCTCAACACATTGAAAAGGTTGGCGACCACTGTCATATACCATCATTTATGTACATATAGAGTATACGTTGATTTATGAATGTATGTAATGAAAAACTTCGTGAATTACTTTCAGAACGTAGACATCACAAACCTTTTGTTCACAACGCAGGCGCAGAAATAAACTCTCTGCGTATTTATCCTCGCCATTAATTCTCGGCGCAAATTTTTTTTTTCGTTTTTAAATTTTTTTTTTTTTAATGTAATCGTAAAAAAATTTGTAATAATATACATTTTATGTATCCGCTTATCATTTCAAAAGTAACAAAATGGTCAAAAAATAAGCAGTCGAAGAAATAAACGCACCGGCTATTTTTCCTCGCCACATGTTAGACTCGATTTCAATTCCCGGCGCAAACTTTTTTTTATTAATTTTTTTTTTTGAACTCTTTTTTTTTTGTAATGTAATATAATTGAAAAAAAAATTATGTAATAAGTTTTATGTATTCGCTTATTATTTCAAAAGTACGAAAATAGTAAAAATTTAATTGGTTTAATGTCGAGGTGAGAAATGTGTTGTGTGTTGAGGTGAAAGATGTGTGGTGTTTCTAATTTTTGTGTGGGCAAAAGTCAGTGAGGTGTCTATAAACTCGGTGTGCTAAATTTCCTTACTACAAATCTTTCAAATCTCAATTGTACTAAAAAAAGCTCACAGTAACATTTGCACCTTCTCATTGGTACAAGCAGAGAATGTTAATGCAATGAGAAGGAGCAAATGTTAAACGAGCTTTTTTCGAGTTCTAATTTGTAGATTCATAATAAGGTCATTTCAAATTCAACTTTCCTCACGAGGTGGGAATTGCAGATATTTACCACGCGAGTGGAGGGTTTCTATATTTACTTACCACGCTAGGACAGGAATTCAGATATTTTCCGCGTTTACCAAACTACTGAGGAAGTTCACAAGATTTTTCGGCACACTACCAGAGAATGTTAATGCAATGAGAAGGTGCAAATGTTACTGTGAGCTTGTTTTAGTACAATTGAGATTTGAAAGATTTGTAGTAAGGTCATTTAGCACACCGAGTTTATAGACACCTCACTGACTTTTGCCCACACAAAAATTAGAAACACCACACATCTTTCACCTCAACACACAACACATTTCTCACCTCGACATTAAACCAATTAAATTTTTACTATTTTCGTATTTTTGAAATAATAAGCGAATACGTAAAATTTATTACATAATTTTTTTTTTTCAATTACATTAAAAAAAAACGATTAAAAACAAAAAAACTTATAAAAAAAAGCTTGCGCCGGGAATTGAACTCGAGTCTAACATGTGGCGAGGAAAAATAGGCGGTGCGTTTATTTCTTCGAATGCTTATTTTTTGACCATTTTGTTACTTTTGAAATGATAAGCGGATTCATAAAATGTATTACAAATTTTTTTACGATTACATTAAAAAAAAAACGATTTAAAAAAAAAAATTTATAAAAAAAAGTTTGCGCCGGGAATTGAACTCGAGTCTAACATGTCTTCTTCTTCTTAATTGGCGCGATAACCGCTTACGCGATTTTGGCCGAGCTTAACAAAGCGCGCCAGTCGTTTCTTTCTCGTGCTAACCGGCGCCAGTTGGACACACCAAGTGAAGCCAAGTCCTTCTCCACCTGATCTTTCCAACGCAGAGGAGGCCTTCCTCTTCCTCTGCTACCACCAGCTGGTACCGCATCGAATACTTTCAAAGCCGGAGCGTTTGTATCCATTCGGACGACATGACCCAGCCAACGAAGCCGCTGGATCTTTATTCGCTGCGCTATGTCTATGTCGCCGTAAAGCTCATACAGCTCATCGTTCCATCGCCTGCGATATTCGCCGTTGCCAACGTGCAAAGGTCCAAAAATCTTACGCAGAATCTTTCTCTCGAACACTCCAAGCGTCGCTTCATCGGATGTTGTCATCGTCCACGCTTCTGCGCCATACGTTAGGACGGGCATGATGAGAGTCTTGTAGAGTGTTAGTTTTGTTCGTCGAGAGAGGACTTTACTGCTCAGTTGCCTACTTAGTCCAAAGTAGCACTTGTTGGCAAGAGAGATTCTACGTTGGATTTCAAGGCTGACATTGTTATCGGTGTTAATGCTGGTTCCTAAATAAGCGAGTCTAACATGTGGCGAGGAAAAATAGGCGGTGCGTTTATTTCTCCGGCTGCTTATTTTTTTACCATTTTGTTACTGTTGAAATGATAAGCGGATACATAAAATGTATTACAAATTTTTTTACGATTACATTAACAAAAAAAAAATTTAAAAACGAAAAAAAAATTTGTGCCGAGAATTGAATACGCAGAGCGTTTATTTCTGCGCCTGTGAACAAAAGGTTTTGTGCATGCGCGCGACGCGAATAAATTTTAATAAAGTTCTGAAAGTAATTCATGAAGTTTTTCATTACACACATATGTACATAAATGAACGTATACTTTATATGTAAATAAATGATGGTATATGAAATATACATAAGTACATAATATGTATGTACATGTCAATAGGAGGTATTTGCATTCAGAAAAAAAGAATGGTTTAAGATAAATCAACACTTATTTTATATTGTATGTCAATTTATAGTTTATGTATTCGACAGCATTTACATACATATGTATGTATGTACATTTGTATATGAAAAACAATAATGCACAAACGCAAGAACATCATATCACATATGCAAGTATGCCCAAATAACCTTGACTTATGTATGTACACATGTCATACCACATCACATTCTTACAAGAAATCAAATACACATACGCACTAGTGAACGAGTTTCTTCCTAACAAGTGCAAAAACAATTCTGCTCTATGTATGCATATATACCGACTTTATGTCCTAGCATATATACATACATACATATATACCTACTTGCCTTCTAAACTTCCTACAAAATAATTGTATTCATATGTTACAACATCCATGCACGTTCATACATTCAAGCATACATATATGTACATATGCGCGAGCACAGCGCTCCCTTCTTGCTTCCGTGTACTTTTGTCTTTCACCAGTCGATATTCCTAATATTGTACTTACAAAAACACAATACTTTGATAGACGCAAAAGCAACAGCAAGCACAACGCGATGGCCGCTTTGCCACCACACATTCTAAAATGTTCTAGAACACAACAAAAACACATACCTCACATGCGCATGTCGCCCAAAGCTAAAATCTAAGCCTAGCGACTACAAAAACAAAATACATTCGTAGCCGCAGTCGCAGCGGCCATCATTCTATCAGCGACGGCGCTGAACAATTTAGAACAAAAACAAAAAGTTCATTCATAAGTTCGAGCTCATATTTCAATTTCATTCATAAAACGACCCGCCATATGCCAATTTTCGCGACCATTCGAAAATAGTCAATATTGGAATATTTCGCGTGGAATTATTTGCCAATATTTGATAAATCTTAAATTTTTGTCATGTCGAGTGGCCGCGGCTCCGTATGTATGTATGCACTCTTATATGTATGTAAATATGTCTTCTAACTGTGCGACAGTCGCGAGTTAATGCGACTTCCAGCGAATCACACATTGCTGTCCGCAAAGCCGCATATATGTACCTTATGATCAGAAAGTACCGGGAATGTTTAAATTAAACAAAACAGAGTTAAATGTAAGGCAAATTTATATTATCTCCTTCAAAATATGACCCGTCTGAAGCAACACACATGTGCCAACGTTTAACCCAGTCCTCCAAACACCCCCGGCAGGCCGATTTGTATTCTCTTTGATCAGTGCGATGGCGCGTTATCATCATGCAAAATCTGAGAATTGTTTGCTCACATTTCCGGGGGTTTCCAACACACAGCATCTCTCTAAGGTTTCAAAACGGATAAATAATATTCTCTATTGACTGTCTGGCCCGATGGAAGGTACTCATGGTGGACTATGCCTTGGCAATCGAAGGAAACAGTCAACATCACCTTCCCGGTTCTTTTTGCTCATAGGGTATACATATCCCATCTTTTCACTGACTGACAAGAAGGCGGTCGCAGTTGTTGTTTTTATATGCATACATTTTGCGTTCGTTGAAGGTTTGTATACATTTGTATACATATGCGTGTATGCGCGTTTGGCTTTCTGGATGCATCTATGGATATTAGAATATTTTCTCATCAATATGTGTATGTAAGTAGTTCAGATTTGACTGAAGAGATTAAATATAGGAATGCATATTCATATGATTGCCTTTATGGCTGTTTTACATATAAATTAATTCAAAAGAAGTATGAATAATGTTATATAGAAAATATTGTAAATTTTTAATAACAGGTATTAGAAAAACCTGAATACACTATTTTAAATCAATTCTAATTAAACCAAATATAAAAAATGAAATAAAAATATCGAACAAAAAACTGTGTACAGGATTTGAACCTGAGCCAAATATGGGGTGATGTACTGCATACAAAACACGTTTTTCACGATTGCGCTAAACTATAATTATTAATGATCTTTTCTAAATCACTTATTTATTCGATTTGCAGTTTTATATGCACATATTCTGCGTTAGTTGAAAGTTTGTATGCGTAATTATATGCATATGCATGTGTGTATGCGCTTTTGGCTTTCAGGACGGATATTAGAATGATATTGTATTTTCTCATCAATATAATTTGGATTTGATGAAATAGATTATAGACATATGTACATACTTTCTGTTTTGATTGATTTATATAAAAATCAGGTCATATCCAGTATGAACTATTTTATACCGAAAAGAAATTTCCATTTATAAAATACAAAAAAAACAGTATTTTAAAGAAATTTTAATTAAAATAAACTCAAAAATTTTACCAAACTTTCCTGGTTTGAATTGTAAAAAAAATGTGCAAGAAAAAAAAATATGACTTCAGGACTTGAACCTGAATTAAATACGTGCCAAAAAACAAAACGAATAACTCCGCCGAATTTAGCTTCTGCACCACAAATTAACTGCCGCACGGCCTTCTTAATCGCAAATTTATTCGCTTCGATTTCCTTAGTAGTGTGCCGAAAAATCTTATGAACTTCCTCAGTAGTTTGGTAAACGCAGAAAAAATCTGAATTTCTGTCCTAGCGTGGTAAGTAAATATAGAAACCCTCCACTCGCGTCACTCGCGTGGTAAATATCTGCAATTCGCCACTCGTGAGCAAAGTTGAATTTGAAATGACCTTATTATGAATCTACAAATTAGAACTCGAAAAAAGCTCGTTTAACATTTGCTCCTTCTCATTGCATTAACATTCTCTGGTACAAGTACATTGGCTCTGCTCAGTTTTTGGTTTCTGTATGAAATCAAATTGACGAATGCCGACGGCATTTTGCAAGGCATTTGCTTGTGCATTTCTACGTTCCCTTGATAAACGAAAATTTATTCAATTTATATTTTCAAACAAACTTAAATGATTGATGAATGAAGAAAAATAAATGATTTGAATTTATTATATGCGCCAACATTTTAAATCAAAGTAACTTTAAGGTTTTGATTTAATTTAAAAAAATGCATTATAAAACGACCGCTCACATTTTGGTATGTGCGTTTTAGTTAATTTAAAACTATACAAATTTGATGAAAATTTTTACTAATTTTTCGAGTCGAAATTAATTTTAGACGAGAATTCAAAGAGCATATTTGTATATTGATGAATATATATATAAATATATATATCAGTATGTGTATATATATACATAACATATATTATGTTAGTTATATTTGTGCAAAAATTCAATTGCATCTTTAATTCTTATAGTGTTACAAATGTTTGTGCACACGCACTGCAGCAACAATGACCTATCTCACGACGCATTTTGCCTTATCATATTTATGTACATTTGAATATGCATTTTTGGTTCCTTTACCAAACGAAATTTTTTTCAATTTACATATATTACAGGGGATAATATATGTATGCATTTTATAGATAGTATTGTATAAAACTTCGAAATTTAAAATAAATAAAAGAAAATTTCAAAGAAACGTATTTGCATACATATATGGGACAACTAAAATCTATTCCATATTTAATAAATATAGTGATGCACGCATATGTATGCACTGAAGCAACATGACCTACCTCACGAGCATTGCCTTATCATATTTCATGCAATAATTAGGGAGTAAATATTCGAATGATCGAATTTCTGCAAACGCTAAAACAATTTCTTTTGCATATGCACCGACATACATATGTATTTGCATGTGCGTATGGACCCTTGATGCCCTAACTAGTACGTCCAATTGATCAAATCAATAAATTCTTTATAGAAAACGCTTCATTACCAGGCACACAGGAAGATGGCATATGCAAATCCAGTAGAAACTGTTTTTATGCGGTTTTGAAATAGTGCGGTTTTTTAACACACTTTTATTAGGTCGGGTTGTATGTATGTATGTAACAGAATTTTTGAGCTTAATTTTCACTGGCTTCTAAAAATCTGATCGACTTGGAATTTTGCACAGCTATCAAAGACCGATGACAATGCAATAATTTGATAAAAGTTTTCCATTATCCTTATCAGGATTGCCAGGATTAATATTTTCTTTTTTTACCTGTGGGCAAAAAGTAAGGTGAATTTGGTTGTAAAATGAAAAATCTTTATTTATTCTTGTAAATCAATTTCATCCCCTTCAAAACAATCCCCTCTCGATGAAATACACTTATGCCAACGATTTTTCCAATCCCCGAAACATGCCAAATAGTCCATTTCCGGTATAGCCATTAGCACCTTCTTCGATTCAGCTTTTATCTCCTCAATCGACTCGAAACGCGTTCCCCGGAGTGGTCTCTTGAGTTTTGGGAATAGCCAGAAGTCACACGGAGCCAAATCAGGCGAATACGGTGGTTGCGGAACGATATGCGTGGAATTTTTGGCGAAACGGTCACGAAGAACGAGTGCAGTCTGAGACGGTGCATTATCGTGATGCAAAAACCAAGAGTTGTTGGCCCATAATTCTGGTCTTTTTAGATGAATTGCTTCCCGTAAACGACGCATAACGCTCAAATAATATTCCTTGTAAACAGTTTGGCCAAGTGGAAGGAATTCATAGTGCACCACACCACGAAAATCGAAAAAAACTGGCCAATGGAGTGGGGTAGCCGTTTCTCAGGCTCCCTCCACGAAATAAGTTCTTCATCCCGATAACTTCTTTATCACGGCCGATAACTGCAAAGCTTTAGACTCACAGTCGATAAGAAAGGAATTAAATATAACACGAATATATCGAATCATTAATTCACTGACTGCAATGATAACAATAATTTTCATTCATAATAAAAAATAGTTTAAAAAAAAAGCTAAAAAACACGCTTTGTAGAAAATAAAAAATAGTTTAAAAAAACTAAAAAACACGCTTTTATTGCCAATCGAACTAAAAAGTATAAAATAAATTTTAATGACAAAGATACCTATAATGAAGTAATAGCATATCGAACGATCAGTCATAGTCAACTACCTCAGAACAGAATTATAACAAAAATTAAGATACAAATAGAATAATTCAAATTAGAGTTAAAAGCGTGGGATGCATTTTGCTTCACTTTCATAACCTTCTGTACATGGGTAGTTGCCAATAGAATGATTGTAAAATTTACTATATCAAGCATCCCACGCTTTTAACTCTAATTTGAATTATTCTATTTGTATCTTAATTTTTGTTATAATTCTGTTCTGAGGTAGTTGACTATGACTGATCGTTCGATTTGCTATTACTTCATTATAGGTATATTTGTCATTAAAATTTATTTTAAATTAAAAAATGCATGTCGACCTATCGGGAATTGTACATATAAACAAGATTCTAAACCAGCTAAGTAAAAACTCATCACAGATTACATCAAAAATGCTAACCCTACAAGTATGGAACCGCCTGCATCACCATCCAGATCAGACGTGTACATTTCCTCAAGTGACGGAAACGATTTTACGCCAAATCCTAACCGAATGCGCAACATGCGGGTATGGTCTGATTCTATTTCTGACGACGTAAATTTGTTTTTCGATTCTTAAATAAAGATATAAAATTCAAAAATAAAATTTTTTGTTTATGCGATTTTATTTAATTATTTCAGATTCCTGCGGTCTATGGAACGCGTCTATTGTTATAATATGGGACTAGTACCCTTTTTTTATGCGATTTTATTACATTAATTCAGATTTATGCGGTTCTTAGCACTTTTGAAATGTATCTATAGTTTTACTATAGAACTGGTAACTTTTTTTATGCTGTTTTTTTTTATGTTGTATATGGATATGTATGAACGTATATTCCGCATAAAAACAGAATCTACTGTAAAAATATGTGAATTTTTTATACATATGCTATACTATGGCAACTAAAATCATGGTCTAGCCTATGTACGTACATATGTATTTGTATTCTGAACTTCAAGCAAAACAATGCTTCTTAATATACACATATGCATGTACATACAACCGCACACGCAGGGCATTCATTATTCCTCTAAATACGTATTTCGTTCAAAGCTAAAATTCTATGCCTAGCGACTACAAGAACAAAATGCATTCATAGGCGCAGGCGTAGCGGCCATCATTCTAGTTGCCATGGTGCTGAACAGTTTCAACAAAAACTCATCATCAAAAGATTCATTGATAAATTGGAGCTCATATTTCTACGAGCAAAGTACTTTCATTCATAAAACGAGCCGCCATATGCCAATTTTCTCGACATTCGTCAATAGTCAATATTGGAATATTTCGCGTAGAATTATTTGCCAATATTTGGTAAATCTTGAATTTTTATCAAGTCGAGTGGCCGCGGCTCTGTACATACATATGTATGCATCAATATATGTATGTAAATATGTCTTTCTAAATGCTCGACAACCGCAGCTGCTGTGCGTCAAGTGCGTCATGAGCATACAGTAAATTGCAGAAAACTACATAAGTACATACATAGCTTATAAAAAAGTTCAATACTAGGACAAAAATTTCGAAACAATTATTTTATGTTCTCTGATAGTAGGTAAATAGTTAATTAGTATATTACTTTACGTATGTAGTTCTACAATTGATAAAAAGTGCACAAAACATATGCATATGTAAGGCGTTTTTCAATAGGTGCGCTTCAACTTTTTTCCGATAGGGAGGGCGAACGATGCAATATTTTTAATTTTTCGCTTGTCATTTGTAAACTTCATTAGTATACATTTCCTCATGGAACGCTACACACTTGAGCAACGCGTTAAAGTTATTCAGGCTTATTATAAAAACGGGCGTTCAAATCAAAATGCATATCGCGCACTTCATCTTCAGTGAGGACGCACATTTTCACCTCAGTGGATTCGTCAATAAGCAGAATTTCCGCATTTGGGCGAAAGATAATCCAAGAGAGATTGCCGAAAAACCAATGTACCCACAAAGAGTGACTGTTTGGTGCGGTTTACATGCCGGCGGCGTAATTGGCCCATATTTTTTCGTTGACGAGAACGATCGCCACGTTACTGTGAATGGAAATCGATACCGCGACATGATAAACGATTATTTTTGGCCGCAATTGAATGGTATGGACTTAGACGACATGTGGTTTCAACAGGACGGGGCCACAAGCCACACAGCACACGCTACAATTGATTTGTTGAAGAGTAAGTTCGATGAGCGCATTATTTCCAGAAATGGACCGGTCGAATGGCCGCCGCGCTCGTGTGATTTGACGCCTCTAGACTATTTTCTTTGGGGTTATGTGAAGTCATTGGTCTACAGTAACAAGCCGGCGACGATTTGTGAGCTCAGAGCCAATATTGAATGCGAAATTGCTGGAATTTCGGCCGATTTATGCAAAAGAGTGGTCGAAAATTGGGTTCAACGATTGGACTTCGTAAAACGTGCACGCGGTGGTCATGCAAAAGAAATCGAATTTCATACTTAAATGTATATGTTCAAACTCGATAATAAAAAAAAATTAGTTGAAAAAGTCAAACCGTTTTTGTTTTATTAAAAAAAAAGTTGAAGCGCTCTTTTTGAAAAACGCTTTATATCTGCAAAGTTAGAAACTTACTCTGAAATCAGAGTATTTGAAGGTCCCTGTACACATTTGAAGGTTACTGTACATACAATGCTGTGCCTATGAATGTGCGCTGCGTCTATGAATGCGCGCTGGATTTCTTGAGAAGTTTTTCCGTAATATGTACATACACACAGCATATATACATGCGCATATGTATATAAATTCACAAATTTATATTTGCATATGCCATCTTCCTGTGTGCCTGGTAATGAAGCGTTTTCTATAGAGGATTTTGATTTGGTTGAAGGGAATTCAACAAAGTTTTTACAGAGCACCCTTAGACAGACAATAAGTATGTATATCCTTTTGGATGATTTAGAAACAAATAATGTTAGGTAGCTTCTTAATATGACTATGTATTTGAATTTTTTCCAAATCATCCAAATTATATACAGATATTCATATATACAGATAATTTCCCAATGCCACCTATCGATGATGTTTTGGAAAGCCTACAAGGTGCCAAGATTTTCTCAACGTTAGATTCACGTTTTTTTTCACGTACCGGTTGAAACAGATTCAAAGCGATATACATCTTTTGTTACTCATAGTGGCCAGTATGAATTTAACTTCCTGCCATTTGGGATCTGCAACTCTGTGAATTTTCTTGCAATTTTCCGTGAATTGGTTCAAGTAGGGGTTATCGTTATTTACGCGGACGATATAATTATCGCACAAGATGAGGATGAGGCAATAGAGAAGCTTAAAATTGTTTTGAAGAGAGCAGAGAATTTTGGTTTAAAGGTAAAGTGGCAAAAATGCCAATTTTTAAGGAGGAAAATTCACTTTTTGGGATACATTATTGAAGAAGGGTGTATCAAACCATCAGACGATAAAGTGAAGGCTGTTCAGTCCTTTGCACTACCGCGCGACAAAAAATCTCTTCAATGATTTTTAGGCCTAACTTCATACTTCAGACGATTTATTGGGGGATATGCTTTAGTTGCAAAGCCGTTAACTGATTTGCTTAGAAAGGATGTGAATTTTCTAATAAATGAAGAACAAGTTCTAGCCTTTCAGGATCTAAAATTAGCACTAGCTAGAGCTCCAGCTTGGAAATTGTATAATCCTAAGGCTGAAACGGAGATACATACAGATGCCAAAAAAATGTGAATGATCAACTTTTCCACCCCATACAATACTTCAGTCGCAAAACTAGACTTGAAGAGCTAAAGTACCACTCGTACGAGATAGGTCCGAAAGTAACAAAAGTTATAAAGAACTGTGCCGAATGCATTATTGGTACGGTGACCATCCGGCAGAACCGTTCTGTTTTTAAAACGCTTGTTCTGCGTATTTTTTTTTAAGAAATATAATCAAGAATGTTCAGTTTTGCGAAAATGTTCTTTTTTTTGTTCTGTTTTTTTCCCGGTGGCAACTCTTTAATAGTCAAAATATATGTTGTTATCGATATCACTTAGCATTCCCTATTAAACAGCTGATTGTCCAATATATGTACATAAATTGAATCTAAGTTGCTTTTTGCATTTCATCGCTTAAAATTATAAAAATAGGTAAGTTTTACTGCAAGTAGATATAAAACTTTAGCTTCACAAGTGCTGTTTGTATTTCAGCTTTGCATAATGCCCCCCCATAGAAACTGCATATTTAATGAGGAAATGCAAAGCCAATACAAGTTCTTAAAAAGAATCCAAACCAGTGAAGTGCAATGTTTATAATGTATGGCTGTATTTTCTATTGCTAATGGAGGCAAACATGATGTGCTACGTCATTTACAAACACGAAAACATCGTAATGCTGATATTGCAGCTTCAACCAGCAAAAGTGTACTGCACTTTGTGCGGACTCGTACAATGGATGCTCAAGGAAAAAAAAACAAGTATAAATGAAGGGACCTGGGCCTTCCATGCTGTGAAACATAATTTTCCTTTTCGATCAAATGACTGCACATCGAAACTAATAAAAAGGTGCTTCGATGAATCAGGTCGCACAAAGTTTGAAGCTATTATCTGTAATGTATTAGCACCAAATGCAATGCAACTAGTCGTAGCAGATTTGAATGCTGTTAGTTTTGTTACTGTTTTTTCTGATTGCTCGAATCATGGTAGTACCAAAGTATGCCCAGTACTAGTTAGATATTTTTTACCGAAAAAAGGTGTGCAATTAAAAATATTAGAAATAAGTGGCCTGCGCGGTGAATCATCAGATATACTCAAAAAATATATTTTTGATCTCATGACAAAGTTTGAGTTAAGTCAAAAATTACTCGCCCTTTGTGCAGACAATACTAATTGTAACTTCGGGGGATCCGCAATACGCGGAAAAAATAATCTTTTTCATAAACTAGCTGCGTCTACCGGAAGTACACTTATTGGCGTAAATTGTGCTGCTCACATTGTGAATAATTGTATACAAGCATCAATAGATTGCCTTCCAATGGACATTTATACGGTTAAATACAATTAAAGGAAATTTGTGATAGCAAGTTGTTGTTGAATATAAAAAATTGCTGGGATTTAGTCAAACAAGATGGCTTACTTTAAAGCTAGCAATTGAACGAATTTTAAAACTTTTCAAACCATTAAAGAAATACTTTTTAGAACAAACTCATTGCCCAAACATTTTAAAAGCATTCTTTGAAAATTCCACCTCCGAAATGTGGCTTTTTTTTACACATTGCCAAGAATCTCTTTTCCATAATTACATTACGCAAATTGAATCAAATAATATTTGTATGGTGGAGGTTGCATTACTAATAAAAGAACTCAAGCTAAAACTCGCAGAACGCAGAGATGAAATTTTTTTACCACTCGCGATGAAGAAAATAATTTCAGAGTTTCAGAAAACAGGAACTGAAAATATACAATAAGTGAAATTAGAGATAATGTCCAACATTTTTATATTAATTGCGTAGAATATTTAAATCAATGGGATCATGCATTTAAAGAGGTGGAAGTGATTTAATGGGTTCTTCTGCGTACGGTGCCATCTTGGCATGATGTTGAAAGAAACTTGATTTATGTTTTAGACAAGAGAAGCCATATTAAAATTAATGACGGCGAATTATTTGATGAGTTCACATGCGTTAAAACAAATGTTACTCCCTAACAAATTGAAGGAATGGGCGGACGCTGGGAAGCTAGTCGACAGTAAATGGACTGAAATATTCCAGCATTTTATAGAAAATACTATACCGTATGAAAATATTTTAAAAATTGTAGAATTTAATTTGTGTTCACCGGGTTCAAATGCCCCCACCGTAAGGGTATTTTCCATATTAAACAATGGACTGATGAAAAATCACAAATGAAAATTGAGACTGTTAAATCAATTTTAATAACAAGATGCAATTATGAACTTAATTGCTTAGAGTTTAAGGGATATTTACAAAATGAGGAAAATATACTTAAGCAAATTTATAGCTCTGAAAAATATCAGTGATTTAAATTTTTTTTTTTTTTGTTACATAGTTTTAAACTGAAGTCAAAATCTATGAAATGTGATCTATGAAATGTGAATTTTTTCAAACAAATTTTATGTTACTATTAATAAAAAAAAAGTTCCAAGAAAAAAAATATTTCTTCTGTTTTTTCAATTTTAATTTATGGTCACCGTAATTATTGGGGAATCGAAGTTGGGTAAGAAGAAAGGTTTACTTTCCCCTATAGATAAAACTGACCAGCCACTTTTAACCTATCATGTAGATCACCTAGGTCCAATGAAACTTACTCATAAAAAATACAACCACTGGTAGTGGTGGATGCTTTTAGCAAGTTTGTCTGCTTGTATCCCACAAAGGGTTCAGACACAACTTCCGTTGTAGAAGGATTGCAAAACAACCCCAAAAGAATAGTAACGCACAGAGGACCAACTTTTGCAGGCAAACATTTCAGGAACTATTGTAGTAAAGAGGGTATTCAGCACTTAATTATTGCAACCGGCGTGCCACGAGGAAATGGGCAGGTCGAAAGAATAAATCGTATTATCATACCTTTACTCACAAAACTGTGCCACAATAACCCAGCAAACTGGTACAATCATTATGATAGAGTGCAGCGTCTGTTAAATAACTGACCTCCTAGGAGTACCAACGTCACCCCTTTTAAAATTTTAACAGGGTTAAATATGCGCACATCTGAAGCCGTCGAACTTCGAGGATTATTAGAAGAACCCTTAATTAACGAATTAGACGAGGAGAGAGAAAATGTAAGGAAACAAGCTTTAGACAACATTTCAAAGATTCAAGAGGAGAATAAGAGAACTTTCACTTCCAAACGAAAACCAGAAATAGAATACAATGTAGGAGACTTAGTAGCGATTAAAAGGACACAGTATGGCCCAGGTCTGAAACTTAAAGAAAAATTTTTAGGCCCATACCCAGTAAAAGAACGTTTTGCACGTAGTAGATACTCACTTGAGATGATAGGTGACCATGAAGGACCCAACAAAACAGTAACAGTCGCCGAATACATGAATCTTGGAAGCCATCGTTCGAGTCGAAAGACATATCAGGACGGCCGAGTGTAGGAGGGCCAAACGGAAGAAGAACAAGAAGTGGACAGAACTACTAACTACCTTCAAAAGCGACACTACTTACTTGACTCACGGACACCCTACTGAACGAACTAGATGAAGCGTCTGACCGAAGGAAAACGGAGGAGTTTAAGTTTAAGTTTAAGTTTGAAGTTCGTGTATATAATATCGCTTCCGTGAAATCAGTATTTAAATACTTTATAAGAAAATATATTATAAATAAGTATAAGCTTAAGTAAACTATATACATATATAATTAATAATAAACTGGTGCATTCAATATTGTAATAAAACGTGTGTGAGTGGGTTTGATTTCTACACATATGTCCTATGCTAATATATGTGTATAAACATGCATACATACAATTACGCGCAATTTTCATAAAAAAACCAAAAAGAAGAAATCTGTAAACATGCATACAAATTATATGGCAAATGAACCAATCTATTCTGTACGCAAGCAAATGTAAGCTAATGTAAACTACATTTTTTCACACTTGCGTATCACTCTCTCCCTCTCATTTCTCTCCGGCAGCCATATTAATTAATTTCCTACTGTTAACTTGGGGTGAAGTAATTTCTGAGTTGAATTTCTTACCCGTGTTTTATTAGAGTCCAAAATGAGGAACGGGCCGGGACTGCGCCTTCTCTATGAATTTACGTTCTTTGGTAGCTGGTAACTGTCGAGCTTGGTTTGAGTGGCTTTATTATTGGTATTGCGTCTGTTATCTTCCAACTTTGTAATAAATACCTTGGGATAGAATTTTGTTGTAGAGGTCCACTATTCTTTTTTCAGGAAAGAAATTAATGTTTTCCAACAATGGATATGAAATTCTATCAAGACCTGGAGTTTTCCCCTTAGAGTTGGTTACTTCATTTTGAAACTCGTCAGCAGTAACATTGGATTCAAGATATTTTGCCGAAATGCTTACTTTCTCATGTGGCTCATATTGTGAAATTTACAATATTTTGAATAGGAACTCTAATATTTTGCAAATTGGTTCGCTATACCACTCGGGTCATTGACTGTTCCATTATATATATATATATATAATTGGCGCGAACTCCCTTTTTTGGGTATTTCGCCGAGGTCCTCCTCCTATTTGTGGTGTGCGTCTTGATGTTGTTCTACAAATGGAGGGACCTACAGTTTCAAGCCGACTCCGAATGGCAGATATTTTTTATGAGGAGCTTTTTCATGGCAGAAATACACTCGGGGGTTTGCCATTGCCCGCCGAGGGGCGACTGCTATTAGAAAAATGTTTTTCTTAATTTTGGTGTTTCTCCGAGATTCGAACCCACGTTCTCTCTATGAATTCCAAATGGTAGTCACGCACCAACCCATTCAGCTACGGCGGCTGTTCCATTAGGTGTATTTAAAAAGTTAATGGTGTTTTGTTTTCAAAACTCGATAGACGAGTAACATCTTCCCGGTACTACGTTTTGGGTAGTTGTTAGAAGTGAACTCTTCGAAGGAACTCCGTTTGGCTTTATTAGCTTCATGTTTGAATATGGGGTTGTTGCGTTTGTAGATTAGATATAGATAAAATTACGTGTATCTTTATATTTGGGCCAACTTTCTTGCTTTAGAGTTCGTAATTTCTGTAGATCACTATCCCACCAGGGTGTGCATCGTGTTTGGCTTGAGTTTTTGTCTGTGGTAGTATACACAAGTGTGCCGCAGTGCAAATGGTTTTTCGTATTGAAGCCGCTTCTTTGATGATGTTGTTTGAGGGTGGATATTTTGTGGAATTGTTTGTGCAAAAATCTTTTCACTTGGCCCATTCTGGCTTATCTGTTAAAAATATAGGCTTCAACTTTTTGTATTGGATTGCCTATGAGACTTTATTTCTGTTAAAATAGGAAATTTATTGCTCCCTCGGAGGTCATCGATCGCTTTCCATGTACAGAAGGGAATCATGTTAACAGTGCATGTGGTTATGTCTACGTGTGTAAAAGATTGAAGTGTTTCGAAGTGAGTGGGACTACCATCGTTTAGTATGACCAGATCAGTGGATAACGAAGTTTCTTCAATTTTAGTGCTTCTATCGTTGGAAAAGGGTGAACCCCAGGTCGGGCTCCACGAATTTAAATTACCCAACCAGAGCACGGATCTTACTGCGTTGTTTAAAATTTCAAAGATGTTTGTGCATGAGAATTGTTTATTTGGTGGTATGTATGTATTGATTGCAGTTAGTTTTGCATTATATAAAATCTCTAAACCAATACTGAGAAGAAAATCGTCATTAAAGATATTTTTGCGAGGAATGCCTCTATTAATAAGCATGGCAACACCTTGTTTGCTCTATTGGTTTTGGGGGCAATTGAAAAAGTTATATTATGACGGATATGAGTTTCTTGTAAGCAAAAAGGGAAGGATTTAGTTCTTTGATTAGTATCTGCAATTCCTGATAATTATTAAAATATCCGTTAATATTCCATTGCAATATGGATATCATTGCGATGGTAAACTAGTATTTTTATGTGCGATAAAAAGAGTAAATTAGTGGTTGATTATGTGGTTAGAGATTGAGGTAGTGATTTGTTGGCGTGGTTCTTTGTGCTACATATATTAATGTCGTTTTCGTGCTCAACTGAGAGAGATGGTACGCTAATATTGGGAGAAGAATTAGAGAAATCGTTGTCATTGTTGAGTATATTTGTTGGTGTGAAGGTATTAATCGTTGAGAAATATTTTCGTTGGTGAGGCAGGTAGCTGTAGTCCCTGTATGCTGTTGGTTACTAACTAGTTACTGAGCGAGTCATCGGTGTTTATGCTTTTTGCTGACAATCATTGTTGAGAAATATTTGCGTTGGTGAAGCAGATAGCTGTATTTCCTGTATGTTATTGGTTAATGACTATTTGAGAGAGAATGTTCCTAAGCGAGTTATCGGTGTTAATGTTTTGTGATGAGCATCGTTGTGGAGAAATTTTTGTTAAGTGTGAATTTCGTTGCGAATTATCGATGTTTATGTTTTGTGCTGAGCATCGTTGTGGGGAAATGTTTGTTAAGCTTGAATATTGTTGCAAATAATCGGTGTTTACGTTTTGCGTTGAGCATCGTTGTTGATAATTGTTTGTTAAGTTTGAATTTATTTGTTGTTTTACGGCTGATGTGAGATTACTGGTATTAGATTGGAGTTTCGCTGCTGGTTATTAGTTGAGTTGATGTTTTTTGTGATGGCAGCGGATGAAGGGCCGCCTATAATTAAGGGAATTTGGTTTCTACATCTACAATAAAGAGTAATTGCTTCTTTCATTGTACATTTGTTTTCCGCTTGAATTTTTAAAATCTCTTCTGATTGTTGGTACTTAGGACATGACTTATCGGAAGCTGGATGATTGATACTGAGCAATTCATACACATTGTTCGGGAGTATGTGTCGGGGTAGGGGAGATTGCACTGATCGAACATTTTTGGGCTATTGCATAGCTTCGCAGTGTAATTGAGCTGGCTGCAATTCTTACACAACATTGGTTTTGGGAAATAAGGCTTCACTATCACTGAATGCGATATCAATTCGATTCGGGAGATGATATTTGTCAAAAGTAAACAGTCATACTCCGGAGTGCTTAGGCTTCCCATTCAGAATTTTAGAACATTTTTATACTTCTACGACACCATGACCAGATAAGTTTTTGACAATTTCTTCTTCATTAAGATCATTCAAACAGGGCGCAAATATGGTACCTTTTGTATGGTTAAGTTTATCGTGATATTTAGCTTTCACTTCACAAACACCTTGTAAAAGCTTCGTGCGTATAAATTTCCAGCTGTTGGTTTGTCCTTTAATAAAAGACAAAGGCTGTAGTTTCGGATTCAGTAATTTTAAGAGTTTCCTTGTTAATTAGTTTCAAGGCGGTATAAATAGCAAAGCAGCTACATATAAGTTTTTAATGCTTTATTTTCGTCTACCGCAGAGGTTACTATGTATTTCGGATTACTGGTTTCGATTTTAGGAAGATTTGGAAAAGCGTCTGCATTTTTTTAAATTTTCTTTCGTTTTGGTTGGGAATCTGAGGCTAGCAGAGCGAACTTGTTTTCTCTCATGTTTGGTGGCCCCGTGGCCATGTTGTTTCATTTTCACTACTCTGCAGCACACTTCTTTTTCAACGAGAGTAAACTAAATGAGAGTCGTTCGCGAATTTACGGCCGATAAAACACGACTGCTCAGCAAGAGAACTAGTCGGTACCTGTGGAAACAAATTATTACTATGATAAACCACATTTGAAGTCTAAAAAAGATGATCTTACCATGCTAAACAATATTCGGTATATATAGTAAGTTATCTAAATGCTTCTAATAAATAGTTAATTATTGACTTATCGGAGAATACGGCAGTAATACAAATTTGCTTTAGTTTACCATCAGCATAATCGAGATTAATTTCTTTACCACCGCTTTTGCAAAACAAGTAGCAGAGAACGTTAATGCATAGAGAAATCTCATGGGCTACGAATAGTGTGAATTGTCCAAAATGAAGTCCAATCGCCGCCGTGATGTGGTGAAATCAGAGAACGTAAATTCGTAGATAAGGTTCAGTTCCGGCCCGTTCCTCATTTTGGGCTCTAACAAAACAAGGGTAAAAAATTCAACTCAGAAATTAATTCACCACAAGTTAACAGTAGGAAATTAATTAATATGGCTGCTGGAGGGAAATGAGAGGAAGAGAGTGACACGAAAGTAAAAAAAAATGTTAAATGTAGATATATATTAGCATAGGCCTTATGTATATTCGGTTTTATTTTAAATTCTTCAAGCGTATCAAATTAATAATCCTCACAGAGAAATGATTCAGACACACAGGAAGATGGCATATGCTGCTTGACGCACACCAGCTGCAGCCACTCGAATTGACAAAAATTCAAGATTTACCAAATATTTCTATAAGAAATATTTCAGTATTGACTATTTTCGAATGGTCGTCTGGGATTTCTTCAATCTTAGAAGTAAATTTTTGTCATCGTTGTGAAAAATTGGCATATGCGCGGCTGGTTTTCTGAATGAAAGTACTTTGCTCATAGAAATATGAGCTTGAACTTATCAATGAATTTGTTTTTTTTTTTTTTTGTGCTTTACAATATTTGACACTGTTCAGCCTTGTCGCGAGTAAATAATCTTGGCCGCTACAGCTGCGCCTATGAATGTATTATGTCCTTAACATTTAATCTGCTCATTCTTTCCTGAGCCTTCTCTATGAATTTACGTTATCTGGTGAAATTTTTTACAGAGCTGATTACAGTGAATTCTCTCAACATTTAAAATCAAAGTAATTTTAAAGTTCTCTGCTGTAATTTAAAAAGAAGATTACAAAATACATCGTTAAACGGCCTCACAACCCGGTGAGTGTGTTTAAGTAAATTTAAAACTTTATACAAATCTGATGAAAATTGTTGCTAATTTCTTGAATTGGAACTAATTTTAGACTAGAATGCATAGAGTGTACAAGGGTTTTGGTATACAACTAACTCTGTTTTTACACGGTCTTTTTTTACACGGTTTTCAAATAACACGGTTTGAAACTAAAACATTTTTAATTTTTTCACATGATTTTATTCCATTTAGCACGATTTAAAATTTTTTGTGCTTAAATTTTTTATTTTGTCAAATTTAATTTTTGCGAAATATGTTCATATCACAAATTTTGGGGAACTCCCTTTTTGTGCATATAAGCAAATTTACTGGTCTGAGCAAATGAAATGTGTTAATATTTTGTGCATTATCAATGCAGTCAGACGTGTTTGGTAAAGAATTTTTTTATTGGCAAATTTGTTTTTCCAACGTTACATTAAATTTAACGCACTAAGATAAAATGTAAGCCAAAAAATATTTTATATTTTTTCAGTTATTTATATTTTTTAATTTTGTTAAATATTTTTTGTATCCCTAAAAGAAAATGTCAAATAGAAAACTAAAACTTAAAGCAATTTCATTGGAAATCAAAATAGAAATTTTAGATCGCCTTCGAAATGGAGAAGGCTCAACATTTCTTGGCAAAATGTTCGGTTTAAATGAAGCCACAATAAGAACTATAAAAAAAAGAGAATTCAATTAGGTGATCGGTGATTTCTGGATCGAAACTATCTGCTAAGTCTTCATCATACACTAGAGATGCTACTAAAGAAAAAATGGGAAAAGCACTCATAATATGGCTTGAGGACAATGCACAAAAACAAATTCCCGTAGACGGAAACAATATCAAACAGCAAGCATTAAGGTTTTATAAAATGATAACAATGAACAACCGTCTACATCCATACAATCAACTTATGAGAACAGCTGCGTATTTTCTGCAAGCACAAGATGGTTAACGGGATTTCTTCAAAGGTATGCGCTTCATAACATAAAAATCAAGGGCGAGATTGCTTCTGGAGATCAGAAAGCCGCCAAAGAATTTCCACTAAAACTTGAAAAAATAATAGCCGATGATGCATACAGTCCAGATCAGGTTTTTAATGCCGAGGAAACTGGTCATTTTTGGAAAAAATGCCGAGAAGAACATATGTGGCCAAATTGCAAAAAAGCGCTGGTGGTTTTAAAGTTCAAAAATATCGAGTCACATTTTTATTTTGCAGTAACGCTTTTGGAGACCTGTTTATCAATCGTGCACTTAAGCCTTGAGCAATGAAAGGTTACGATTTTGGTACATTGCCGGTTAATTGGATGGCCAATAAAAAATCATGGATGACAACTACAGTTTTCACAGAATGGTTCATTAAAGATTTTGTACCAGAAACTAGAAAATATATGAATGAAAAAGGCTTAGAAGTTAAAGTTCTTCTGTTGGTAGGCAATGCACCCGGGCACCCGCAGTTGATGGGGAGGATTTTGATGACTTGGTATTCGATGACATTGATGAACTGATTATTGATAAAGTTCTTAGCGAAGAGGAAATATTACATTTTGCCTCACAGAATGCTGATTCTATAGAAAGCAGTGATAGTGAATAACCTAACTGCAAATTTAATTCTAGAAGGACTTCAACTTGCAAATAAATTAGGACACCATTTCATCACAAATGATCCCAATATCGAAAGAGCTGCACAATTCCAACGTGAGCTAAATTCTTGTTTGGCTCGTTACAAAGAATTATACAAAGAGGTAGCAAGAATTGGCGAACAACGGCTCATAACAGAGTTCATTGTTAAAAATATAGATGCTGAACGAGCAAGAGAAAGTCCAGTTTAAAATTATTCCAGCTACGATAGTGATTGTTCGCGTTCGAAGCAAGCGAATGCGAGTAACTGATGATGCCAGCAATTAAATTTATGTTTTTGTATTTATGATTATCACTTATTTTTTCTTCTATTTATTCTTTACGTTAACAACATAGCTGTTTAACATAGTTATCTTTAGCTCCTGAACTTGCCATACATTTAATTCACATTATTTTTTAAGATTAGAGTGCATATCTCTTTTATCTTTAATAATTTGCTTGTACAAATAAACATTGCATATGCGATTTAATTAAATAAGCGTGAATATTGTTCATAACCAATCAGTTATTTTTGCATACGATCAATGTCTTATTCTAACCGTTTTTTTTTTGGAACCAATCTACCGTGTAAAAACAGAATTAGGTGTATTGATACATACATATATACAATATATTAATAAATATGTATATATATATAATGTTAGTTATGTTTGTACAAAAGATTGATTGCATCCTTAATTCTATTGTGTTACAAACATATGAATGTACGTACATATGTATGTACTGAAGCAATGACCTACCTCACGACGCATCGCCTGTCATACATATGTACATGCAATAATTAGAGAGTAAATAACCGAGTAATCGAATTCCTGCCTAACATATGCTAAAACAATTATCTTTTGCTTATGCGAATTAAATATATACCTTTAATGTGTTAATAAAAATATATTTTTTATTCGTATCAAAAGTGTACATTGAGTTATATTCTACACAGCGGTTGTATCCCGACTGTCGATTTCTTAAAGAATAGATCTATTTATAATGACTTCATAACAATGAATGTGATACGTTATCAAGGATTAACTTATCGCCTCATTGTTATTTCTGTTTATTACTTAAATTATTGTTATCGCTTTAGGCTTGGTTTCTTTGAGATGACTTCATAACAATGAATGTGATACGTTATCAAGGATTAACTTATCGCCTCATTGTTATTTCTGTTTACTACTTAATTTCTATGGAATGTGATACGTTATCATGGATGCAGTGAGTGTATACTATTAACTCTCCTCCTCCTTATAAATGTATCGCCCTCGATTCACAATCTTTGTAATCTTAAAAGTTCGGCTTCATAATTTCTTTGTATTCTTTCGGTTACTATTGTTCTTGCCATTTCGTTCCTGATCTTGATTATTTTTAGTGTTAGGAATACTAATCCTATACAAGTGATAGTTATTATAGTAATTATTAATGTATATTTTACAGGATGCTGTTCAATTGGTATAAATATTGTAGATAATTCTTCTATATTAATTAATTTGTATATTGATTCTGATTCTAACAATTCTAATACAGTTAGCTTTTCTTCATGTCGTTCATCTACGTATAATTCTAGATACAATTTTGGCTTGATTTTTGTAAATGATATTATCTGTTGTTATATTTTCGTCGAATTTAATAAGTTTTATACCTTCTATTTCATTTCCTTCTACTATATTTTTTCCCGTTACTAGAATATTTCCTTTTTCAAATATCTGTATCGGTACATTATTTTCCTTTATAAATTCACATTCAGCATATCTTTTATCCAATATTGGAGTAGTGCAAGAATCTTCTGAATTTTGTTCACATTATTTGAGAGATTTTTTTACAATTTTTATTTCTAATAAACTTAGTTTTACATTTTGCGATTCTTTTGTCCATTAATATTTTTCTTTTATATGAAGATAGAGTAACTATTTATGCATCAGAATTTTGTTATTTTCATACTGAATGACATGTATATCTGAATATTATAAAATATTTATTACAGCTACATCTGTTTTTTCGTGCTGTATAATACTTCTTACATCGTTTAGGTTTAGTGAATTAGATAAAAAATTATTATTTGTTGCTAAATTTATTGAGGTAATTATATTATTTAGTTCATTATAAACTTCTGTTATAACTGTAATCTCAGATAGTTCTTTTATATTAAGTTTCTCTAATGTTTTCTCAAATTGATTATTTATTACTCTCTGTTTGTTAGTTGATTAATTCGAGTTTGTAATTCTATCATATCGTCATGGTCTGGCGCTCCTATCATCCATTTTAATCCTGTGCCTAAAAAATCTAATGATCTTTTATTAATTCCAGTTATAATTTGGCTTTTAAGGGTTTCAATTTTGATCATTAATATCTTTATTTCAAGATTCTGTTCTTAATTATATCCGTTCTTTATTATATTCCCATATGGTTCTAGTATTCGAGTTATATTTGATATGTGGTGTAAATAACCGTATTTAGTAAATATATCTGTTGGATCCAATGATTCAATTAATACATATTCCTTGTTTTCTAAATTAGTTCTGTTATATGTAATTGATGCATGTATTTTTATTATTAACTAGCGGACCCTCTGCCTGCTTCGCTAGGCATATCAAAATTAGAAATGAATAATGTACAATCGATTTAAATTCACTCTATGAGTATTTATTCTTTTTTTACAATATAAAATTAATGTTAATTTTAAACTTAAACTAACGCAAAGTCTTTTCGTAAACTACATTTTTTGTTTTGCCCTGAGTTGTGGTATAAATAAACAGAACTGATGGCTTCCCTACACGTGAACATGTTACATACTCGTATAATTGTCCGTGGGAGAAGCATGGATATTCTAAGTCAATTCCGCATAATTTCAGCGATTGTCCTTGTGTTTTGTTTATGTGTTTGTTTTAATCTATCTTGCTCATTACGTTGTATCCGTTCTTCAGGTGAATGGCCTAAACGTGATCTGGCCATACGTTCCCTTTGATTTTGGTTTTGAGTTTCTCGCTCTTCTTGTGATTGATTTTGCCTTTCATTTGATCTATTTTGCGTTCTACGCGACCGACGATCAATATCATTTCTTCGCGGGCGTGGCATTTCTAAAATAAAGCGATGAAAATATAAATAACTAGCAAACCCGGCCCCCTTCGCTGGGCACACTAAAATAGAATAGATATGGTTTAGAACAGAAAATATATGATTTTCATATTATTTATTTCTTTATTCTTTATTCAAGTGCTTTGGCATAAACAATATTTTTTGTTTTTCTATTTGTTTTTGAGTAAATATAAAATATAAATTGAAAATCAGGAAAAAAGAAGATTGTTTTTAAATTTCAAATCAACGCATATGAATAAACAATCGTCTTTTTTCCTGATCATCCATCAATTTTTCGTTTAAATTTCTATGTTTTATTGAGCATTGGAGCTTTTTTAACCATTATCCATTTATATTTTTCAAAAAAAAACGAAAAAAAATTGTTTTCCACGAACACATAATTGCATTCGGATTTCACATTAAATTCTCAACTTTCGTAAGAAATTATTCACTGTTCCAAAATCCACTCCAAAAAAATTCACAAACAATTTTTACATGTTGCACTTACGTTTTTTCCTTATGGCATCCAAATCAGGAAGAAATATTGACACATTGTAACTCACACTGTCAATTTGACAGTTCAGTTCCGCCCCAAGGGTTAAAAAAGTAAGAGACATTATGGCTGGTTCAAAAGAACGCTGTACCCGTTGCCAGTGCTCCGAATTACAACCAAACTTTACGAAACCCATTTTCAATACTTACTTAGCAATGTGTGTAAGTTTGGTTTAATTCGGTGCAAAGACACGGCGGGTCCACGTTTTGGCATATATTTCGAGACCCTAGTCATCAATAGGTATAAAAATTACCCCGTATTAAAGCAACAGCTTTCATTTGATACCCATATTGTACATACACAACCAAAGGTTACCCGGGTCCACGTTTTGACCTATATCTCGAGACCCCAGTCACGGAGCGGCTTGAAAAATACTCTGTACTAAAGCATTCACCAATAGCTTCAATTTGATATCCATATTGTACAAACACATTCTAGGGTCCACGTTTTGGTCTCTATCTCGAGACCCTAGTCACGGAGCGGCATGAAAAATTCTCTGTACTAAAGCATTCCCCAACAGCTTTCATTTGATACCCATATTGTACATACACGTCCGAAGGTTACCCGGGTCCACGTTTTGACCTATATCTCGAGACCCTATATACCAATAGGTATTCAAACTATACGGAAATCATCTTCAATACCTACTTAACAATGTGTGTAAGTTTGGTTTAATTCGGTTCAAAGACACGGCGGGTCCACGTTTTGGCATATATTTCGAGACTCTAGTCATCAATAGGTACGAAAATTGCCCGTATTAAAGCACTTATCAACAGCTTTCATTTGATATCCATATTGTACAAACACATTCTAGGGTCCACGTTTTGGTCTCTATCTCGAGACCCTAGTCACGGAGCGGATGGAAATACTCCGAACTAAAGCATTCACCAACAGCTTTCATTTGATACCCATATTGTACATACACAACCAAAGGTTACCCGGGTCCACGTTTTGACCTATATACTATATATAACATAACATAACATAACATAACATAACATAACATAACATAACATAACATAACATAACATAACATAACATAACATAATATAACATAACATAACATAACATAACATAACATAACATAACATAACATAACATAACATAACATAACATAACATAACATAACATAACATAACATAACATAACATAACATAACATAACATAACATAACATAACATAACATAACAAATTACCACGTATTAAAGCACTTATCAACAGCTTTCATTTGATACCCATATTGTACATACACAACCAAAGGTTACCCGGGTCCACGTTTTGATTTATATCTCGAGACCCCAGTCACGGAGCGGCATGAAAAATACTCTGTACTAAAGCATTCACCAACAGCTTTCATTTGATACCCATATTGTACATACACATCCGAAGGTTACCCGGGTCAACGTTTTGACCTATATCTCAAGACCCTATCTACCAATAGGTATTCAAACTATACGGAAATCATCTTCAATACCTACTTAACAATGTGTGTAAGTTTGGTTTAATTCGGTTCAAAGACACGGCGGGTCCACGTTTTGGCATATATTTCGAGACCCTAGTCATCAATAGGTATGAAAATTACCCCGTATTAAAGCACTTATCAACAGCTTTCATTTGATATCCATATTGTATAAACACATTCTAGGGTCCACGTTTTGGTCTCTATCTCGAGACCCTAGTCACGGAGCGGATGGAAATACTCTGAACTAAAGAATTCACCAACAGCTTCCATTTGATACCCATATTGTACATACACATCCGAAGGTTACCCGGGTCCACGTTTTGACCTATATCTCGAGACCCTATCTACCAATAGGTATTCAAACTATACGGAAATCATCTTCAATACCTACTTAACAATGTGTGTAAGTTTGGTTTAATTCGGTTCAAAGACCCGGCGGGTCCACGTTTTGGCATATATTTTGAGACCCTAGTCATCAATAGGTATGAAAATTACCCCGTATTAAAGCACTTATCAACAGCTTTCATTTGATATCCATATTGTACAAACACATTCTAGGGTCCACGTTTTGGTCTCTATCTCGAGACCCTAGTCACGGAGCGGATGGAAATACTCTGAACTAAAGCATTCACCAACAGCTTCCATTTGATACCCATATTGTACATACACATCCGAAGGTTACCCGGGTCCACGTTTTGACCTGTATCTCGAGACCATATCTTCCAATAGGTACCCAAACTATACGGAAACCATCTTCAATACCTCCTTAACAATGTGTGGAAGTTTGGTTTAATTCGGTGCAAAGACACGGCGGGTCCACGTTTTGGCATATATTTCGAGACCCTAGTCATCAATAGGTATGAAAATTACCCCGTATTAAAGCACTTATCAACAGCTTTCATTTGATATCCATATTGTACAAACACATTCTAGGGTCCACGTTTTGGTCTCTATCTCGAGACCCTAGTCACGGAGCGGATGGAAATACTCTGAACTAAAGCATTCACCAACAGCTTCCATTTGATACCCATATTGTACATACACATCCGAAGGTTACCCGGGTCAACGTTTTGACCTATATCTCGAGACCCTATCTACCAATAGGTATTCAAACTATACGGAAATCATCTTCAATACCTACTTAACAATGTGTGTAAGTTTGGTTTAATTCGGTTCAAAGACACGGCGGGTCCACGTTTTGGCATATATTTCGAGACCCTAGTCATCAATAGGTATGAAAATTACCCCGTATTAAAACACTTATCAACAGCTTTCATTTGATACCCATATTGTACAAACACATTCTAGGGTCCACGTTTTGGTCTCTATCTCGAGACCCTAGTCACGGAACGGATGGGAATACTCTGAACTAAAGCATTCACCAACAGCTTCCATTTGATACCCATATGAAAATTACTCCGTATGAAAGCACTTATCAACAGCTTTCATTTGATACCCATATTGTACATTCACATCCGAAGGTTACCCGGGTCCACGTTTTGACCTATATCTCGAGCCCTATTTCCAAAATAAAATATAATCCATGTTACTCGTGATGTAGCTTTCGAATGGTGAAAGAATTTTTAAAATCTGTCCAGTAGTTTTTGAGCCTATTCATTACAACCAAACAAACAAAGTTTTCCTCTTTATAATATTAGTATAGATATGGTAAATATTACCATACATTTTTTCCTTCATATATAATAAAAAAATAATAATAATAACATTAAAACAACAGGTATTATTAACAAACTTGGTTTTATTTTAAATTCTTCAAGTGAATCAAATTAATAATAATCAATAAGAAGGCATATGCAAATACAAATACGTGAATTTATATATGTACATATGCGCATATATACGCTCACTTAAGTAGGGGAGAGCAAGATGTCGAACGTTGCCGTTCGTTTGCTTTGTTTGCTTTGTCGTTCCTTCCGCCCTTTCGCTTGCAGTTCATTCAATGCAATGAGCAAGGTAACTACATATGAGCAAGGTAACACTAATATGAGCAAGGTAACACTAATGAGCAAGGTAACACTAAAGAGCAAGGTAACACTAATATGAGCAAGGTAACTACATATGAGCAAGGTAACACTAATGAGCAAGGTAACGACACATTTTTTCGTGCGTGCAGCCTGTTAAATCGAATTATAAGACGTTATCACGTCAAAAACTAAAAAACACGCTTTTATTGCCAATCGAACTAAAAAGTATAAAATAAATTTTAATGACAAAGAGACCTATAATGAAGTAATAGCACTTGAACGATCAGTCATAGTCAACTACCTCAGAACAGAATTATAACAAAAATTAAGATATAAATAGAATAATTCAAATTAGAGTTAAAAGCGTAGGATGCATTTTGCTTCACTTTCATAACCTTCTGTACATAGGTAGGTGCCAATAGAATGATTGTAATATTTACTATATCAAGCATCCCACGCTTTTAACTCTAATTTGAATTATTCTATTTGTATCTTAATTTTTTTTATAATTCTGTTCTGAGGTAGCTGACTATGACTGATCGTTCAAGTGCTATTACTTCATTATAGGTCTCTTTCTCATTAAAATTTATTTTATACTTTTTAGTTCGATTGGCAATGAAATCGTGTTTTTTAGTTTTTTTAAACTATTTTTTATTTTCTACTTTTTAGTTCGAATAGCAAAAAAGCGTGTTTTTTAGTTTTTTTTTTAAACTATTTTTTATTATGAATGAAAAGTATTGTTATCATTGGAGTCAGTGAATTAATGATTCGATATATTCGTGTTATATTTAATTCCTTTCTTATCGACTGTGAGTCTAAAGCTATGCAGTTATTGGCCGTGATAAAGAAGTAATCGGGATAAAGAACTTATTTCGTGGAGGGAGCCTGAGAAACGGCTACCCCACTCCATTGGCCAGTTTTTTTCGATTTTCGTGGTGTGGTGCACTATGAATTCCTTCCACCTGGCCAAACTGTTAATAAGGCATATTATTTGAGCGTTATGCATCGTTTACGTGAAGCATATCATCTAAAAAGATCAGAATTATGGGCCAACAACTCTTGGTTTTTGCATCATGATAATGCACCGTCTCACACTGCACTCGTTCTTCGTGACTATTTCGCCAAAAATTCCACGCATATCGTTCCGCAACCACCGTATTCGCCCGATTTGGCTCCGTGTGACTTCTGGCTATTCCCAAAACTCAAGAGACCACTCCGGGGAACGCGTTTCGAGTCGATTGAGGAGATAAAAGCTGAATCGAAAAAGGTGCTGATGGCTATACCGGAAATGGACTATTTGGCATGTTTCGGGGATTGGAAAAATCGTTGGCATAAGTGTATTTCATCGAGAGGGGATTGTTTTGAAGGGGATGAAATTGATTTACAAGAATAAGTAAAGATTTTTCATTTTACAACCAAATTCACCTTACTTTTTGCCCACAGGTAAAAAAAGAAAATATTAATCCTGGCAATCCTAATAAGGATAATGGAAAACTTTTATCAAGTTATTGCATTGTTATCGGTCCCTGATAGGTGTGCAAAATTTCAAGTCGATCAGATTTTTAGAAGCCAGTGAAAATTAAGCTCAAAGATTCCGTTACATATGTACATACATACAACCCGACCTAATAAAAGTGTGTTAAAAAGCAATGTGCTTTGATGCCGTATCACGCATGCATAAAAAGGAAAGAAAAGAGAGGACAACTATTGCGTTACGAATAATACAGTCGCATACGTCACTCGACATCAGAACAATGTTATTCATATCTGTGTATATTCTATTCATTTGCGTGTATTCTCATTCTGTATACGTAATGTCCGTATAAGGGAAACACGTAAATATTTTATTTTTCGCACTTACACAACGCACGCATACTTTTACCGATTTCTTTAAAACTTCACATAAACCATCTATGGACCAATACCAATGATCTGTGAAAGTTTGATTGAAATCGGTGAATGCGTTTAGGCGTGAATCGGCGACTAACGAACACAAAAAAACGTCTCCATTTTTATATATAAGATAATATGATTGTGAAAGTTTTAATTTTTAAGTTATTAGGATATTATTTTTATGTACTATTTTATTCCTAATTCTCGTAATAGTTCTTTCGTTGTCAGTTTTTACAATATTTTTACGAAATTTATTATCTTAGTGAATGTGACGTCTCCTTCTTGATAAGTGATGTCTTTAAAATTTCCTTGTTGTGAATTGAGAAGTGTGTCCTGTTTAATCTTTAATTTTTCTTCTATATCAGGACACCCCTGTTGATTAAAAAACACGTCCTCGAGTTTTTATCCTGTGATTGAATGTATGGTTTTATTATATTTTTTTACAGCTGGGTAAGGCTTTCTCAAGTGGGCATCAAAATTACCAAAGTGAATATTTTGCGATGAAATTCAGCCAGGACTGAGTTCTATCATCCAGAAGCACACTCAGAAAATTTTGTTGTAAAATTCTAAATAGTTTTTTTTTTATTAACTATCGAAGTTTTTTGCAGCGCTTGAATAATTATCACATTTCTCGTAAAGTAAGTATCCGATTACAACGATTTTTCAACTGCAGACTGATAAAGGATGATATTTTCCAAAAACGTTATTTTTGTTCCGAAACTTGATGTTTTGTTTTTGTAAAAATTTTTTTTTAATAAACAATTAAAAATTTAACTAATTTCTGCGCCTCTGGGATGAAAATTTTTTAAGGATATTAACGTAATAAACATCTGTGCATTTATGTATGAAAAAAAATGCGTGCAATTCGAAAAGGATTAATTATAATTAATTTTTTTGTGCCAGAATGCGCGCTTCGACTTACGCGGACGCGCACGAACACACAAACGGCGACTCGCGGGCGGCTTGCGAAAAACCGTTTTAGAAACGTCTCAACGCGATATGCTTCCGTAAGATCAGTTTTGCCGACTTTTCCATTACTGGTGTTTACTTGTTTTTAAAGATTGGCCATATAAATAATTTACGTATAACAGAATTTGCGCTTTGACTCTCGCGGAAATGCGTAATGATAATTAAATCAAATGTATTCAAAGGAATGTATAAGCTGTCATGCAAGGTTTCATATATACTTCTTTATTACTAACGTTTATGTTTACATATCAGATCTATACCTACATTGTAAGTTCAGTCAGCAAATGCCCTTAAAATTTCTCGTTGAAAAACAACAACAATTCACGGACGGACACAAAAAGTGAAAAGATATAGAAAGTTATACAGATATCGCATATTCATTTGTTATTTCGAGAAAAAATGAAAATCATTCACGCTTTTTACACTTTTCATGTAGTTTGCTTTACATAATGGCTATAATTTTAGATTGATCGTGGGCTGAAAATATTTTATTCCAAAAGTTAAAAATTCCATCGAGTGCAAAATATTTTCAGCCCACGATCAATCTAAAAGTATACCCATTAAATAAAAACAAACTACATGAAAAGTGTAAAAAGCGTGAATGATTTTCATTTTTTCTCGAAATAACAAATGAATATGCGATATCTGTATAACTTTCTATATCTTTTCACTTTTTGTGTCCGTCCGTGAATTGTTGTTGTTTTTCAACGAGAAATTTTAAGGGCATTTGCTGACTGAACTTACAATGTAGGTATAGATCTGATATGTAAACATAAACGTTAGTAATAAAGAAGTATATATGAAACCTTGCATGACAGCTTATACATTCCTTTGAATACATTTGATTTAATTATCATTACGCATTTCCGCGAGAGTCAAAGCGCAAATTCTGTTATACGTAAATTATTTATATGGCCAATCTTTAAAAACAAGTAAACACCAGTAATGGAAAAGTCGGCAAAACTGATCTTACGGAAGCATATCGCGTTGAGACGTTTCTAAAACGGTTTTTCGCAAGCCGCCCGCGAGTCGCCGTTTGTGTGTTCGTGCGCGTCCGCGTAAGTCGAAGCGCGCATTCTGGCACAAAAAAATTAATTATAATTAATCCTTTTCGAATTGCACGCATTTTTTTTCATACATAAATGCACAGATGTTTATTACGTTAATATCCTTAAAAAATTTTCATCCCAGAGGCGCAGAAATTAGTTAAATTTTTAATTGTTTATTAAAAAAAATTTTTTACAAAAACAAAACATCAAGTTTCGGAACAAAAATAACGTTTTTGGAAAATATCATCCTTTATCAGTCTGCAGTTGAAAAATCGTTGTAATCGGATACTTACTTTACGAGAAATGTGATAATTATTCAAGCGCTGCAAAAAACTTCGATAGTTAATAAAAAAAAAAACTATTTAGAATTTTACAACAAAATTTTCTGAGTGTGCTTCTGGATGATAGAACTCAGTCCTGGCTGAATTTCATCGCAAAATATTCACTTTGGTAATTTTGATGCCCACTTGAGAAAGCCTTACCCAGCTTCAAATATTATATCCTCTTGTTTTGATTTGTGTAGTTTTCCTAATGAATTTGTTATTTCGGCCATGGTGCTATGCAACCGTTCTACTTGACCGTTAGTTGTCAAGTCATATGGTGGTGTAGTGATATGTGTTATTTGTAGTCTTTTTAATAGCATTTTCGTTTGAATACTAGTATAGCAAGCTTCGTTATCGCTAACTAATGTTTTAGCTTTGGGAAAATTTGTGAGAGAATTTCGTCAAGTTGTCTATATATATCTTTTTTTGTTTGTATTTGTCTCAGGAAACAGTATTTTGAGTATTTATCAATTGTACACATATACATTGATCTATTCATGTAAAATGTATCTATGTGTATATGAGTTCCTACTTTATTTGGTAGTAGTGTTTTTCCAAAAGGTATTTTATTTGGGCGTCTGTCGTATTTACAGGTTTTACATATCACGCATATTTTTGCTTGAGCTTTAGTCATTTCTACTATATTAGGTCACTAATATTTCTCATTTATTTCTCTTGTATAATTTTTAAAGTTTCTATGCGCGCGACTATGTATTTCTTCTACAATACTAGTACGTCTATCAGTGTCTGATATATCTTCGACTAGTGAGTTCGATATAATGAATTTTACGGGGGGAAACTCTTCCAAGATCGGGTTTTCTATTAAGAATAATTTTTCCGCTGTCGCGAAGATTGCATTTACTTTGTTTAGTTGTATAACCTCAACACCTCTAAATGGTGTGTCGTAAGTTATCAAATATTTGTTTAGTATGTATGTATCTGTATCGGATTATTTCCTCCTGGTTCAATTATTTTTTGATTACTAAAATGGTTTACTGATTTATTTATTCTTTTTATTTGATCATAGAGAGAACTGTTTTGTGAATGTATCGAATCATTATCAATGGATAATTGGTTAATTTGTTGACGACCTAGAGCGTCAGCTACCACATTTTGGGTACCAGGTTTGTAAATTATCTTAGCTCCATATTCTTCTATTCAATTTTTCCATCTTTTGAGTTTATTATTTGGGTTCTTCTCTGATATAGCAAATATTAGAGATTGGTGATCATTCCGTATTGTCTTAGTTTTTGTAGTGCATACTATGGGTAGCAATTCTTTTTCATTCGTAGAGTATATTTGCTCTGTTTCGCTTAATGTTCGTGATATAGAATATATTGGGTGTTTACAGGGTGGGCCATATAGCGTTTGCTTTTTGAACCACCTACGTTTTGAGAATGGTAACACAAATGACATGTCAAATGTGCTCATAATTTACTTAAAGGTTTGACATTTACGAAATGAGACGCTCTACGCCTGAACAAAATTGGGAAATATTGAAAACCTATTTCCAAAGTGGTGAGTCTTCTTCTTCTTTTCTGATTTTCACATCGGTGGCTACGTCAATAAGCAAAATTGTCGGATTTGGGGCTCAGAACATCCACACGTTACTGTAGAGAAGCAAATGCATCCACAACGAGTCACTGTTTGGTGCGATTTTTGGTCTGGCGGCATCATCGGGCCATTTTCTTCGAAAATGAGCGAGGAGTCGCGGTTACAGTAAATGGCGAGCGTTACCATGACATGCTCAACGACTTGTTACCAAAAATTGAAGAGGATGACATGGACGACATTTGGTTTCAACAGGACGGTGCAACTTGTCACACTGCCAAAGTTACACTCGATTTTTGGGCTACCGTTTTTGAAAACCGAATAATCAGCCGAAATTCCGATATCAATTGGCTGCCTCGGAGCTGTGATTTAAGCCCGTTGGACTATTTTTTGTTAGGAACCGTTAAGGACAAATGCTATACAAACCATCCAGAGACGATTGATGCTTTAAAACACGAAATCGAAGTTGCCATTCATGAAATTGGAGCCCAAACAATCGAAAATGTGCTTTAAAATTGGGTTGATCGAATGGCCTACTGTAAAGCCAGTCGAGGCAGTCATTTGAACGATATTTTTTTTTTCATAAATGACAATGTTCAATCTTCAAAATAAAAAAAAAGGTTTGAAAAAATATTGATTAGTTTTTTTTTTATATCCGATTCAAAAAGCAAATTTTACATGGCCCACCCTATACTTTGGGACGACTGCTTCCATAGCACAATTGAAATCTGGTTGAAATAATTCTACTTGTTCTTGTAGAGTATCTTTTACTACTTCAATCGCTTTAAGAGCGTTTTCTTCTAATTTTATGGCTGTTTTTTTTTTACTTTTATTTTTATTAACAGTTCCGTTTTCTCCTCTAAGAAATATCGTTAAGGGCTTTGTGATTTGAGCGTAATTTCTAATAAATTTCCTATAATAGCCTGCTAATCCTAGAAAAGATCGATGTTCTTTCAAATTTGTCGGATTAGGGTAATTTTTTATAGTTTGAATTTTTGAAGGGTCCTCTGTTACTCTTTCATGTTTTATTATGTGTCCTAAATATTCTATACTTTCCTTAAAGAAATGAGACTTTTCGTTTGATATTTTCATATTAGAATTTCCGATTGCAGTGATTATACCAAATTACCACATTCTTCGTTAAGCTTCTGTGCAAGAGTTCTGAAGGAAACTCTCGGGTTTTGATACAATTTTCTGATTATCAAGCGTTCGAATGTCCCATAATTTTAGTTTTAGACCCACTTGCGTGCTTTTGCTATGTACACTCTTTTTCCGCTCGATGTATAACCCTATAAGCAGAGAATGTTAATGCAATGAGAAGGTGCAAATGTTACTGTGAGCTTTTTTTAGTACAATTGAGATTTGAAAGATTTGTAGTAAGGAAATTTAGCACACCGAGTTTATAGACACCTCACTGACTTTTGCCCACACAAAAATTAGAAACACCACACATCTTTCACCTCAACACACAACACATTTCTCACCTCGACATTAAACCAATTAAATTTTTACTATTTTCGTACTTTTGAAATAATAAGCGAATACATAAAACTTATTACATAATTTTTTTTTCAATTACATTAAAAAAAAAAAGAGTTCAAAAAAAAAATTAATAAAAAAAAGTTTGCGCCGGGAATTGAAATCGAGTCTAACATGTGGCGAGGAAAAATAGCCGGTGCGTTTATTTCTTCGACTGCTTATTTTTTTACCATTTTGTTACTTTTGAAATGATAAGCGGATACATAAAATTTATTACAAATTTTTTTACGATTACATTAAGAAAAAAAATTTAAAAACGAAAAAAAAAAATTTGCGCCGAGAATTGATGGCGAGTCACGTGGGGAGGATAAATACGCAGAGAGTTTATTTCTGCGCCTGCGTTGCGAACAAAAGGTTTGTGATGTCTACGTAGATATAATATGTATGCGCGCTACCCGAATAAGTTTTAATAAATTCTGAAAGTAATTCATGAAGTTTTTCATTACATACATTCATAAATGAACGTATACTCTATATGTACATAAATGATGGTATATGACAATCAAAAAATAAATAATTGATTGGCGCGTATACTTCTGTTAAGTGTTTGGCCGAGCTCCTCCCTCCTATTTGTGGTTTGCGTCTTGATGTTGTTCCACAAATGGAGGGACCTACAGTTTCAAGCCGACTCCGAACGGCAGATATTTTTATGAGGAGATTTTTCATGGCAGAAATACACTCGTAGGTTTGCCATTGCCTGCCGAGGGGCGACCGCTATTAGAAAAATGTTTTTATTAATTTTGCTTTCACCGAGATTCGAACCAACGACCTCTCTGTGAATTCCGAATGGTAATCACGCACCAACCCATTCGGCTACGGCGGGGATATATGACAATATACATACATAATATGTATGTACATGTCAATAGGAGGTATTTGCATTCAGAAAAAAAGAACGGTTTAAGATAAATCAACACTTATTTTATATTCTATGTCAATTTATAGTAAATGTATTCGACAGCATTTACATACATATGTATGTATGTACATTTGCATATGAAAAACAATAATGCACAAGCGCAAGAACATCATCTTCCTTTCATACATATGTACATATGCATGTATGCGCAATAACCTTGAACACATGTCACAGCACATCACATTCTTACAAGAAATCAAAAACACATACTCACTAGTGAACGAGTTTTTTCCTAACAAGTGCAAAAACAATTCTGCTCTATGTATGTATATATACCCACTTTATGTCCTAGCATATATACATACATATACGAGTATACCTACTTGCCTTCTAAACTTCCTACAAAATAATTGTATTCATATGTTACTACATCCATGCACGTTCATACATTCATGCATATATTCGCGAGCACAGCGCTCCCTTCTTGCTTCCGTGTACTTTTGTCTTTCACCAGTCGATATTCCTAATATTGTACTTACAAAAACACAATACTTTGATAGACGCAAAAGCAACAGCAAGCGCAACGCGATGGCCGCTTTGCCACCACACATTCTAAAATGTTCTAGAACACAACAAAAACACATACCTCACATGCGCATGTCGCCCAAAGCTAAAATCTAAGCCTAGCGACTACAAAAACAAAATACATTCGTAGACGCAGTCGCAGCGGGCATGATTCTATCAGCGACGGCACTGAACAATTTAGGACAAAAACAAAAAGTTCATTCATAAGTTAGAGCTCATATTTCAATTTCATTCATAAAACGAGCCGCCCATATGCCAATTTTCGCGACCATCCGAAAATAGTCAATATTGGAATATTTCGCGTCGAATTGAAACTATTTGCCAATATTTTGTAAGTTTTCAATTTTTGTGATGTCGAGTGGGCGCGCAGAGAACGTTAATGTATAGAGAAGTCTCAATGACAGGAACGTATGGAATTTCGAGGGTACTCGTCTCGCGAAGACAATTTCACCATAGACACATTTTTCAACAAAAATTAACAGTGAGGGGCTGAATTATGTAAATTTAGCAGCAGTCGATAAGAATTTGTTGGTGATTAGAAGCAAAGAATGTTAGGTAGCTTTTTAATATGACCTATATATGTTTTTGAATTTTTCCAAATCATCCAAAATTATATATGTACATATGTTATGTCTGTCTGTCTGGTGTCTGTAAAACTTTGTTGAATCCCTTCAACTGAATCAAAATCCTCTATAGAAAACGCTTCATTACCAGGCGCACAGGAAGATGGCATATGCAAATGTAAATTTGTGAATTTGTGAATTTATATACATATGCGCATAGTTGACATAGCGCTGAACAGTCGCGGCGGCGCCGAACAGTTTCAACTATTGTACTGTGCAACAAAAACTCATCATCAAAAAATTCATTGATAAATTCGAGCTCATAGTTCTAAGAGCAACTACTTTCATTCATAAAACGAGCCGCCCGCCCATATGCCAATTTTCTCGACAATTCGAAAATAGTCAATATTGGAATATTTCGCGTACAATTATTTGCCAATATTTGATAAATCTTGAATTTTTGTCAAGTCGAGTGCCCGCGGCTTCGTAAATATGTATGCATCAATATATGTACGTAAATATGTGTATATGTGCAATGCTGTGCCTATGAATATGCGCTGCGCCATGAGTGCGCGCTGTGTGCCTGGTAATGAAGCGTTTTGTGTACAGAATTTTTTGATTTCATCAATTGAACGTACATATATACATAGTTAGGGCATCAAGTGTGCATATACGCACATGCACATATGTACGTCGATGCATATGCAGAAGAAGTTGTTTTAGCATTTGCAGGAATTCGATCATTCGAATATTTACACCCTAATTATTGCATGAAAGGAACAAAAATGCATATTCAAATGTACATATAAGTTATGTTGCCATACACCACTATACTTCCCAACGTCGCACCCTGTGATCACATTGCACTACACGTGAGTTCATTGCTCCAATTAAAGTTCACACAAGAACTTTCGCTGACGCGACACACGCGCAAGCGATCAATTGCAATATCCAATGCTTGGGAATTGCAAGGCCAGCATATTGGCCAACACGCGCAACCCAACGATTGCGAAATACCAGCAAGTGGTGGGAACTGCAACGTTGGCGAATTAGCTTAGGTTAAGAAGTTAGTTGGTAAGAATTATATTTTGTAAAGTTTAGTTAGAATCGGAACCGCAACTAATGCGGAATAAAATTATATGTGACTAATTGAAATCGTGTTTTTTATGTTATCGGTGAACATTTTTGGAAGCTCCTATCGGTCAGGGCATAAATTATATATAATATGATAAGGCATTGAGTCGTGAGATAGGTCATTGTTGCTGCAGTGCGTGTGCACATACATACATTTGTAACACTATAAGAATTGAAGATGCAATTGAACTTTTGCACAAATATAACTAACAAAATATATGTACAATATATAAACATATATTGATATACATATATATTCAGCAATATACCAATATGCTCTTTGAATTCTTGTCTAAAATTAATTTCGACTCGAAAAATTAGTAAACATTTTCATCAAATTTACACTAAAACGCACACAACAAAATGTGAGGTCGTTTTATAATGTATTTTGTTTAAATTTTTCTTTTAAAATTAAAACAACAAACATTAAAGTTACTTTGATCTTAAATGTTGTCTTTTTATTTGGTTATATTTGTTTGAAAATATAAATTGAATAAATTTTCGTTTATCAAGGGGACATAGAAATGCACAAGCAAATGCCTTGCAAAATGCCGTCGGCATTCGTCAATTTGATTTCATACAGAAACCAAAAACTGAGCAGAGCCAATGTACTTGTAAATAATTCACTGTAATCAGCTCTGTTAAGAGCTTCCCGCTGTCGAGTTAAGCGAGGTGAAATAGTGTTCCCGGTTTCACTTCATTTTTGACAACTCACACTATTCGTAGCTCGTGAGACTTCTCTATTCATCAATGTTCTCTGGGCCGCGGCTCCGTATGTATGTATGCACCCTTATATGTATGTAAATATGTCTTCTAACTGTGCGACAGTCGCGAGTTAATGCGACTTCCAGCGAATCACACATTGCTGTCCGCAAAGCCGCATATATGTACCTTATGATCAGAAAGTACCGGGAATGTTTAAATTAAACAAAACAGAGTTAAATGTAAGGCAAATTTATATTATCTCCTTCAAAATATGACCCGTCTGAAGCAACACACATGTGCCAACGTTTAACCCAGTCCTCCAAACACCCCCGGCAGGCCGATTTGTATTCTCTTTGATCAGTGCGATGGCGCGTTATCATCATGCAAAATCTGAGAATTGTTTGCTCACATTTCCGGGGGTTTCCAACACACAGCATCTCTCTAAGGTTTCAAAACGGATAAATAATATTCTCTATTGACTGTCTGGCCCGATGGAAGGTACTCATGGTGGACTATGCCTTGGCAATCGAAGGAAACAGTCAACATCACCTTCCCGGTTCTTTTTGCTCATAGGGTATACATATCCCATCTTTTCACTGACGGACAAGAAGACGGTCGCAGTTGTTGTTTTTATATGCATACATTTTGCGTTCGTTGAAGGTTTGTATAGTTTTGTATATATTTATATACATATGCGTGTATGCGCGTTTGGCTTTCTGGATGCATCCATGGATATTAGAATATTTTCTCATCAATATGTGTATGTAAGTAGTTCAGATTTGACTGAAGAGATTAAATATAGGAATGCATATTCATATGATTGCCTTTATGGTTGTTTTACATATAAATTAATTCAAAAGAAGTATGAATAATATTATATAGAAAATAAATTTCTAAATAACAGGTATTAGAAAAACCTGAATACACTATTTTAAATCAATTCTAATTAAACCAAATACAAAAAATTAAATAAAAATATCGAACAAAGAAAAGTGTGTACAGGACTTGAACCTGAGTCAAATATGGGACGATGTACTGCATACACGACACGTCTTTCACGATTGCGCTAAACTATAATTATTAATGAACTTTTCTAAATCACTCATTTATTCGATTCGCAGTTTTATATGCACATATTCTGCGTTAGTTGAAAGTTTGTATGCGTAATTATATGCATATGTATCTGTGTATGCGCGTTTGGCTTTCTGGACGGATATTAGAATTATATTTTCTCATCAATATAATTTGGATTTGATGAAATAGATTATAGACATATGTACGTATTTTCTGTTTTGATTGATTTATATAAAAATCAGGTCATATCCAGTATGAACTATTTTATACCGAAAAGAAAATTTATAAAATACAAAAAAACAGTATTTTAAAGAAATTTTAATTAAAATAAACTCAAAAATTTTACCAAACTTTCCTGGTTTGAATTGTAAAAAAAAAATGTGCAAGAAAAAAAATATGACTTCAGGACTTGAACCTGAATTAAATACGTGCCAAAAAACAAAACGAATAATTCCGCCGACTTTAGCTTCTGTACCACAAACTAACTGCCGCGCGGTCTTCTTAATCGCAAATTTATTCGCTTCGATTTCCTTAGTAGTGTGCCGAAAAATCTTATGAACTTCCTCAGTAGTTTGGTAAACGCAGAAAATATCTGAATTCTTGTCCTAGCGTGGTAAGTAAATATAGAAACCCTCCACTCGCGTCACTCGCGTGGTAAATATCTGCAATTCCCCACTCGTGAGCAAAGTTGAATTTGAAATTACCTTAGTTTGAATCTACAAATTAGAACTCGAAAAAAGCTCATTTAACATTTGATCCTTCTCATTGCATTAACATTCTCTGCTATAAGTGGTCTGAGGTGTTACCGAAAGCATTTCTGAACACTTTTACCAGAGAATGTTAATGCAATGAGAAGGTGCAAATGTTACTGTGAGCTTTTTTTAGCACAATTGAGATTTGAAAGATTTGTAGTAAGGTCATTTAGCACACCGAGTTTATAGACACCTCACTGACTTTTGCCCACACAAAAATTAGAAACACCACACATTTTTCACCTCAACACACAACACATTTCTCACCTCGACATTAAACCAATTAAATTTTTACTATTTTCGTATTTTTGAAATAATAAGCGAATACGTAAAATTTATTACATAATTTTTTTTTCAATTACATTAAAAAAAAAAGATTTAAAAATAAAAATTTATAAAAAAAAGTTTGCGCCGGGAATTGAACTCGAGTCTAACATGTGGCGAGGAAAAATAGGCGGTCGTTTATTTCTTCGAATGCTTATTTTTTGACCATTTTGTTACTTTTGAAATGATAAGCGGATTCATAAAATGTATTACAAATAATTTTACGATTACATTAAAAAAAAACGATTTAAAAAAAAAAAATTTATAAAAAAAAGTTTGCGCCGGGAATTGAACTCGAGTCTAACATGTGGCGAGGAAAAATAGGCGGTGCGTTTATTTCTTCGACTGCTTTTTTTTTGTCCATTTTATTACTTTTGAAATGATAAGCGGATACATAAAATGTATTACAAATTTTTTTACGATTACATTAAAAAAAAAAAAATGTAAAAACGAAAAAAAAATTTGTGCCGAGAATTGATGGCGAGTCACGTGGGGAGGATAAATACGCAGAGCGTTTATTTCTGCGCCTGTGAACAAAAGGTTTTGTGCATGCGCGCGACGCGAATAAATTTTAATAAAGTTCTGAAAGTAATTCATGAAGTTTTTCATTACACACATATGTACATAAATGAACGTATACTTTATATATAAATAAATGATGGTATATGAAATATACATAAGTACATAATATGTATGTACATGTCAATAGGAGGTATTTGCATTCAGAAAAAAAGAATGGTTTAAGATAAATCAACACTTATTTTATATTGTATGTCAATTTATAGTTTATGTATTCGACAGCATTTACATACATACATATGTATGTATGTACATTTGTATATGAAAAACAATAATGCACAAGCGCAAGAACATCATATCACATATGCAAGTATGCCCAAATAACCTTGACTTATGTATGTACACATGTCAAACCACATCACATTCTTACAAGAAATCAAATACACATGCGCACTAGTGAACGAGTTTCTTCCTAACAAGTGCAAAAACAATTCTGCTCTATGTATGCATATATACCGACTTTATGTCCTAGCATATATACATACATACATATATACCTACTTGCCTTCTAAACTTCCTACAAAATAATTGTATTCATATGTTACTACATCCATGCACGTTCATACATTCAAGCATACATATACATATGCGCGAGCACAGCGCTCCCTTCTTGCTTCCGTGTACTTTTGTCTTTCACCAGTCGATATTCCTAATATTGTACTTACAAAAACACAATACTTTGATAGACGCAAAAGCAACAGCAAGCATAACGCGATGGCCGCTTTGCCACCACACATTCTAAAATGTTCTAGAACACAACAAAAACACATACCTCACATGCGCATGTCGTCCAAAGCTAAAATCTAAGCCTAGCGACTACAAAAACAAAATACATTCGTAGACGCAGTCGCAGCGGCCATGATTCTATCAGCGACGGCGCTGAACAATTTAGAACAAAAACAAAAAGTTCATTCATAAGTTCGAGCTCATATTTCAATTTCATTCATAAAACGACCCGCCATATGCCAATTTTCGCGACCATTCGAAAATAGTCAATATTGGAATATTTCGCGTGGAATTATTTGCCAATATTTGATAAATCTTAAATTTTTGTCATGTCGAGTGGCCGCTCCTCCGTATGTATGTATGCACCCTTATATGTATGTAAATATGTCTTCTAACTGTGCGACAGTCGCGAGTTGATGCGACTTCCAGCGAATCACACATTGCTGTCCGCAAAGCCGCATATATGTACCTTATGATCAGAAAGTACCGGGAATGTTTAAATTAAACAAAACAGAGTTAAATTTAAGGCAAATTTATATTATCTCCTTCAAAATTTGACCCGTCTGAAGCAACACACATGTGCCAACGTTTAACCCAGTCCTCCAAACACCCCCGGCAGGCCGATTTGTATTCTCTTTGATCAGTGCGATGGCGCGTTATCATCATGCAAAATCTGAGGATTGGTTGCTCACATTTCCGGAGGTTTGCAACACACAGCATCTCTCTAAGGTTTCAAAACGGATAAATAATATTCTCTATTGACTGTCTGGCCCGATGGAAGGTACTCATGGTGGACTATGCCTTGGCAATCGAAGGAAGCAGTCAACATCACCTTCCCGGTTCTTTTTGCTCATAGGGTATACATATCCCATGTGTCAAGTGTGCGCAGAAGCTTGTGTTCTGGGTTTGTTAGAATGGTGGTAGTTTGTACATATATTTATACACATATGTGAGTATGCGCGTTAGGCTTCCTGGATGGATATTAGAATATTTTCTCATCAATATGTGTATGTAAGTAGTTCAGATTTGACTGAAGAGATTAAATATAGGAATGCATATTCATATGATTGCCTTTATGGATGTTTTACATATAAATTAATTCAAAAGAAGTATGAATAATGTTATATAATATAGAAAATAAATTTCTAAATAACAGGTATTAGAAAAACCTGAATACACTATTTTAAATCAATTCTAATTAAATCAAATATAAAAAATGAAATAAAAATATCGAACAAAAAACTGTGTACAGGATTTGAACCTGAGTCAAATATGGAACGATTCACTGCATACACGACACGTCTTTCACGATTGCGCTAAACTATAATTATTAATGAAGTATTCTAAATCACTCATTTATTCGATTCGCACGTGTATATGCACATATTCTGCGTTAGTTGAAAGTTTGTATGCGTAATTATATGCATATGCATGTGTGTATGCGCTTTTGGCTTACTGGACGGATATTAGAATGATATTTTCTCATCAATATAATTTGGATTTGATGAAATAGATTATAGACATATGTACATATTTTCTGTTTTGATTGATTTATATAAAAATCAGGTCATATCCAGTATGAACTATTTTATACCGAAAAGAAATTTCCATTTATAAAATACAAAAAAAAAACAGTATTTTAAAGAAATTTTAATTAAAATAAACTCAAAAATTTTACCAAACTTTCCTGGTTTGAATTGTAAAATAAAATGTGCAAGAAAAAAAAAAATGACTTCAGGACTTGAACCTGAATTAAATACGTGCCAAAAAACAAAACGAATAACTCCGCCGAATTTAGCTTCTGCACCACAAACTAACTGCCGCGCGGTCTGCTTAATCGCAAATTGATTCGCTTCGATTTCCTTAGTAGTGTGCCGAAAAATCTTATGAACTTCCTCAGTAGTTTGGTGAACGCAGAAAATATCTGAATTTCTGTCCTAGCGTGGTAAGTAAATATAGAAACCCTCCACTCGCGTCACTCGCGTGGTAAATATCTGCAATTCGCCACTCGTGAGCAAAGTTGAATTTGAAATGACCTTATTATGAATCTACAAATTAGAATTCGAAAAAAGCTCGTTTAACATTTGCTCCTTCTCATTGCATTAACATTCTCTGCTTTTACCCAAGTGATAATTATAATATTTTTTTGTTTTTTTGTTTTTTTGTGGGTAAGGGGTGGAAAATACCTAATGCATCATCAAAGCTGCCGTCGTAGCAATGATGTGTCCGAAGACTAAAAAACTTACAAATGTCTATACCTAGGTGCTTGCGTTCTGCTTTTATAAACGAAGAATTCTTTCCGCGAAATTACTGATGATCTCCCACTTTTCCTCGCTACTTTATAATCTTGTCGATTGCATTTTCAGTGGTTATGTGACCGACTGCATTCTCCAGCGTTCGACGTTCACAAAGCATACATTGGAAGAATGTGTGTTCAGCGTCAACTTCGGCGGCATTCCCGTATATGCATGTGGTATGTTTGCATTTCCCTATTGTGAACAGGTATTTCTGGAAATATCCGTGCCCCGAAAGCATTTGGACTGTATAAAAATTGACTTTACCGAAGTTCCTGCTGTTCCATGTGGCGACGTCTTTTATAAGCCTAGCCATCCATCTGCCGCGTGTTTCGTTAATCCAGCAATCTTGCCATAGCCCTAGCGTTTCATCCCTTATTTCGCGCGCTACAAGTTTGTTAACTCTTTCTTCCATTCCCTCCTTCTTTAAAGCCAACAACTTTTTCCCTAGTAAATCTATCGGTATTGAACCGATAGGTTGGACCTCATATGTTTGCCATAAGTCTACTGAGTAGGCATGCCATCTTAATGGCTTTCTCTGCTGCGTTTTTATTCGGGCCCAGAAGGTTAGACTTGAATCCAGTCTAATGCTGAGGTACTTTAGAAACTTTTTAGGGGCTAGCGTGTTTGAGCAAGTTTGCATGCTAACTTCTAACGGGAAGTGTGTCTTTATTAGAAGCTACTTAGCTTCTTGAAAATTTTGTGCTGCGAGGGCTGCTCCGATATCGTATCCGATTAGAAAGGTACTATCGGGGATTTTTATATTGAATATCTCATCATAACTAATATTCCGACTATAGTTCCGGATTGTATACTGTCCTGTTTCGCTGCTCCTACGATGTTTATGACCTACGATTCAATTGCCGCTATTGTAGACTTTCCGCGTCTAAGTCCGTGCTGTCTTGCTGGTAGTCCTTCGGCGTTATCTATGGCTGCGGCCAATCGAGGCTTGATCAATCTTTCAATGGCCCATATGCTGATGGGAAGTTCGGGTTGCCTTTTCTCTTGCTTATTACCACAGCTGACTGGAGCCAGAGCTCCGCAGTACCGGTGGGGTCCTCTAATCAGTTGCCGGTATTTTTTGTTTGTATTGCTCACTGATTCTAGCAACGTCCTTTTCTGCTATCAGTTGTGAGTTAGAGCGCAGCTGCGTGTTTGCTTCTGTGTAAGTTTGCTTGTAGTATATTCATTTTACGTGTTTGGTCGTATGTACAACGCATCTACCCGATCCCGGTATATGATTAGTAGCATTCTTTGAGCTTGTGCTTTCTCCTGTGCTACAGTCGTGTAAGCGCGCACTTGTTCTCTGCTGTTTGGTGCTGATAAGTTTATGCCTATCTCTTCCTTTAGTGCCTCTCCCACTTCCTTCTTCGTAGTAAGAGAATCTAAATATCGTATCTCTACCATAGTTTACGGTTTAAGACCTGTCATAGTAGCCGATCCCTGTAGTGTAGTTTTTAGTGCCTCGCAAAAGGTGGGCTTGATCTTCTCTTTATCTAGCTCAACCAGTATCGCTCTCGCTCTGGTTTTTCGAACGGCTTTTCTTTTGGCTTCCGGGTCGCCAGGCCTTATTTTGCTACAGAGGTTTCTTAAAACATCCGCGTAGCCGTGTCCTTCTGCAGGCTTGATTAGTAGTGTTTCCGATTAATTTAATTTTTACGGTTTCTTTTCAGTTTTCCTGTGTTTGATAGCTTAGGGCTAGCACTGTGTTGACTGCTTCGGTGTTTCGATTTGGACTTCTACTACCGTTATTCTCTCTCTCTTCGGAAGCCTCCTTTGTTTTTTTTTTGATGGTTGAGGTGTTCTCAGTACCGGAGATCGCAATACTCTGATGCTCCTTTTCAACACGCTTCTCTCATCGGCGTTTTCTTTACTGTTTTGGTTGTTGTTGTTTATTTTCCATATTTTGTCTCTGCTTCAAACCGCTATCTCCGCACAATGTACAGTTGTCTTAAAAGTAATTCTCGTGATTATCTATGCAAGCGCAGAAAAGTCACGCGAGGGTGGACACGAGTCCTTACGGGAGCTTGTGCTCAGGGCCAGGATCAGACACTAGTCACGAGTTGTCTCAACTGAGCTTGTACCACCAACTTAATGGCGACGTAGCATCGGACGTAATTGAAACCTGCCAGGGTTTTAACGAGACGGAGGCATTCACCTATCAACCATATCGATGTGGTGTCACCCTCCTGACTGAGGTAATATAATACTAATTTTACCAGCCCTCAGAATGTTTAATCCGAAAAATGTTTCCGGTATACCATAATCAGGATCTTACTGGTGTCGATCCTGACAAGCTTTACCGCCCTGCCGCTGGAGGTAATCAGGGTATAAGAGACCTTTTCAACCGAGCCCCCTTCTCTGCTGCCGGATTATAGACGCCTCTTACGACAGGCATGCCTTACCGCGGGTGTATTCTTTTCCCCTATCCACAGGGATAATTATAATATAATAATTGGACAACCTTTTGTCAGGCAAAAAAACACAATATTTAAATTTTAAGTCCTGCAAAGGCAGAGATAACGGTATATCGAAGTTAATCGCGCAACACAATCTAAAGAAATGGAAAAAGCAAAATGTAAAAAATGTTTATTGACAGTGCCGAAATAGTGTGTTATTTGTTTTTATTGCCAAAGGATTTGAAGTTTTTTTGTATTAATTTGGTTTAAACGCTGTGAGTTAATATGAATCAGCACAAACAGGAAGTGAAAGATAAATAAAGAGTGCTATTTTTTGCTATTCAAATCGAAAAAATGAATTTATTTTCTATGCCAAAATTCATTCTTGACATACTATATATGTATATATCTTCAGAAGGGAAATACCATCAGCAGTGAATATTATATATTAGGTATACCTTTTCTGGAGCGTTTGAAGAACGAAATTGCAAAGAAACATCCGTCAATCAGAACAACGGCAAAACTACATGAATTGATTTTCGAATTGCTCCATATCCCCCGTATTCGCCATATTTGAGTTCCAGCGACTTCTGGCAGACCTAAAAAAGTCCTCACCGGTAAGGAATTTCGCTAGAATGAAAAAGTTCTCTCTTAAACTTTGGTCTTGGGTTTAAGGTCCTCAAAACAGTTATTGAAATGTTAGAGTGGCGCTGGAATGATTACATTGTTCCTGGTGGAAATTACGCTGATGAATTAAGCTACAAAAAAACAGTTTTTTTCTTTTTAGGTTCGGGACTTTTTAGCCTATGCCTTATACATTATACCGCATTGGGTATACTTAATAGAGGCTATTCACCAGAAAATACAGACCTCCACCTATTAGACTTCCTAGATTAAAGAACCAGTTTCTTACGCTTTCGTCGGTAGTCAAGTATCTTGGTGTAACACTTTACTTCAAGCTCCATTGGAGTCTGCACAGTATAGCTTTCTATTCCTGTAAATGTTCGGAAAAATATGGAGTCTCAAGCAACGTGTCGTACTCTGGATGTACAACTTAGTGGTTCTGCCAATTTTGACACATGGTTGCCTAGTTTGGAGGGCAGCTTTTCCGAAGAGCTATGACACCACTAAATTAGAGAAAGTATAGAAGACTACTTGTATTTATATTGGCATCACTGGGGTGCGTAGAACATGTCCCACTGGCGGCCTTAACGACATTCTGCACTTACTTCCTGTGGATCTGCAGGTTAAATCCATTGCTGCTCAGAGCGCTCACAGGTTGAAGGAGCTTGGCCTCTGGAGACAATTTCCTGTAGGACATAGAAGCATCTTGAAGCAGATCTCCCCTTCCTTCTCTGTCCTTCGCACTGATCTCTCCCTCCTCAAACTGTGTTTTGAGGGTTGTGCTAGGGCTATCTTTCCGAGCAGGCAAGAATGGAAGGAGGGGAGAGTCGGCACGGATACGAGTATAGGTACCTCTGTTTTCCCTGACGGATCCAAAATGGAGTTTGGAGTGGGATCGGGGGTTTTCTCTCACTCAGCCAGCATTTCGGTCTCCTTTAAACTGCCGGAAACGAGCAGCGTTTTTCAAGCAGAGGTTTCGCGATCCTGCAGGCATGTAAAATGCTTCAAGATCGCTGTTGGCCAATAGCCAAGCTGCGATCAAGGTCCTGTTGTCGCCATGTTGCAGATCTTTTCTGGCCAACTCCTGTAACGTCTAGATCAAACGACTCGAACGTGCATAAAACATTTCTCTTATTTGGGCACAGGAATATATAGGGAAATTAAATTACCGATTACCTTGCCAGGAGGGGATCGACAGAACCAATTTCAGTTGGCCCTATCTCAGACACCGGTGTCCCCTTGACAATTATTAAAAGAAAACTGCACAACTATTTTTTTAAAAAGCGCAAGACAATTAGAGTTCTATGTTGTTGTTGTAGCAGCATGAAAATTCCCCACGCATATATATGGGGAATGCTGCTGAAGTGACAGTCCTTGGCTGAGTATAAATCCGGGTCGTTCCGGTTACGTAGAACCGACTGTCGTGGGAACGAGAGAGTTCTATCTTATCGTGTGCTACAACAAAATTTATTTGGCCTCAGTACGAAGCAGAACGCCTAAGGTCTGGGGACCCATCGGCTGTTAAAACGCATTCTCCGTAATATTTTTTGACTCGAACAAACACAAATCACAAGAAGCCATATCAGGTGAATTTGATGACTGTTGGATGATACTCGTTTGATTTTTCGTAAAAAAATCGTGGTTAATGATGGCACTGATATAGTTGTTCTCTCACAAACCCTTTCTTTTTTGGCAAATTGCTTCACGTAAATGAGACGCCCAAATAATAATCCTTATTAAATCTCTAACCTTCTTGCAAAAATTCATGGTGTACAAAACCGTTGTAATCCGTTGTATGTCGAATCGACAATGTAAGATCACCAGCGGAAAGTAGATATCTGAATTTTAATATTTGAAGCAAGTGCGATTATCATTAGTAAAAAAGAGGATTAAAAAAGCACCCAGGAAGATATGAACACCAAATAAAGCGATAAATGGATTCAACTTAACTTATGGAAAAATGATTTTATGTAGCAAATAGCGATAATAAAATGAACGCAGAAAGTGATGCAAAGAAGAAGAAGAGTTTCAATGGAGTTATCCTCAACCAATGGGGAAGAAAAATTATCAAAGACCCTCCCTCATGTGGCACTGCTTTCCTATGTAGAGCGTCGAATTTGGCCTTCCATATAACTCTGGCTGTTTCGATGTTACGAATTGCTTCACTACGTCACCCGTTCATATAGTATGTAACTGCTCATCGTCCGTCTGCAGTGTTGACAATATCTTATTTCCACTCAGATAATTCGTAAACTACGTCGATCGGTGCAAATTTCGTTGTTGTATTAACCTTTGTATTTAGTGGAATATGTATATCCCAGTCCTCTGCGTCGTTAGTCGCTGTTCTTAAGTACGTCAGCACCGCTTGATTAACGCGATCTGCTAGTCCATTCGATCGCTGCGTTCGTACTGCTACCGTGATATGTTGGATGTTATTTGTTTGGCAAAAATTACTGATATGCAGTTTTCTTAACACCATACACTTTCGAGTTAAGCTCCTGTACACATGGCTCTGTTTTCACACGTATGCATGTGCATATGTATTTTTATGTGCGTATGCACACTTGATGCCCCAACCTATGTACGTATATTTTTCTTTTCTGAACTCTCAGAAAAACAATGTTTATTAGAATACACATATGCATGTACATATAACCGCACATACAGGGCACTCACTTTATCCCTCTAAACGCGTATGTCGACCAAAGCTAAAATTCTATACCTAGCGACTACAAGAACCAAATACATTAATATGCGTTGCCATAGCGCTGAACAGTCTAAAATAGTCGCGGAGGCGCTGAACAGTTTTAACTATTGTACAGCACAACAAAAAAAATTCATTGATAAGTTCGAGCTCATATTTCTATGTGTCAAAGTACTTTCATTCATAAAACAAGCCGGCCATATGCCATTTTTCTTATATCTAAGATTGCACAATCCTAATCAAAATAGGCTGCGAACATATGTATGCATCAATATAAGTATGTAAATATGTCTTCGACAACTGCAGCTGCTTGTTCGTCAAGTGCCCGCATGAGCGTACAGCAAAATGCAGAAGTTCTGTCACGGACATTTCGATACTAGGAGAAAATTTCGAAACAATTATTTTATGTTCTCTTATAGTAGCTAAATAATTAATTAGTATGTTACTTTACGTATGTAGTTCTCCAATTGATAAAAAGTGCACAAAAACATATGCATATACCTGCAAAGTTAGAAACTTACTCTGAAATCAGAATGCGGTTTATTTGGAGGCTACTGAACATATATTCAGGCTTCGGATGAAGCCCAAAGTGCCAAGTAAATTGAGTATTGAAGCTGTGAGCTGTGCAGTGCCTATGAATGTGCGCTGGATTTCGTGGGAAGTTTTATTGTAATATTTTTTTCTATGGCAATTGCATATATGTAGGTACACACAGCATATATATATGATTAGGGCATATGTATTATATATAAATTCACATATTTAAATTTGCATATGCTATCTTCCTGTGTGCCTGGTAATGAAGCGTTTTCTATAAAGGATTTAACAGACAGACATAATATATGCATACACATGTCTATGTAATTTTGGATGATTTGGAAAGAATTCAGTCTATTCAGATTGGTGATTAGTATGTAAGAATGTTAACGCTATAGGCTGAAATTTTTCCAAATCATCCAAAATTATATACACATATATTAAGTCTGCCTAAAGCATCTGCTAAAACTTTGTTGAATTCTTTCTCTTCTACCAAATCAAATCCTTCACACATAAGTATGTCTAAATTTTTTTGTTGCAATGTTGGTACAGTTTTCCTCTATAGTGTCCCAGAGTTTGAGCGTGATCTGTCAATTAGTTGTCAGTCAACCGCAGGTGTACTCTGTACTCGAACAAAGAATTTGTCTTAAATTTTGTGTTTTTAACGGGATTTCGTGTTCCGAACCGTTCATAATGTTGCAGAAAGCCTATGGCGAGTGTACTTTTTCAAAAACACATGTCTACGAGTGGTATAAGGCTTTTGCTGAGGGCCGAGAAGTCGTGGAAGATTTACCCCGATCTGGTCGCCCATCAACATCATCAAAGGATGAAAATGTCGACAAAGTCAAGGAAATGGTGCTGGAAAACCATTTGAGGTAAGTAGCTCGTGACCTTTGCGTGTCTCATGAATCAACTGGCAACATTTTACAGCATCAATTGGGCATGAGACGCGTGGCTGCTCGACTTGTTTCAAGAGAGTTGAATTTTTTTTCAAAACATTCATCGAAGGAAGCTGGCTGAAGATATGCTTCAGCAAGTGAATTGGAACCCAACATTTACGTGGGTATATAAGTTTGACATGCAAACCAGTCAATAGGCGGCTGATCGGCGGTATCTACATGAGCCGGAACCCAAAAGGGAAAGTCATCCTACTCGTTTTCTTTGATTATCATGGTGTTGTGCCCTCGAAACTAGTCCAAAGTAGCACTTGTTGGCAAGAGAGATTCTACGTTGGATTTCTAGGCTGACATTGTCAAAGGTGTTAATGCTAGTTCCTAAATATACAAAGTCTTTTACAACTTCGAAGTTATACCTCTCAACAGTGACGTGAGTGCCGATACGAGAGTGCGCCGACTGTTTGTTTGAAGACAGTAGGTACTTTGTTTTTTCCTCGTTCACCACCAGACCCATCCGCTTTGCCTCTTTATCCAGTTCTATGATGCCAACAATTGTACTCTCTTATAAAATATTGTGCCTGAGCGATTGAGTTCTGCGGCTCCTACGATCCTTTCCAACATCAGGTTAAAGAAGTCACACGACAGCAAAACCATTACTATTCGCAAAAAATTCTTAAGGCATTCAGCGCACATTCATAGGGACGGTATTGTGCCAAAAATTTTTATTTATGAAGCGTGAACAAAACTGTTTCATAATTTACTGAAGCAACTTTTTAGATCTTTACTATAATTTTAAAGTTCAAAAGGAATTGTATGTAATACATATATATGAAAAACGCATATTGATTAAAAAATATTAATTTAATAACAATTTGCGGCTTTTGCCCCAGTTGTTATGCACAGCGCTGCACAGCTCACAGAAACTTCAATACTAAATATTTGACACTTTGGGCAGAGAACGTTAAATATAGAGAAGTCTCACGAGCTACGAATGGTGTGAATTGTCAAAAATGAAGTCTAACCGCGGCCGGCGTTTAACAGAGCTGAAGTCTAACCGCGGCCGGGGTTTAACAGAGCTGATTGCAGTGAATTCTCTCTTCCTATATTGGCTCTGCACACAGAGAACGTTCTCTGTATATCATAACGTTCTCTGCTTTTGCTTCTGTAGAAAATCAAATTGACGATTAGCCGACGGCATTTTGCAAAGAATTTGCTTGTTCATTTCTACATATGTTCCCTTGATGAATGAAAATTTATTCAACTAAATGATTATTGATGAATAATTTGAATATTTATTATATGCGCCAACATTTCAAATCAAAGTAACTTTAATATTTTGATTTAATTTAAAAAAATGCACTATAAAACGACCTCTCACATCTTGGTATGTACATTTTAGTAAATTGAAAACTATACAAATTTGATGAAAATTTTTACATACAAGTGCTTTGGTATTTTGACATATGTATGTAAATATATGTATATCAATATATACATACATATGTATATGTATTATGTTAGCTATGTTTGTGCAAAAGTTCAATTGGATCTTCAATTCGTATAGTGTTACATATGTATGTATATATCATATTTACATTTGAATATGCATTCATTTGTTCCTTTGCAAACGAAATTTTTTTCAATTTAGATTTATTACTTGGAATAATATATGTATGCGTTTTATAGATAGTATAAAACTTTGAAATTTAAAATAAATAAAAGAAAACTTCAAAGAAACGTATGTATTTGCATATACAAAAAGAAATTGGGCATTGTTATACATACATTTGTTTGAAATAAAATTGACCGACAGCATTTTGCAAGGCATTTGAGGCATTACGTTTTTATTTCTGTTCTGTAATTTTTCATCCACATCCTATTGCAGGAGGTATACAAGCATGGTTTGTATACAAGTTTTGATATTCAAAATAAATAAAAGAATAATTTTAACAAACCCAAGATATCCTCCATATTTACATATTTTATAGGATAAAAAAGCATATTCGTATGTTACCGTAAGTATGTATATTTGGATTAGTAACAAAATCTGTTTAAACTGTTTCTTACTACAAACATATGTATGTACATGTATGCATACACATGTAAGAAACAATTAAGCAAAAGTTCAATGTACTGAAGCAACCATGACCTACCTCACGTATTGGCATATTGATGCCCTATTGTATGTATGTCCGTACATACATATACATACATTCTCGACTCCCAGCAAAACTATGCTTATTAGTATATACATACATATGTATGTACATACAACAGCACACACAAAGCACTGGCTTTATGCCTCTGCACGCGTATGTTTCCAAAGCTAAAATTATAAGCCGAGCGACTGCAAGAACAAAATACATTCATAGGCGCAGTCGCAGCGGTCAGATTTTTTTAGTCGCAACGACGCTGAAAAATCCAAAATATTCTATAACACTAAGTTCGAGCTCATATGCTCATATGCCCATATGCCAATTTTCTCGCCAATTCGAAAATAGTCAATATTGTAATATTTCGCGTTGAATTATTTGCCAATATTTGGTAAATCTTCAATTTTTGTCAAGTCGAGTGGCCGCGGCTCCGTACATATGTATGCATCAATATATGTATGTAAATATGTGTTCTAAATTCTCGACAGCAATAGCAAATCGAAATATTTTTTCTGTCGCAAGTGCTCGCAGCTTCATATGTATGTATGGCTATGGCAGTTTGTATGCATGTATTTATGTACTATATATGCGCGTTTGCTTTTGCATGTCCATAGGAACGATTTTTCATATGCAGATATTTATTTTATTGAGCTGAACGAATATATTGATATTGTAATGAAATCCTGTCAATTATATTATTGGTATATGTTTCTTTAAGATCCTCTTACCAAATAAATATTGTTATCCTTAAGAAAATGAAATACTATTTTTTTTAATTTAAATTTTTTATTTTTATTCACAAGTAATTTAAGTAATCTTATATATACATGTATATATGTATATTACAATGCTATAAATAATAGGTATTTACATTTCCTGACCTTCCCCATGGTCTACAAACCCATCGATAACATCTCTAGCTTTATTATAGCTCAAGTCCGACTTGATGATAATTTCATCGAATAATAGAACGCTTATGCGTTCGGTGTCGGACATATTTGAAACATTTTTTTCTAAATTATCACAGACATTGGCATCGAACCCCGGAACAACATATTTGATGGGGCGCCAACGCGAAAGGGATGATTTATGGGGCAAAGCAAAACCTAGATCGTCACGCATAAACGTATATGCTTTGGAGGACATATAATTGATGTTTTGAGCCAATGTCTTTTCCTCCTCGCTATAACGATTTTTTTGGCCACTGACGATCATTCTTGCGAAAGTTACAGCATCACTGCTTGAAGTTTCTTCCGCAAGAACTGCACGAGTACACAAATATTTATATTTTTGCAGTAGCTTCTCATTTTCTGCTTCTAACTCTTGAATTCTTTTTTTTAATTTTATTTCATTGCTCCGATAATAACGAGCAGCCTGAGCAAATCGTTCGCTACTGCTTGTGATTTCTAAGTCCTCACAGATGTTTTTGTTTTTGGGTACCTGCCTTGTTTCCTCTAGCATAGAATATTTTTCGAATTCTTCTAACGTGAGATCATTTGCTACACCTACACCTACTGTACGATTTACGTACACTTTAGTAACGGGCGGGCAAACCCAATCAGAGCCAGTACTAGGTGAGCGACTTCTAGTAACTGGCTCTAATCTTAAAGATGGAACAGCCCCATCTAAAACTTTATAACGAGTTACTTGCTCTGGACTAAAGTGGCGCTTACAAACATATAGCCTGTCAGAATCTGCTGGTTGCACGTTGCAAGCCAGGGCCCAACTAATTCGAGCCTCTCCTCGTCGAAGAAATTCGTACAACGTATGACCCTTTTCCACCACGCATCCTACCACGCAACAGCTCCGTTGCTTCTTTGGAATTGTACAGCTGTATGTAGGGTCATCGTCGTGCCCTATTAAGAAAATTTATTTTATAATATAATATAAACGTATAATAATTCAAAGAAGGTTATAGGCATGTTTTTATGATGGAACTCCCTTCCCACAGCCCCCAGGCCGCGCCACCACTCTCATTCATCACTAATAATCGAATATTGCTGAATGTACTTTAAATCTCTTCCTATTAGTCCCTACTCCTACTAGTACTATTTTTACCTTACTTTCCTTTTAATACTTTATCTTTACTACTATCTGTAATTTTAATTTTAATTTTGATTTTACTGTTAATCTTTTTATGTAAACTATTCTTAAGGTCAATCATTGTAAAAATAACCTATGGTTGTATGTTTTGACTTAGTAATAATAAATAATAATATAATAAATAAATAATATTTGCTTAAATTTAATCTAAAAACTCTTAGTTTTCCCTATTTCCCACTATTTATAGCACACTCTAGACTTCATAATCCGCATAAGCTGTTCAAATGCAAAGTTCAAAAACGGTTTGAGATAGAAAATTAATAAAAATAATTTTGCTTGATATTTTTCTGATTGGTTGTTTTGATTTTATTCAACAAGGCATAGTAACGGATGCCGGGTATTGTAATATTATGGTTATTAATAAAAAATTATTTTCTATGAAATATATGCACATACACATTCAAAAATATTTTAAATTTCTTAACTTCCTCCACTTTCCTGCCTCAAAACTCTAATGCTACCAGTTAGCAAACCTCACCCTCAATAAAACCTATCCACCCTAATATTATATCAAATGTATGCAATAAAACCTATCCACCCTAATATTATATCAAATGCATGCAATACATATGTAGGTATGTGTGTTTGATATTCTTGTAGGTTCGCTTTAGCGAAATATAAAAACACACATACCTACTTATGTATTGCGCAAAAACTTACCTAAACGAAGGGTGGGGATGTCACCCTTTTTCAAACATTGTCCCCCCACAACACATGCCTCAAAGTGTTTTACACACACAAATGAGTTGTGGGGTGGAAGATGTTCCGTCCTGGCAATATGCAAATTCTGCCTCCATTTGTCTGCTATTATGGGGTCCTGTGGGAAAGAAAATAATTTCACTTCACTGTTTTTTAAATAACACCCGCGCACACGACACGTTCTGCTCATTTTTAAATCGAAAAAGTTTAAACAAATTCGGAAAATCGACAGCGTATGAAAATTGCGCGACGTCAATCAAAAGTTTTTCTCAAACTAAAGTTCATTAGACTCTTTTGGTTTGACATGGAAATTTTGGCGCAAATTACGCAAAATCAATTCAAATTCAAAAATTAATTTTCATGCAAATAAAGAGACAAAAAGCACCTGTAACCTAACTTTGGCACAAAACGGAAAGTTTCCAAAAAAAAAGCTCTTAATTCTCAAAAGCTGTTAAATTTCTGCAGTTGAGCATATTTCTGTTAACGTTCTGTGAAAAATGTCGCTGTTGTGTACCACGCGCGCAAAACGAGTACCCCTGAAAAGTGCTGCCATTTCAGTCATTGAGACTTCTCTATATTTAACGTTCTCTGCTTTGGGCTTCATCCAAAGGCTGAATGTATGTATAGTAACCTCCTAATAAGCCGCACTCTAGTTTCAGAGTAAATTTCTAACGTTGCAGCTATATAAATATGTTTCTATGCACTTTTTGTCAATTGGAGAACTACATACGTAACATAACGCACTAATAAATTATTTACCTATCATATAATATAAAATAATTGTTTCACAATTTTCTCTAGTATCGAAACTTTTTTATAAGCTATGTATATGTTGCTGTTTTCCGTATATTACTGCGTGCACTTGCCGTAAAACAGCCGCGGCTGTCGAGCATTTAGAAGGCATTTTAACAGGGTTTGATTGAAAAGTAATAAGCCTTCCCGCGCGGAGCGTCTGCCAAGCGATCAACCGAAGCGTCGGGTGGGGGAAAATGATCGTTGGACCTTCCCCTACCACTAGAAACCGGTTCCAGTTCGCTGGCAACAGCGGTGCAGTCAACATCGCTCCGCGCGTGAAAGCTGTTTTAAAAGTGTGTTAGGATTTTGCAGTGGCGAAAATGCAGCGATCGTTGGAACAACGTTACTCGATCACATTTTGCGTAAAGCTAAACAAAACGAGTACCGAAACCATTGGGTTACTCAAGGAGGCTTACGGGGACCAATCTCTGTCCAGTGCCCAGGTAGTACGGTGGCACAAGTCGTTCAAGGAAGGTCGGGAGGACGTCAAAGACGAACAGCGATCTGGAAGGACTTCGGCGACGCAAACAGACGAAGATGTGAACCGGGCTCGTCAATTTTTGAACATTGACCGTCGTGCTAGTCTACGTGAGATCAGTGACTCCGGACTTCTTCTTGTTCCCGCGCCTGAAAAGAAAGCTGAAGGTGAGGCGTTTCGACCCCATCGAGGCCATCCGAAAAACTGTGTCAGCTGAATTGAATGCGATTCCAGGGGATGAGCTTAAATAAAGATTCCTGCAGTGGAAGGACCGCTACCAGCAGTGTACTGACGCTCTAGGGTTCTATTTTGAAGAATATTAGTTGTATAAGCCAAAAGGTTACATAAAACTGCTTAAAGTAAAAAAAGGTTCATTACTTTTCAATCAAACCTTGTATATGGATGCAAACATATATATGGAGCAACGGCCATTCGACGTGACAAAATTCCCGACTCACCAAATGTTGCCAAATACTTTTATTAAAATATTCCAGTATTGTCTTTTTTGAATTGATTTCTTCGATCTGAGATATAAATGTTTGTCATCGTGGAGAAAATTTGGCATATGGGCGGGTCGTTTCATGAATGAAAGTACTTTGCTCCTAAAATATGAGCTCGAACTTATGAATGAATTTGTTTTTGTTTTGCCTTACAATATTTGAAATTGTTCAGCGTTGTATCGACTAAAATAATCATGGCCGCTACGGCTGCGCCTATGAATGTATGTATTTTGTTCTTGTAGTCGCTAGGCTTAGAATTTTAGCTTTGGACGACATGCGCATTTAAAGGTATAAAGTAAGTGGCCTGTGTGTTCGGTTATAGATTCATGCATACGTGTATACTAATAAGCATTGTTTTGCTGGGAGCTCATAATACAAATATGTACGTACATATACAGATCAAGTAAGCATACGCGCCTAGAAATATGTATGCACATGCGTATGTTAAAGCGAATTATTTTAGCATATGTTAGGCAGGAATTCGATCATTCGGGTATTTACCCCCTAATTGTTGATAGGCGATGCGTCGTGAGGTAGGTCATGGTTGCTTCAGTGCATACATACATACATATCTATGTAACACCATAGAATTAAAGATGCAGTTGAACTTTCGTACAAATATAACTGATATAATATATAACGGGTTATTTTTTAAGAGCAATAGGAAAGTTTTTCAAAAAAACACGTAAAATTCAGAAAAGTGCATGAAATCGATAGTACAGTCCATATAATTTATTGTTTGAAGATTATTTCATGCAAATGTTGACCGCGACTGCGCTTCAAATGGTCCATCCGCTTAGTCCAATTTTAGCATACTCTTTCCAATGTTTCTCACATATAAATGCTTTAATATTGTCTTCCAATGCGTTAATGGAAGCAGGCTTGTCTTAATAGACATGAGCTTTAACATAGCCCCACAAAAAATAGTCTAAAGGCGTTATATCGCACGATCTGGGTGGCCAATTGGCAGGTCCCGAACGTGAAATAAAATGTTCACCGAACTCGTCTTTCAACAAGTCCATTGTTACGCGTGCTGTGTGGCATGTGGCACCGTCCTGCTGAAACCACATGTCATGCAAGTCAAGCTCTTGCATTTTGGGCAAAAAAAAGTTGGATATCATTTCACGGTAGCGCTCCCCATTCACAGTTACGTTACGATTCGCAGCATTTTTGAAGGAGCACGGTCCAATGATACCTCCAGCCTATAAACCGCACCACTCTATGACCTTTTCTGGATACATTGGTAGCTCTTGCAATTCTTCTGGCTGATCTTCACTCCAAAATCAACAAATCTGCTGGTGGTTTGATGTCCACTAATGTAAATTTTGTTCTAAATTTAGTCACAATAACTCGAGTAGCCGCCTCAGTGGGTCGATTAAACTGGCCATAAAATGGAAGAAGTGCGCGATAAACTTTCTTGTGTTCTTAATAGAACACACATTTTTATAATAAAATTCAATGATTTGTAAGCGTTGTTCGTTTGTACGACGATTCATGGTTAAATTATAGACCAAACTGAAGATGTTTGACAGTGAAACAAACACGAAACGTGTGTCAGCTGTTTAAACCAACTGTTCAAAAAGATAATAGCTAAAAAATCACTCTTTATATTTACAGATATGTTTACCAATATACCAAAGCACTTGTGAGCTCTATGCATTCTCGTCTAAAATTAGCTTAAACACAATAAATTAGCAACAATTTTCACCAAATTTGTATAAAGTTTTAAAATTACTAAAACAAATCCACCAAAATGTGAGGTCCTTTTACAATGTATTTTGTTTACTTTGAAATCTTCTTTTTAAATTAAAGCAGCGATCGTTAAAGTTATAAATTCAAATATAAGCTTTCAAATTATAATTAATTTGATGTTTTTAAAAAATAGAGCTTTTAGCTCTTCTTTATTTCACTTCAAACTTCAGACTGACCATAAACTTTCAATACTTTCTTATTACAAATTATTTGCCTTATTTGAACTATTTGATTATTATTATTTGATTTAATTGAACTTTTTAGTAAATACGATACGAATACGTTTGCATTTCCGTTACAAATTTAAAAAAATTGTCAGTGGAACATAGAAATAAACCCATTAAAATGCCATCGGCCATTAGTCAATTTGATTTCCTACAGAAGCCAAAGAGAGAATTTTACAATTCACTCTATTCGAAGCCCGTGGGACTTCTCTATACATCAACGTTCTCTGGATGAACAGTAGGCGAAAGCAATGAAAACAATCAAACACAAGAAATCATACGCACTCACACACACACTTTCTTGACATGGCGTCTTCCGCATAAAAACGCAAACAAACTGCAGAACAACGACTGATTCGAATGTGTGAAAACGTCTGAAATGGCTATGCAAAACTCTGCTGCCGAGTCCCCGGTGACGTGGCCATAGATAATAAAAAGTGAAACACTCTTAATTTTCTCTCTCTCTCTCTCTCTCTCTCTTTGTGAAAACGCGTCCACGAACTCAAGGCGAATTGAGTACTAAAACAGTTACTTTATGTTTGGTGATTTTGACAAGTCTTACCCTGGGTCCCTTACCAATACAGAACAAGCGAACAAAACAAAAAGAAATGACATGTTTATGAAAATTCAGTGAGTGGCTTGGTAATTTTGTGATTTGTGAGACTTAAACTAAACCAACCAATTTTAATGTAGTGTGTGTTAAATTGTGAAAACGCTAATTAATATCTATACTGCCTCCAAACGCAGTTTCATTGCAAATTTGTTTTTGTTGTCCATTTTGTCCCAAAATTCCAATATTTTAGCCTTTGCCATATTGATTATGATACGCTCTTCTCGGACCGGTAGTGTTCTTAGACGGCCATACCTGGTCTTGGATGTTCATTCAGTCCGCTAACACACAAATGCTTTATTTAATTAACTTAAAAATATTTGTAAGGTGAACGCAGACTTTATGGGCAATTTTTATTTGCATGTATGCATGTTTGTGCCTATGTATTTCCAGTTATATTGCTTCTATTATTGCTATCATGGGCATTTCTTTATCACATTTACATCAAAAACAGAGGTTGTCTGTAAAATCGGTTTACTGACGGTAGTTTAAAGTGACATCGTCATAAGAAAATACTGATGGAATGGTTGCATTTTTCAAACGTAAATTTTCATTTTATTTGCTTGATAGATATTTTGTATGGATATAGAGAAGGAGTTAAATGGAATGGCAATGGAATTAATCAAGTTACAATTATACAAACGTGAAATATTACGAAACCTTTATCAAATTCATGAAAGATATGTTCTATTTCGATTGGGCATCAGACGTTAATAAGTCAACAACACTAAGAGGCACCATCATCGATTTCACTTGTTCAAGACACATTACACTCAAGACACTCCCTTTCATTTCTTACTTTTCCTATCATCGTCCTATTCTCAACAGAGAAATGGTTCATTACCATGCACACAGGAAGAAGGCATATGCAAATACAAATATTATATGTATGTGAATTAATATACATATGCGCATATACATACACATATATGCTCACTCCAGTAGGAAAGAGCCAGATGTCGAGCGGGGGCCGATTGTGCCTCTTTGTCGTTCGTTCTGCGCTCTCGCTTGCAGTTCAAGCACGGTACATTAGCTTACATTTGCTTGCGTACAGAATATACAGGGTTGGCCATATTAAACTGACCCATTGAGTAACCCTATAACTTTTTACTGTAATTTCAGATCAGCTAATGACATACCGCGTTGGAAGCGTCAGTCGAAGGAGATTTATACCATGAAACAGTACACCCCAATAGAACGCGCTGAAATTGTTCAGCTGTACATTCAAAATTCCTTCTCAATTGTAAAAACGCAACGTGCGTGGAGAAAAAAAAATGCTCCTTGAACGGAACCGTAAATAAGCAAAATTGCCGTTTCTACGACACTGAAAACCCTCAAATTATTGAAGAGGTACCTCTCCACGACCAAAAAGTTACAGTCTGGTGCGGCATTTGCGCTGATATGGTCATTGGGCCGTTCTTCTTTGAAAATGGTCAACACCAACCATTCACCGTCAATCAAGAGCGTTATCGGGCCATGATAACCGATTTTGTGATGCCGATTGTTCGTGAAAATGGTATGGAGCACTTCTGGTTTCAGCAAGATGGCGCACCACCACACACAGCACGAGCCACCGTCAACTTATTGAAGACTTTGTTCCCTGGCCGTTTGATATCAAAAAGCGGCGATTTTGACTGGCCGCCACGATCACCGGATTTGACGCCACCGGACTTTTTTCTTTGGGGCTATTTGAAATCTAAGGTTTACGTCAACAAGCCAAAGACACTAGGCGCACTTAAGGCCAATATCCGACGGGAAATAGCCGCCATATCGGCCGAGACGCTGGCCAAAACTATGGAAAACGCCGAAAAACGGGCACATTACGCTATACGAGCTAAGGGCGACCACTTGCGCGATATCATATTCAAAAAGTGATGTAAACGAATCTCCTTGAACCAAATTAAATGTTTTTCACAATGAAACACAAAAAAATGTTTCTTTTTCCATATTTTTTTAATAATCACATGGGTCAGTTTAATATGGCCAACCCTGTATTCGTATATTTGATATGTCCATATGATTTCTATGCATCTTTACTCATAGATTTGTTCTTTTTGTTTGAAAATTGAGCGAAATTGTATATTATATATGCATGTTTTTATGTATTGGTATAGGACATATGTTTATTATATTATGTTAGACTATAAAAATTGCACCAAAGTATATGTACTAATGTGGGCAAAAAGTAAGGTGAATGTATTTGTCAAAGTTCGTGGGATTAAAATTTCGCTCTAATTATTTTTTTTATGAGTTGGCAGCACTGTTAATAACATCTGGACCAACTTTCATGTGAATGTCATTATCAGTAATATATAATATTTACGCTTGTGTTTACCAAACGACCAAGAGTGCATTTTTCGATTTTTACAATGTCTGATTTGATTGAGCAGAGAAGTGCCATCAAATTTTGTTTGCGGAATGAAATTTCGGCTGCGGAAACGTTTAAAATGTTGCAGAAGGCATTTGGTGATTCGACCATGTCGCAGAAAAATGTTTATAAGTGGTACAAAGACTTCAAAGAGGGTCGAGAACGTGTTGATGACTTGGAGCGCTCCGGACGACCATCGACGTCAACAGATGACCAAGAGGTCAATAAAGTGAAAGAGTTAGTGCTCAAAAATCGTCGGTTGACTGTTAAGGACCTTACTGATATGATCGGAATATCAGAAGGATCTGTGAAAACCATTTTGAAAGACCATTTGGGCCTACGAAAAGTCAAATCTCGTTTGGTACCGAAAACTCTCAATTTCTTGGAAAAAAGTCGTCGCGTTGATGTGTGTGAAACAATGCTTTCAGACTATCAGGACAAGCTCAAATGCATCATTACGGGAGATGAGACTTGGATTTATGCTTACGACCCTGAAACAACCGACCAATCAAGCGAATATCGTGCTAAAGAGCTAAAAGAGCACGTCAAAGTCGTTCAAAAATAAAGGTCATGATGACAGTTTTTTTTTCCATTTTCGTGGTGTGGTGCACTATGAATTCCTTCCACCTGGCCAAACTGTTAATAAGGAATATTATTTGAGCGTTATGCGTCGTTTACGTGAAGCAATTCGTCTAAAAAGACCAGAATTATGGGCCAACAACTCTTGGTTTTTGCATCACGATAATGCACCGTCTCACACTGCACTCGTTCTTCGTGACCATTTCGCCAAAAATTCCACGCATATCTTTCCTCAACCACCATATCCGCCTGATTTGGCTCCGTGTGACTTCTGGCTATTCCCAAAACTCAAGAGACCACTCCGGGGAACGCGTTTCGAGTCGATTGAGGAGATAACAGCTGAATCGAAGAAGGTGCTGATGGCTATACCGGAAATGGACTATTTGGCATGTTTCGGGGATTGAAAAAATCGTTGGCATAAGTGTATTTCATCGAGAGGGGACTATTTTGAGGGGGATGAAATTGATTTACAAGAATAAATAAAGATTTTTCATTTTACAACCAAATTCACCTTACTTTTTGCCCACGGTAGTATGTATGCATGTTTATCTTCTATATATATAAAAATTCAGCCGTTTTTCGCGTTGTGATGAACTTTGCGCAGAATGGCTCAACCGATTTTAACCAAACTTGGCCACATTGAAGAGACAAATTTTAAGAATCGGATATCAGGGTCTCGAGAAATAGGCCAAAACATGGACCCGGGTAATCCTAAGATGTGTTTGTACAATATGGGTAGCAAATGGAACCTGTTGATGATTTCTATAGTATAGAGTATTTTCCATACTGTTTCGTGACTAGGGTCTCGAGATATAGGGCAAAACGTGGTCCCGGGTAACCCTAGGATGTGTTTGTACAATATCGGTAGCATATGGAAGCTGTTGATGATTTCTATAGTATAGAGTATTTTTCATACCATTCCGTGACTAGGGTCTCGAGATATAGGCCAAAACGTGGACCCGGGTAACTCTAGGATGTGTTTGTACAATATGGATATCAAATGGAAGCTGTTGGTGAATGCTTTAGTACAGAGTATTTTTCATGCCGCTCCGTGACTGGGGTCTCGAGATATAGGTTAAAACGTGGACCCGGGTACCCTTTGGTTGTGTATGTACAATATGGGTATCAAATGAAAGCTGTTGATAAGTGCTTTAATACGGGGTAATTTTCATACCTATTGATGACTAGGGTCTCGAAATATATGCCAAAACGTGGACCCGCCGTGTCTTTGTACCGAATTAAACCAAACTTACACACATTGCTAAGTAAGTATTGAAAATGGGTTTCGTAAAGTTTGGTTGTATTTCGGAACACCGGCAACGCATACAGCGTTCTTTTGAACCAGCCATAATGTCGTTTACTTTTTTAACGCTTGGGGCGGAACTGAACTGTCAAATTGACAGTGCGAGTTACAATGTGTCAATATTTCTTTCTGATTTGGACGCCATAAGGAGAAGACGCAAGTGCAAAGTGTAAACATTTTTTGTGAATTTTTTTGGAGTGGTGAATAATTTCTTACGAAATTTGAGAATTTAATGTGAAATCAATGTTCAAATCAAATTATGTTTTGTGGATTTATTTTTTCGGTTCATATGCGATAAGCTACGATACACCATGAGTGAAAAAAATTGTAGAAACAAAATGAAAAAACAAAAGAAATTGTTAAAGGATGCAAAAGAAGAGCACGCAAAATGCGTAACTTTGATGGAAAAATTAATAGTCTTATCATGCAAATTGTCAACAATTTTCAGAAGAAAAGAGATGATTTAAGAAAATCACAACAAAATAAAATAATCCTAATCATGTGGACTTGGGCTTTTAAACACATATGCATCGAAAATATAATCCACAAAATTGAAAAAAAACATGTTTTAAAATCTCAGAATACCATAATTACAATCATGTTTATTACAGTACAAATGCCAAGACAATCACGTAATCATATTGGTCGTTCGACAAATAATAATAGGCGCATGAGAAATGCCCGGAATAACGCGACATCAGAAGAACGTCAAGAAGAAAATGAACTAGTCAAACGATTGATGAATTGGCAAATTCAAGAATGAAGACATTCTAATACCAAGAATTCCAATGATTCCACCTGAATTGCCATTTGAATTCAAGCGTTTGCAACTGCCCATTCGTTTAGCATTTGCAATAACTATCAATAAATCACAAGGGCAAACTTTGGAAATATGCGGGATGAATTTAGAAGAACGAGTATTCACCCATGGGCAACTAACTATACGTTGGCTGTTCACGTGTTGGGAAGCCAACCACATTATATATTTACTCAAAAACAAATAGAAAAACAAAAAATATTGTTTATGCCAAAGCCCTTGAATAAAGAATAAAGAAATAAATAATATGAAAACCATATCTTTTCTGTTCTAAACCATATCTATTCTATTTTAGTGTGCCCAGCGAAGCGCGCCGGGCTTGCTAGTATACATATATTAGTATACAACATATCTTATAAGGTATGTGGTAAGTATTACCATACATTTTTTCCTTCATATATAGTAATAAATTAATAATAAAAATATTAAAACAACGGGTATTATTAACAACTAGTCGTCATTAACTGACATTACTGATCGCCATTCACTTGGGAGTGGCCAGGACGATTCTTCTACATATGGTTCAAGCAGCTCACAACGTCCGGGATTAGCCCACGTATCCTCTGGTTAGCTTCCGAACACCCGTTCGGGAGTGAGCTAACGTGAGAAGGCGAAGCATCCCAGCATAGCTGGTTGTGCGCTGGGTTTGGGACCCGCCACTTAAAAAGCCCCCCCAATGAAAACAGCAACAAAGCCTCGGATGAGAACTTCTAACACTGATGACGACCCCTGCAAACGAAATAAGGAATACGATTTGAGGGCATGCACCTGGAATGTCCGGTCCCTTAATGGGGAAGGTGCCTCTGCCCGGCTGGTTGATGTCCTCGTGAGAGTAAAGGCTGACATCACTGCCATCCAAGAGATGCGATGGACGGGGCAAGGTAAGAAAAACCTAGGACCTTGCGACGTCTACTACAGCTGCCATGTAAAGGAGCGCAAATTCGGTGTCGGATTTGTTGTGGGAGAGAGACTTCGTCGCCAAGTACTGTCGTTCACTCCGGTGGACGAGCGTCTCGTAATAATCCGCATCAAAGCGCGATTTTTCAACATCTCGCTAATTTGCGCCCACGCCCCGACGGAAGAGAAGGACGATGAGACCAAGGATTCTTTCTATGAGCGCTTGGAACGTTCCTATGAGCGCTGCCCCCGCCACGACATAAAAATCGTGCTTGGCGACTTCAACGCCAGGGTGGGCAAGGAGGGAATTTTTGGTCCCACAGTCGGAAAATTCAGCCTGCACAACGAAACATCCGGCAACGGACAGAGGCTGATCGACTTCGCCGGGGCCCGAAACATGGTAGTCTGCAGCACCAGATTCCAGCATAAAAAGATACACCAAGCTACCTGGCTGTCCCCTGATCGAAAAACGCGAAACCAGATCGATCATGTTGTGATAGATGGAAGACACGCTTCTAGTGTATTAGATGTACGTACGATCCGAGGAGCCAACATCGACTCGGATCATTACCTTGTTGCAGCCAAATTGCGCACACGCCTATGTGCAGCAAAAAACGTACATCTACCTACGCAAAGAATGTTCGACATCGAAAAGCTGCAATCACAACAGACAGCCAGAAGATTCGCCACTCGACTCTCACTCCTGCTCTCGGAGAGCACTGCCCAACACACCGGCATGCGCGAGCAATGGAGCAACATTTCTCGTTCCCTACGTACCGCCGCCGAAGAAGAAATCGGATTCCGGCGAGCCCGAAAAAACAATTGGTACGACGAGGAATGTCATGCTGCCGCCGAAAGAAAAGATGCCGCCTATAGAGCCACGCTGCGATCGGGCGCAACGCGAGCCATGTGGGATCGCTACAGAGAGCTGGAAAAGGAAGGGAGACGTATTATCCGACAGAAGAAACGTGAGGCCGAAATACGTGAGTGCGAGGAGCTTGAGATGCTGGCCAATAGGAACAACGCCCGAAAATTCTACCAGAAAGTTCGGCGGCTTACAGAAGGTTTTAAGACCGGGGCGTTTTCCTGTAAGAACAAAGACGGTGATCTGGTGACTGACGTACAGAGCAATCTTAAATTATGGAGGGAACACTTCTCGAACCTGTTAAACAGTGACAGCTGCGCATGTCATAGAGAAAGTGAAGATCCCGATACCCCAATCGTTGACGACGGAATTATCGTTCCGTTACCCGACCATGACGAGGTGAGAATAGCAATATCACGGCTAAAGAACAACAAAGCCGCGGGCGCCGACGGACTGCCGGCTGAGCTATTCAAACATGGCGGCGAGGAGCTGGTAAGGTGCATGCATCAGCTCCTATGCAAAATATGGTCGGATGAAAGCATGCCTGCCGATTGGAATTTAAGTGTGCTCTGCCCAATCCATAAGAAGGGCGATCCTGCAATTTGTGCCAATTACCGCGGGATTAGTCTTCTAAATATCGCCTATAAGGTTCTAGCGAGCGTATTGTGTGAAAGGCTGAAGCCCACCGTCAACCAACTGATTGGACCTTATCAGTGTGGCTTCAGACCTGGAAAGTCTACCATCGACCAAATATTCACAATACGCCAAATCTTGGAAAAGACCCATGAAAGGAGAATCGACACACACCATCTTTTCGTCGACTTCAAAGCTGCATTCGACAGTACGGAAAGGAGTTACCTGTATGCCGCTATGTCTGAATTTGGTATCCCCGCAAAACTAATACGGCTATGTAAGATGACGTTGCTCAACACCAGCAGCGCCGTCAGAATTGGGAAGGACCTCTCCGAGCCGTTTGATACCAAACGAGGTTTCAGACAGGGTGACTCGCTGTCGTGTGACTTCTTTAACCTGATGTTGGAGAGCATCGTACGAGCCGCAGAACTTAATCGCTCAGGCACAATATTTTATAAGAGCTTACAATTGTTGGCATATGCCGATGATATTGATATCATCGGCCTTAACAACCGCGCTGTTAGTTCTGCCTTCTCCAAACTGGATAAAGAGGCAAAGCGAATGGGTTTGGTGGTGAACGAGGACAAAACGAAGTACCTCCTGTCTTCAAACAAACAGTCGGCGCACTCGCGTATCGGCACTCACGTCACTGTAGACAGTTATAATTTCGAGGTTGTAAAAAACTTCGTTTATTTAGGAACCAGCATTAACACCGATAACAATGTCAGCCTTGAAATCCAACGTAGAATCTCTCTTGCCAACAAGTGCTACTTTGGACTAAGTAGGCAACTGAGCAGTAAAGTCCTCTCTCGACGAACAAAACTAACACTCTACAAGACTCTCATCATGCCCGTCCTAACGTATGGCGCAGAAGCGTGGACGATGACAACATCCGATGAAGCGACGCTTGGAGTGTTCGAGAGAAAGATTCTGCGTAAGATTTTTGGACCTTTGCACGTTGGCAACGGCGAATATCGCAGGCCATGGAACGATGAGCTGTATGAGCTTTACGGCGACATAGACATAGCGCAGCGAATAAAGATCCAGCGGCTTCGTTGGCTGGGTCATGTCGTCCGAATGGATACAAACGCTCCGGCTTTGAAAGTATTCGATGCGGTACCAGCTGGTGGTAGCAGAGGAAGAGGAAGGCCTCCTCTGCGTTGGAAAGATCAGGTGGAGAAGGACTTGGCTTCACTTGGTGTGTCCAACTGGCGCCGGTTAGCACGAGAAAGAAACGACTGGCGCGCTTTGTTAAGCTCGGCCAAAATCGCGTAAGCGGTTATCGCGCCAATTAAGAAGAAAAGAAGAGAGAGTCGTCATTAATTATAAATACGGTACGGATGGTGATGATACAATTTGTTTTATTTTAAATTCTTCAAGTAAATCAAAATAATAATCCTGATAGAGAAAAGAAAGTCATATGCAAATACAATTATATGAATTTGATTATATACTTACATATGCGCATATACATACATATATATGCTCACTCAAGTAGGAGAGAACCAGATGTCGAACGTTGCCGAATGCGGGGGCCGATTGTGCCTCTTTGTCGTTCGTTCCGCGCTCTCGCTTGCAGTTCAAGGAAGGTTACGCCGCATGAGCAATGTCACGCCGCATTTTTTGGTGCGTGCAGCCTTCCAAAATTATTGGAAAGGGAGAAAGAATAAGACATGTATACATAATACATGTGTAAAATATACCCATATTCATCTAATTACAAAAATACATATACCTTCTGCTCAAATATGAACGCGACTTTATCAATAAAACGGTCCGCGGATGACATACATATGGCAAATAAATTTTTTGTTGGATGGTAGGACTGTTATAAGCTTACATGGCAAATTTCAGCGCGATATGTCACATAGTTTGTTTTCTGGCTTAGTTTTGTCAAGCTCGAGTGTGTTCTTCGAATTTAACGATGGAAATTCAAGTTGAACAAAGAATTTGTATGAAATTTTGTAATTCCAACAAAAAAATGTTGCAGACAACCTATGGGGACTCTGCTTTATCGCGTGCACGTGTTTTCCAGTGGTACAAATCGTTCAAAGAGGGCCGTACATCGGTTGAAAACTTGCCTCATGAACGTCGTCCAGCAACGTCAGTAAACGACGAAAACATCAGAAAAGTAAAGGAAATTGTGCTTGAAATTCGCACAAATCGCAAAATTGGTTAACGCTGAATATTATTTAGATGTTTTAAAGCGTTTGCGCGAGAACATTCGTCTTAAAAGGAAGGAATTGTGGGACAACAAGTCATGGTTCTTGCATCACGATAATGCACCAGCTCACACATCACGTCTTGTTGGCGATTATTTGAACAAAAATAATGTTAATATCGTTCCGCAAGCACCGTATTCGCCTGATATGGCTCCATGAGACTTTTTCCTGTTTCCCAAGCTCAAGTTGCCGCTCCGTGGAAAACATTTTGAGACAATTGAAGTCATAAAAGAGAATTCGAAGAAGGAACTGAAATCCATACCGAAATCGGCCTTCCATAAATGGTATGATGATTGGAAAAAACGTTGGCATATGAGTATCGCCTCCAATGGTGATTACTTTGAAGGAGATAAAATAAAAATTGAACAATAATTAACCGTTTATGTTTTATTAAATCAGTCTGTATTTGTAATACACATTCTTAATTGTCTAAACAACGTTTAGCACATACATATAAAGTAAAATGTAGCGAACAAATCACAAGGATGATAGATTACTAGGTTTGACTAATGGTTAAAAAAAATTGTGCGAGCAACTGACGTGGCAGTCACCGGATACTCGCAGAATTCTGTCCTCTTATTTCACACGTACAGTCATCGACTGCCACTCGACTCGTACGGTTGTGCTCTCAGTGATATTTTTTTCTTACGTTTACCTTGCGTGCAATTTATAGTTACACAACTTTAGCTTAGTAAATTATATTATTCAAGGTAAAATTTTATGGAGATACCTTATTCTGCCGTGAAAGTATTTAAAGATGCTCCCGGGGCGACAACTTTAGGGAATAACAGGTTTGCCCTATTATCTTCTAGCCCCCAACCCAAAAGAAAAAAAGCAAACAATTTAACAAATATTTCCAACATGGTCAGCAATTTCAGAAGAAAATCCTAAGTACTTAGTGGTTAGTTCTACAGAAGAAAATAAGCCTTTAAATAAGTTTTCTTGTTTCGCTGTGCACAAAGCATTGTTAAATATTAGTTCCGAAATATAAAAAATAAGTGAATTAACAAAGGGTAACTTGTTAGTGCTTGTGAAAAACATAAATATCGCCCACAAATTTATAGCAAAAAAAACTTTTGGGTGTTTGCAATGTCAAAGTTGACCTTCACAACATCCTCAAATTTGAAAGAACAGGCTGTATCTATTTACAAATTCCCCAAAAATGTGAATGGGAAAGTAGTTTCAAGTGACGTAGACCTTCTAACTTTCGATCGTTATCACTTACCGGAAAAAATCGACATTTCTTGGTATACAACCAAAGTCAGAGCCTACCACCCAATTCCTATGAGGTGTAAAAATTGCCAACTTCTCGGGCATGCAAAAAAAAAAGATGTAACAAACCACCTCTTTGCGATAAATGCGCTCTTCCTCCACATGATCCCACTACTTGCACCCGCCTTCTTTGCGTAAATTGTCGGGTGATCACCCAGCCTCAAGTAAATCCTGTCCAAAATTTACTCAAGTGAAGAAAATCATTACTATTCAAACAGAAAACCAATATTCATTTCGCGAGGCATTCAATATACACAAAATGCAAATTCCCTCCACTTTCGACCATTCATCAACCACATTCGCAAACATACTAAGCAACCAAATAATTCAAGATACCGACAATAAAAATATCAACATAAATATCCAGAAAAACAATAGTAACGAAAACAATACCACACAAACAACAACTCCCAAAACTCTGCAAACTCTCAACATAAAATTAAACTATATGAACAAAGAAACAATCCCACTAAACATAAATACCTCTACAATCATCAAACAACAACAATGGCAGTTGATAACTCCCCTACAATGAGCTTTGACTACTCCAGCACGTTCCCAATAATCTCTAACTTTATTTCGCATCTTAACAACTCATCCGCATTCCTACCCACTTTACCATTAGATCAAAGCATAACTGAAACGAATATGAAAATTCTTCAATGGAATTTAAAAGGCTTATTTAATAATTACTCAGATCACAATTTACCAATAAATGAATTTTCACCACACATTATTGCAGTACAAGAAATTCATCTCCCAACAAACAAAAAAGCCTATACTGCCCACAAATATGTAGAATATTTCTACAACTTATGCCAAAATAACTCCAGCAAACAAGGCATTCCTCTTTTTATAAAGACAACATTAACCACAGACTTATTTCGGGGGCTTCATACATCCTGTATTAGCTGTTGTACTTGACATAGGTTTCAAATTTTCTGTAGCTAGTTGCTACATTCCTCCAAATCAAACTTTTGCTAGCAAAGAAATTATGGATATTGTCAACTCTCTACCCACCCCAAAAATTATCGTAGGCGATTTTAATGCGTGGAGCCCACTCTGGGGATCTCCTTGCACTAATCGCAGAGGTCAAGAAATGGAAGATGTAATACTCGTCAAAAACCTAGGTGTCCTTAACGACAGATCTCCAACTCAGCGCATGGCACATTTACCCACATAGATATTGCCTTTTCTTCTGCATCCATAGCTCCCAAACTTTCCTCTCTCCCATTAGACGATCTTCACAATAGCGACCACTTTCCAATAGTAACTACATAACTACGCCTACCTTTTATGCTGTAAAACCAAAATCGAAATTTGTTACTAATAAGGCAGACTGGTCAAAGTTTTGTTCATTAACCAGTTAGCTATCTAAATCAAAACCAAAAGTCAGCGATATGAATTCAGAAGCAGCCGCATATATGTAGCTATACCTCAAACATACACAAGAAAATTTGTTACTAAAATTCCCTATTGGACTAACTTGTTGTCAATATTAAGAAATACGAAACAGTCTCTCGGGGCCCTATACAAACGAATTATAAGAATAGAAAATTTAATAAACTAGAAAAACGCCAATGCCAAGTTCAGAAAAGAGCTAAAGTCGGCAAAAGCAAAGTCGTTTCAGAAACTCACTGCAGAAATAAAGCCCACTTCAAGTCCAAAAAAAATTTGGGCCAACATCAGAGCCCTTTCTAGGAGTCACAGTTATAACACTATTACATTTATGCTTCACCAAAAGGTCCTATATACAACTCCGTCAAAATTCCTGAACAATTTGGACTCGAGTGGTCTAAAAGATCTCCAAACTCACAGTTTCACCCCAATTTTATTGAGTTATCAAATAATTTGCCATTGCCGAAGAATACCACAATCCTACTCCATGCCCTAATGCACGCCTTATTGAGTCTCTGATTACAACAGAACAATTTGATTCCTCAACCATCACAATGACGGGAAAAGCCCAGGTTCCAAAAAAAATTGCTTACCCTCTACTAAAAAAACTTCCATTTTTCCATAAAACAAAGGCTTGCCAGTTTATACAACAACATACATATATAACCAAGGTATCTTCTCCCAAGACTGGAAAAAAGCGATAATTATTCCTATCCCTGAACATAATAAATCCAATACTTGTATTACAAATTTTAGACCTATATGACTGGTACCATGCGCATCGAAAGTGCTAGAAAAAATCATCTCCAACAGAATCATATGGTATGCAAAGGAAAGAGAATTGATAAGCCCCCACCAGTCTGCATTTCAAAAGCGTCTCGGGATTATTGACCCACTTCTGTATTTCGAACATTGTGCAACACAAACACTGTCCGAAAAAAAACCACCTGTTTGTATTAAGCTTGGACTTCGAGAAAGCCTTTGACAGAATTGGCGCCCACATCGTCCTACGGGAACTAAAAAGATGGCAAATCGGAAATAAAACCTATAATTTTGAGAAAGCCTTTCTTTTGAATCGCAAATTTGCCGTTTCGATAAACAATTAAACTTCCAATACCCATCCCATGCATAGTGGCATACCACAAGGCCCACCACTTTCTACAACACTGTTTATTATAGCATGCAATGAACTTAGCTCTTAAATACCCTCGAACGCAAATGTAGATCACCCGATTTATGTCGTCATATTTTTTGCAGTTAAAGATCTTTGCCAAGTTAAAACAACCTTCACAAATATCTTAAACGACATCTATGTACGGTCAAAAACGTCCGGAACTTATATCTCCGCAGAAAAAGGTTCAACTTTTCATGTTTGCAGAAAACATAAATGCTCTTTCCCAACCCTATCCCTATCTAACACCCAAATACTTCATACTAACACGCTTAGAATACTTGGTCTAATTTTAAGAAACTCATTTATAAGGACCACTGTAAATACATTAGAATAAGTTTAATATCCAGACCAGGGAGCTGCGACGGATACCTAGATTGTGTGTATACGCGATCTTTTACTAGTGCATTGTATGATCAGGCGTTTATGTTCAGTAGCAAATAATGAGCCGTTAGCTATTTGTGCACGACGGTTGCGGTAACAAATTGATGCTCGTGTCTTCTACCACAGTGTTGATAGCCTGAACGAGTATAGAAATGTTGTATGTATCACACAGGCTCGCGTCACCACAGCCAAGGCGCGAGCCACTCGCGATGTGCGAGTATTGTTTGTCCTTGCATGCACTAGTTGAACAACTTCTTCTTCTTTTGCTGTGTATTATAAACTTACGTACATACATATGTACATATGGAGATAGCAGATACAATGGAATTTGTTTCTAATCAAATTGTTTGTGATAATTACCATCTGGGCAACTTTGTCCTTTTTCTTTATTTACACTCATCTAAACCGCTTTTATGTATATGTATATATATAGAAGAAAATAGAAGTACGCGAGTAGCACTCGAGATTGTGTGCTCCGCTCATAATCAATGCATGTATAACATGCTAAACTTCACGAGCATTCGCCATGATGCATACACAAAAACACAAATCAGCAATCATGCCAACTACACAAACTGAAAAATAGAATGTTTATACTCTACATGCCCGCATAGCTGGCGACAGTTGTGTTTACTTGTACCAAATTTAGGGTATGATGCTCGAGACGGCTCGAGACTATTCGAAGCCAGTCTCTGATCCAGACATAACATTGTAAAGTACATTACATCTAATCACAGTTATATTCATATGTCGACGGTTGTAAATATAACAAAGGCACTGATGTTATCAAAGATTGACTTTGGACTGGCGATCTACGGACACTGCGCTAAGAAACATCTTGCACTGATACAAACTCCTTATCACACAGCAGTTAGAAGAAGCGTTCGAGCCTTTCACACTTCACCTCTCAAAGTGGTGTTAACCGAAGCAGGCGTGCCCAACATTCAAGACAGAATGTTACACAATACTATGTTGCTTATACCAACTATTCTCCAAAGCAAGAATACACACATGTTTGCCTTAATCAACTCAGCAAGACAAAAATTTGACAAAAAAAAAAAACCGTCAGTGATCATGCAATGCTTAATGCTCACCAAACATCTCAATATCGGTACCAAACCTCATCAACCATCACTCTCACCCTCAGTGGCACAGCCTTAAGGCTTCATTTATATGCAATATGTTCAAATACCAAAAAAATAACACTAACAATAACGAATGCATACAAATATTAAACGAATGTGCTGAACCTGTGTGTGGGAATTCATATATACCGATGGCTTCAAATCAGATACCCACACAATCACAAGCGACCAGAATGCCACTATAAAAGTTGGCGCTTTGCCCAAATACTGCTCTATATACACAGCAGAGGCAGCGGCAGTGCATGAAACGCTTTCCTTCGTCTCGCGATCAGATAATAAATGTATAATTTGCACCGACAGTAAATCGGCAATAGAGGCTCTCCTAAAACCGAGGAATAATTCAATTTTCATAGACAATATTCGCGATATCCTATATCGCTGGAGAAGTACAATAAAAATTATGTGGGTTCCGGCTCTCGCTGGTGTCTGAGGCAATCAGCTAGCACACGAGCGGGCTAAAGAAGCAGCCAAACAATACGTATATTACAACGAAAGATATTCGTAAGCATGTGGCAAAATACTTCACTGCTAAGCTAAATACAGAGTGGAGAAACTACCAACACCATTACAAAGAACATAGCCCTATTGGTTTGAGGCCTAACTACCCACCAAATTGTTTATGCAGAGATTTAAGAACGTTTACTCGCCTTAGTAAACAAACCACTGTTATGGCCCCGGTGAGTTCCGCCAATCAGCTGATTCTTTCAAAACAGCCTATCAACTAGCATAAGCAAATATACTCGGTAGTATAAATGGGATTAAGAGTGCCGCAAGTAGTCAGTATACCTGAAACAGAATTGTAATGTCAGCCCGTTACCAGCTGCCCGATGCAATTCTGTTTAGCACATAAGAAAATGAGATTTATAAATGTGACAGGCGATCTCGTGAAATTTCAGGAAACCCGTTATTCGTGACTGTGATTGTGCAGTCAGAGTTATTTTGAATCGTGACTGAGCGTTGAGAGAATTTAACAAAAATAGGTTTGCATTATTAATATAACATTTTATTTACACGCATGTACATACACATTTCTTTGTGTTAAATAAAGAAATCAAAATAAAATAAAATACATAAATAAATGCTTCAAAAACAAAATATAACTTCAGATGTTTTCAACTAAAAACTTAAAATCTTCGCATACAAAATATTACGAAAGTTCTATTGAGTTATTTCAAATGAACTAGTAAGAATAATAAAAATTACAGTAAGACACAGTAACTTTCATTTATAAATAAACATAAAATATCTTGGCTCATATTTTCAATTACAAATATTGTAAATATGAGCCATAAGCATCATACAAATTTATCTGCCATAAAACAGAAAAAACTCCAGTTAAAGTTGGGAACACCAATTCTTAAAAAAACATATAGGGTTATTCAATAGGTGCGCTTCAACTTTTTTCCGATAGGGAGGGCGAACGACGCAATATTTTTTATTCTTCGCTTGTCATTTGTAAACTTCATTAGTATACATTTCATCATGGAACGCTACACACTTGAGCAACGATTGCAAATCGTGCAAATTTTTTATGAAAATAATCGTTCTGTTGCTGCTACTTTAAGAGCATTACGGCCATTTTACGGTCCATTTAACAAGCCGTCCCGTTTTGGGGTTATGTGAAGTCATTGGTCTACAGTAACAAGCCGGCGACGATTTGTGAGCTCAGAGCCAATATTGAACGCGAAATTGCTGGAATGAAAGAGTGGTCGAAAATTGGGTTCAACGATTGGACTTCGTAAAACGTGCACGCGGTGGTCATGCAAAAGAAATCGAATTTCATACTTAAATGTATATGTTCAAACTCGATAATAAAAAAAAATTAGTTAAAAAAGTCAAACCGTTTGTGTTTTATTCAAAAAAGTTGAAGCGCTCTTACTGAAAAACCCTATATATATATAAATAAAGGGTTTTCTAATAAGAGGTGTTATTCAAGTAAAATATCAATGGTTTCGTTGCTTGTGTGGCACGTAGCGCCGTCTTGTTGAAAATAAACGTTGTCCAGATCGTTACAGAAAAAAAACGTGTATCCATAACCGTTTTGTCCTCTTATTACTTATTATAAAATGTAATATATGTATGTAGAATATCCCATGCGCATTGCTGGCATAATTTTTTGCAACCTCAGTAGATAAACGTCGCATACGGATTTCCTCCAACTGTTTATTATTAGCAGCCAATCGCGCAATTAAATTAGGTATTCCTTCTCCTTGTATTTTCTTCATACCGTTAATAATAATTAAAGAAACCAGAAACACCGAAATATTCCACCAATATAATTTTATGAAGAAAAACCTCGCAAAGCAGTATTGGCTGCTGATTGTCAATTTTGCAGGTAATCTGCCATATGTGAACGGGTAGATTAATTTGGTGGATTTATAGGTGATTAATGCATATGTGAACTTTTTATCAGGTTCCTTGAGCAATTCCAGCGAATCACATTTTTCTGTCCGCAAAGCCGCATATGTGTGTATATTCACATACAAATACGTATTAGTGGAGTGTCTGGAGCGTTAAAAACATTAAAACCTAGGATGTCTTAGGGACTGGATGAAATTAAATTAGCTTTACGAAAATGTGTTGTGAATAACATAAATAATAATCTCTACCTATTTAAAAGTTGTGCATTTGATTTTTAAATAGCAAAAATTTATGATTGCAATAACTTATGCGCTATAATGCAAATATCGTTGTAGAATTTATTTTTTTTGTAACAGAGGTGGAAGCAACTGAAAAAATAAATAGATTATGGATAATTAAATGTTAAAAAAGAAATATTATGTAAACTATTTGCTTATTTAAATAAATAGCATACAAAAATAAATATATTAAAAAATTGTTTTCTGTTATTATAGCATAAAAGTAAAGTCGAATTAATTATTAAAAACAAAAAAATTATGACTATTTAAAAGAAAAAAATTAATTAACAAAAAAATTTGTCTATTGAAAAATTTACATTTTTTCAAATATCATCTTCAATTTCCCTGATGTTAATCATAGGTGCTACATTTAGACAGCTGTGGTCGTTGCACTTTAGGCATGCTACACTGTAGTATAATCCACTTTTTCGGCATCCGCATGCAGCTCCACATACTTTTTTGCAATTGCAAAATAACATTTTTAATAAATTTTACGGAGCAGGTAATTGATTCGTAAATATTGGATGATAGGTATTATTGGAATAGTTCCATCCCTAATTTTCGATGATTAAATCATTCCCTAATCACATCTGGATTTGTAGGTAAACCCGTTTTAAGTGTTCAAATGCTGCATCAGATGTGGGAGGTAACGAAGTTAAAAGAACACTTGTGTCTTTGGCAGTTGCTTTGATGAAGGAATTGAACTTGAATGTATTCAAATCTGTCATTTTTGCCGAAGCACCATACAGTTCCAAAATACATGTAATACCAGCTTGAAATATATGTATTATTTGCATCTTTATGTACATTTTTAAATACTGCTGCTGAGTCATGTAGATCATTCCGCTTCTCAAAATTTTTGATAAACTTAATTTTTCCTTTATTGTAAAACGCAGAAGTAGTATCACAGCCCGTGAAAGCATGTAAAAATAGAACATGTTCTTTAGATGCTGGTAGAGATTTTTCTAAACTTTTCAATGAAAATATTTGTTGGTTAACTTTGCCTCGGGATGGTTTTAAAAAATATATTTCACGATCAGTAGGCGCCAATGACGTTAACACAACCAAGACGTCAATGTCTTCAGAAATTACAACAATATTTTGAGATTCTAAACTAATTGCTGTATCAACATTTATTTTATCTGCATCGCTTTCCGCTTGGCATGTAAAAATATTGTTATCAGCTAATTTTATACTTAAAATTTCGATTAGGCGAGATTTATGTTTTTTACTCGTTAGAAATTTATCTTGAGCGATTTCTAACGGCATATTTTCATCAAATTCAATATCTGTACTTATATTTTTTAGTGCGCGACGATTCCTTTCAGCAGATTTAATACCGTCCTTCTTATATCCATCAAATACCACGTATGCGTTATTATAATTATTCCTCAAATATCTTACGTAATGTTCGCATATCATTTTGAATGTTTCATTCAATTGCCATTTGCAACGATATAACAACATGCCTCCATCAATAACATAATGAACATTTTCTAAGCTTTTCAAATTAATCTGAATTTCTGGGAATAATTCGTAGAAAGTTGATTTTTTTGTCTTTCGCAGTTGGCCATCTTCAAACAGAGCAAGTGGATATGGTGCCAGTTCATAATTCAGATAAGTTTTTAGTTCATAATCTGTTTTTTTCAACACACAAATACGTTGAAACAGCAACAATGGATCAACGGGAATAACATTGTCATGCATTTTTATTTTATTATTTTTAGCCAATAGAGAATTTATTTTATCTTTCCTTAATAACTTCAATTCGCGTACATTTCTCCCTTTGATTTTCTTCATAACTTTTAAGCCTTCTTCAAAAGCATTGTAACAATTTATACTTTTATCACCGGTAATTCCAGTGGCAATTGACATACATAATTGCATCTGTATCAGGAAAAGGACTGTGTTCTTTGAAAAAGTCTACCAATCTTTTTACATCGATACCATCCCTTTCTATTCTAGCATCTGTAGAATCACTGTGTTGATGACTTTTATTGAAAGATATGTCACAAAAATTGTCTATGCTTTCAATAATATCTTTACTATAAATAACTCCTCTGATCCATTTATAAACTACACTTTCAGTGGCACCTCGGTTAAAAGGACCCCCTTCGACGCTCATTCCTTTCATTAAAGTCTGCTCAATAGTCTGATCACTTGCAATACCAGAAAAAAAAAATCTGATCGCCTAGATGTGAAATAACCTGTTGTATATTTTTCGAACTCTGCTGGATCCATTTTATACTGTAATTCCTTCTTATCCTGCAGATAAATTTGTGCAGCCTTCCCTATTACGTATTAAAAACATTCACTCAACACGTGTCACTTATAATTGAACTAGCCAGAACAAATTCATAAGCACGCCGCAGCTGCCGTTCCCCTCTTCAAGTTGGACTACCTGCTTAAGGTCTCTTCGAGCCTTCAAATAAAATGGAACGTTAGGAAGATGTTTGAACTAAAAACAAATTATTTCCAACTAAATATTATGCTCCAATATATTAGTTTTTCATATTTTTTTGTTTGAACAATGAAAAAATTAATTGCACGACATAAAATTGGTAGAAGTTACAATTTAGAGCATACAAAAGAAAATCCTGTTGGTTACATGGCAATTCATTGAGTTCCTATGAGATCCGAGGTCAAAACCCCCGGGCGCTCCACTATATGTAGATATCCCATCTTTTCACTGACCGACAACAAGACGGTCGCAGTCGTTGGTTTTTATATGCATAAATTTTGCGTTCGATGAAGGTTTGTACACATTTTTGAGAGTGAACAAGTGCACATGTGAATCAAAAACTCTAAGTCGATTTCGATTTATCAATATTAATTTCAACAACCAAATAAACATTAACAATTGCTTTTTAAAGCTGAACATATTTAAGTTCAATAGTGTTATTATCCCAAAGTGAAGTTTTGTTAATTAAATTATCACAGTAAACATTTAACACGTGAACAAATGAGTGACCAACGCTCACCTTCAGAGCAAGGTCACTCTGTGCAAAGATCAACTGACATAGTCAATGAATTAAATGCTCTGGTTTATCAATACCAAACGCAAACAACAAATCTAAATGCTGTATTACAAGGCAACCCAATTAATGTGACACCTTTGAGCGAAAATTATGATAATTCTGCTACTGAGGACTTTGAAATGAGTAATGAAAGTGATAGTAAAGTGGAATGGCAAACTGTGACAAGCAAAAGACGTCAGTTAGGCTCTCCCACTATTGATCACAAGCAAACAAGGACAGAAGGCAATAAAAACATAGTAGAAAATATTAACAATACTATAAACAACAACCACGACAATATCATAATCAGCAACTCCAGCAGCACAAACATGTTTGCCGGGTTACAAGACGAATCAGACGGTAATAATGGACAGCAGAATGAAGAAGAGACTACACCAAAACCACCACCAATTATTATACCAAGCGACATTTATTATTACATTATTTATAAGCGACATTAGCGGTATGATTAAGTATTTTGTAAGTGTTATTAATAAATGCGAATTTAGTTATAAAGCTCTGAGAGATGGTCAAATTCGAGTAATGGTGAAGTCTATAGATTCATACAGAACTTTAATAAAAGCTATGAAAGAGAAAGAAATTAACTTTCATACATATCAACTTAAGCAGGAGCGTGCATATAGAATTGTCTTAAAGAATTTACATTTTTCAACTCCAGAAGGTGAAATAAAGAAAGAAATAGAAGCATTAGGTTTTCAAGTTAGAAACGTCAGCAATATAAGAAGTAGATTTACTAACATGCCCTTGTGCATGCATTTTGTCGACTTAGAACCAAATAACAACAATAAAAATATCTTTAATTTGAAACATCTTGGTAATGCTATTGTTAAGGTTGAGCCGCCAAAGAGGGTAATTGATGTTGTACAATGCCATCGGTGTCAAGAGTTCGGACACACCAAATCATACTGCTCTAAGCCGTACAGGTGTGTGAAATGTGGTCTAGATCACCCAACAGCTGAATGCGTAAAAAGCAAAGATACTCCTGCCAAATGCATTAACTGTTTGCAAAACCACCCAGCGAACTATAAGGGTTGCAAGGTGTACCAAAGCCTTGCCAAAAAACCAAACATTTCAGATAGGAGGCAAAATTTTGCATCCTATTCTTACACTGCTCAAGGTTTTCCTCAACTAAATAATTTTACACAAAGAGAAAACATAAATGCCAATCCAAATATATCGTATGCCCAATGTGTCAAAAGTAATTCTAATCAAGATAATAATGTTCTTGAAAAAATTGAAAACTTACTTTCTAAACAAATTGAACTCACTCAAAGCTTGTTTAAAATGATGTCCCTTTTAATGGAAAAACTATGCAAGTAAATCTACGAATAGCGATCTGGAATGCCAATGGTTTAAGTAATCATACCGAGGAAGTAACAATGTTCCTCAATTTAAACAATATTGACATCTTGCTAGTGTCTGAAACTCATTTCACGACTAAATCATACTTTAAAATTGTAGGGTACGATCTTATTTGTGCAAACCATCCACGCAACAAAGCCCATGGTGGCTCAGCCATTTTAATTAGATCTGAGATCAAATATGAAAGTCTGGAAGAAGTCAAAGAACAATACTTACAAGCAGCCGGGGTTAAAATTAAATGTTATACCCATGAGTTACCAATATATTCAGTATACTTCCCTCCGCGATTCAATCTTAAAGCTGACCAATATGTTGAGATTTTTAAAAATTTTGGACCCAAATTTTTTGTTGGTGGAGACTTCAATGCAAAACACCCTTGGTGGGGCTCTAGGCTCATCAACCCAAAGGGCAAAGAACTCGAAAGATGCATTACCCAAAGAAACTTTTCTATATTATCTACAGGTACGCCAACTTATTGGCCAAGCGATCCGAAAAAAATTCCGGACCTTCTTGACTTTGTGGTATACACTGGCATACCCAGTTGTAAGTTAAGCATTCAGAACAGTAATGATCTCAGTTCAGATCACTCTCCTTTAATTGTTATATACAATGACAACGTTTATCACATTTCCAAGAAATATAAAATACTTCGACCAAAAACTGACCTCGAATCTTTTCAATATTGGATTGATAAACATATTGATCTGAATGCGCCGTTAGAAACGGGAATTGAGCTAGAAGCAGCAATAGAATCATTTACGAACCTTATTCATGAGGCCGCATACCTGTCTAGCCCGACAAAGGACCAACCCATTTCTAATAACCATTCCCAAGTCCCATCAGAGATATTGCTGCTCATTAATACCAAAAGAAGATTAAGGAAAGCCTGGCAGGAAAATAGATACCCTGCTCAAAAGAGAGATCTTAATAGAGCAAAGAAACAACTGAAATTAAAGCTTGCTGATTTTAAAAACCAGACTTTTAGCTCGTTTATTAAGCACCTTGAACCCACTAAAAATGATGATCACAGTCTTTGGAAAGCTACCAAATACCTTAAGCGACCAACCAAACGTAAAGTAGCAGTACGAGATTCAGTCGGCGTATGGTGTAGGAGTGACGAAGCCAAAACAGAGGCATTTGCAAAACACCTCTTTGAAACTTTTCAGCCTAATTCCGTAGGTACCAGCAGTGATGAAGTAGAGATATTGAACTTTCTCGAATCTCCATGTCAAATGGACTTACCAATCAGTAAGATATCAAATAATGAAGTTGCTACAGAAATTCATAAATTAAATAACTACAAATCACCTGGATATGACTACATCGATAGCAAAGTGGTTAAGGCTCTTCCTGAAAAAGCTATACAATTCCTAACCATAATATACAATGCTATTCTTAATTTATACCATTATCCCACCCAGTGGAAATGTGCCATTGTGGTCATGGTACCAAAACCCAATAAACCCGAGAATAGTGTCAAGTCTTACCGTCCTATTAGTCTGCTGGTAACATTTTCGAAAATATTCGAAAGAATATTTTTGCAAAGAATGTTGCCTGTAATTGAGGATCATAACATCATACCTGAACATCAGTTTGGGTTTAGAGTAAGACATGGTACACGAGAGCAGTGCCACAGGGTCGCAAATGTAATTACAGCTGCACTGGAAGAGAAAAAATACTGTTCTGCAGCCTTTTTAGATGTTGAACAAGCATTTGACAGGGTATGGCACCAGGGACTTCTGTTCAAAGTAAAAAAGATATTACCAGCACATTTCTATCTGGTACTTAAATCTTATTTAAGTGACAGACACTTCTATGTAAGGCACGGGGATGCCTCATCTGAAATTTATAACATTAATGCCGGTGTACCCCAAGGTAGTGTCTTAGGTCCTGTCCTTTATACTATATTTACAGCTGATATGCCCAATTCAGAAAAAGTAGAAGTAGCAACTTTTGCTGATGATACAGCATTTATCGCTTATGACGAGTCCCCTGTAGAAGCTTCATATCTTTTGCAAAATCAACTCCAAATTTTGGAGTCTTGGCTTAACAAATGGAAAATAAAAGTTAATTCCGAAAAATCTACACATGTCACTTTTACATTAAGAAGAGAGCAATGCCCTGCTGTATTTTTAAATAATAAACAAATTCCCACTAGTGACAGAGTTAAATATTTAGGGATGCATCTTGATCGACGCCTCACGTGGAAAAGTCACATTCAGGCTAAGCAACAACAACTAAAAATTAAAACAACACGTATGCACTGGCTGCTTGGCCGTAACTCTCAACTTAGCCTAGAAAACAAAATACGGATCTACAAAGCTATTCTGAAGCCCATTTGGACCTACGGAATACAGCTATGGGGAACTGCTAGCAACTCCAATGTGGAGATCTTGCAACGTTACCAATCGAAAACATTGCGAAGCCTTGTTAATGCCCCTTGGTTTATTACCAATGAATCTATCCATAAGGACTTAGGTATTCCTTTTGTAAAGAATGAAATTCGAAAATATAATAGGTCTATTTTTAAGTTCGTGCGGTTTTACAACAGATGGCGTAACTTGATTATTATTCCATCGATCCACATTTCCAAACATTCATTGGAGAGCTACTGTCGTAAGGCACAAACGTCAGTATAAGTTTTTTATTTGAAGCGTAAACAACAATATTTTTACCACACTTGAAAATGTCGAATTTCGTGCCAAATAATGTGTTTTTGCGGGGAATTCTTCTTCATTATTTTAATATGAAGAAAAAAGCAGCCGAAAGTCATCGTATCTTGGTGGAAGTTTATGGTGAGCATGCTCTATCTGAGCGAACGTGCCAGAAGTGGTTTGCACGCTTTAAAAGTGGTGATTTTGGCTTGGAAGACGAAGAACGCGAGGGTGCGCCGCCAAAGTTCATGGATACCGAATTGGAGGAATTGCTCGATCAAGATCCGGCTCAAACGCAAGAAGAGGTTGCAAAAACTTTGGGAATTGATCAATCAACCATTTCCAAACGTTTAAAAGCCATGGGAATGATCCGAAAGGTAGGCCATTGGGTGCCGTATGAATTGAAGCCAAGAGACGTTGAACGCCGTTTTATGGCATGCGAACAACTGCTTCAACGGCACAAAAGAAAGGGTTTTTTGCATCGAATTGTGACTGGCGATGAAAAGTGGGTCCATTACGACAATCCAAAACGTCGGGCAACGTATGGATACCCTGGCCATGCTTCAACATCGACGTCGGCGCAGAATATTCATGGCCTGAAGGTTATGCTGTGTATCTGGTGGGACCAGCTGGGTGTTGTGTATTATGAGCTACTGAAACCGAATGAAACGATTACGGGGGATGTCTACCGACGACAATTGATGCGTTTGAGCCGAGCACTGCGAGAAAAACGGCCGCAATACGCCGATAGACACGACAAAGTTATTTTGCAACATGACAATGCTCGGCCACATGTTGCACAAGTGGTCAAAACATACTTAGAAACGCTCAAATGGGATGTCCTACCCCACCCGCCGTATAGCCCAGACCTTGCGCCATCCGATTACTATCTCTTCCGATCGATGCAACATGGCCTGGCTGACCAGCACTTCCGTAATTACGATGAAGTCAAAAAATGGATCGATTCGTGGATTGCGGCAAAACCGAGCGAATTTTTCACAAAGGGAATCCGTGAATTGCCAGAAAGATGGGAAAAAGTAGTAGTAAGCGATGGACAATATTTTGAATATTAAATTTGTAACCATTTTACGTCAATAAAGTTTCAAATTTCGAAAAAAAACCGCACGAACTTATTCATAGTCCTATTAGTACTAGATATCTGAAACGATTATCTAATCACATAAATCCAGCTGCTATTTGTTTATTAGACACAACCAATGAAACTATACGGTTAAAACGCAATCATATCTTAGACTTGCCATTCCTCTAGTATGAATCTACTCAACCTATAAACTTTAAGGTAAAATTAAGTAAGTTAATCTTAAGTGATAATATTAACAAACAATGAATTTAAGCAATCTTGAAGTACTAATGAATTTTAATAATTTAAGAACGAACTGTACAAGTTAATAAGCTGTTGTAATTTCTATGTAGATTTGCACAAAAGCAAAACTACCGCTGCCATTATCTTATAAGATCTAATTTGCTGAATGTCTTATAGTAGATAGATTGCAAATAAAGTAAGTTATAAAAAAAAAAAAAAAAAAAAAATGTATACTATATACGTATATTATATTTATATACATATGTATAATATGTGTATATGCACGTTTGGCTTTCTGGACGCATGATGGAGAGAATAATGAGATGGCGCCTATCGTGGTAACGTTACTTTGCTCTCAGCGAATTTGACAATGAGTTACGTCGTTTTAGTACCAGTATGGCCAGATTACCATTTTCGTAACTTTATTTAGCATTTTTTTTTTGTTATTCAGTCTCGGAGTTTTGATTCTTTCTTCGTGACATTTTTCTAGCCTGTTAAAATAATGTTTATAATTTTGTAAAATATACATTTTTTAAAAATTAGTTTAATAATTCACTCAGTTTTATTTAGCTTTACTTTTTTTAACATCTGGTCACATTGCCCGCGATTGCAGTTGTTGTTGGTGTTCTTCTGAAGCCAGCTTTGGATATAAAAACGCACTAAAATGCCTATTTAAAGAAAATAAAACACCAAATTTTTATTGAATTACTTAAAGAACTTTTTATGCGTGACAAATTATCTTTAAAATATGCGTTTTTTTTAAATAAATGTGTTATGGATATGTACAATTTAATTTATGAGTGTTTTTCTTAAAAGAAACTCTTTTGTTAAGGGAACGACTTATTTGCTATATTTCAGGTTATGTATCAAAATAAGGTACTCCTTTCGTAAAAATGTCCTTATGGCTTTTTCAGTATTTTCTGATATTTTGTTGCTTATTTTGACTATGAATACACCTCTTGATGCCCTATGTTCGACTAAGTATTGAGAACCGGAAGAAACGATTACACCTCTATGGTTTTAATTCGCATTCAGTTAATTCAAACGCTTTTTAAAATGTGCAAAAAGGTTTTCAATGTTAAGAAGGGTTGAAAGACGAACATTTAATATTCTTACACTAACTTAAAAGGAGCAAAAAATTAAATTTCCACTTTCAAAATATCAAACTTTATAAGAAACAACAAGTATTAGCAGTAAACTCTTCTCAGGTTGACCTTTTTTTAAATTCTTTTGTTCAATAATACAATTTTTGTTTTGAACTTACAGTTTCGGTAGGTTTTAATTAAAAACCAAAACAACACCAAACTTAAAAATTTTCGCATTTTGGGTATAAAAAATCACTAAATTTATTGTGAAGAGCAAATAGTTGGCAACACTGCAGGAATTGGCAAAAGTGACGTCACTCACTCTCTGATGGGCGCAATTTTCTCTTGTCTGGACGTATTTTAGATTGACATTTTCTCATCAGTATAGTTTGGATTTGATTAATGAGATTAAATATATACATGTTTATATGTACATATTTAATTTTTGATTGCTTTATACAAAAATCAGTTCATATCTAGTATGAACTAGTTATTACCGAGACGAAATTTCTAAATATCAAATACAAAAAAACCTAAACACTATTTTAAAGCAATTATAATTAAATTCAATTCAAAAATGTAACTAAACTTTTCAGGTTTGAATTGTAAAAAAAATCGTGGAAGGAGACAAATATAACTCTTCAGGACTTGAACCTGAATTAAATACGCGCCACAAAAACAACATGAATCATCACTTCTACTTTAGCATCTGCGCCACAAATTAATTGATTGTGAAGCCTTCTAAATCGCAAATTCAATCGCTTCACCTTGAACATGTATTCAATCTGAATTCTCTGCTCAAATCCTCTGCTAGAGTGGTAAACACAGAAAAAAAATCTGAAATCCTCTACAAGCGTGGTAAATATCTGCAATCCTCTACTAGTGTGGTAAGTAAAAATTTAAAATCCCTTACCAGAGAATGTTAATGAAATGAGAAGGCGCAAATGTTACTGTTAACCGTTTTTAGTACAATTGAGATTTGAAAGGTTTGTAGTAAGGGATTTTAGAACACCGACTTTATAGACACCACACTGAGTTTTCCAGTACAAAAATTGAAAACACCACACATCTTTCATCTGAACACACAACACATCTCTCACCTCGACATTAAACCAATTGCATTTTCACTATATAATATATAATATAACATATAACATTTATATAAATATATTAAATATAGATAGTAAGCATTTTATTATATAATAGTAAATAATAAGTGAATACGTAAAATTTATTACACATTTTTCTCGATTGCATTAAAAAAAAATTAAACAAAAAAAATTGGCGCCGGGAATTGATATCGAGTCTAACATGTGACTGGAAAAATACGCGGTGCGTTTATTTCCGCGATTGCTTATTTTTTAACACTCTTTTATTAGGTCGGGTTGTATGTGTGTATGTAACGGAATCTTTGAGCTTAATTTTCACTGGCTTCTAAAAATCTGATCGACTTGAAATTTTGCACACCTATCAAGGACCGATGACAATGCAATAATTTGATAAAAGTTTTCCATTATCCTTATTAGGATTGCCAGGATTGATATTTTCTTTTTTTACCTGTGATCCAAAAGTAAGGTGAATTTGGTTGTAAAATGAAAAATCTTTATTTATTCTTGTAAATCAATTTCATCCCCTTCAAAACAATCCCCTCTCAATGAAATACACTTATGCCAACGATTTTTCCAATCCCCGAAACATGCCAAATAGTCCATTTCCGGTATAGCCATCAGCACCTTCTTCGATTCAGCTTTTATCTCCTCAATCGACTCGAAACGCGTTCCCCGGAGTGGTCTCTTGAGTTTTGGGAATAGCCAGAAGTCACACGGAGCCAAATCGGGCGAATACGGTGGCTGCGGAACGATATGCGTGGAATTTTTGGCGAAATGGTCACGAAGAACGAGTGCAGTGTGAGACGGTGCATTATCCTGATGCAAAAACCAAGAGTTGTTGGCCCATAATTCTGGTCTTTTTAGATGAATTGCTTCCCGTAAACGACGTATAACGCTCAAATAATATTCCTTATTAACAGTTTGGCCAGGTGGAAGGAATTCATAGTGCACCACACCACGAAAATCGAAAAAAAACTGGCCAATGGAGTGGGGTAGCCGTTTCTCAGGCTCCCTCCACGAAATAAGTTCTTCATCCCGATTACTTCTTTATCACGGCCGATAACTGCATAGCTTTAGACTTACAGTCGATAAGAAAGGAATTAAATATAACACGAATATATCGAATCATTAATTCACTGACTGCAATGATAACAATAACACTAGTCTACAAGGAAAAGTATCCGAAATAATTTAAACTAATATCTGCTTCTCTGTCCATGCAAAATTCGGATTGATAACTAAAATTAATTTATTAGTTTGAGTTTTTACGATAATCGTATCTTTCGTGTTTAATGGAACTAGGCCGACAAAATTTAACCAACATTCAGACCTAGAAACCAGACTATATATTTCCGAAGGTTTATGATGCGCTGAATCCAAATCTGGCCTCAGAATTGCTCTATCAGCTCTGGTTTTCGAGATATCCTAACCTAAAAGTGCAAAAAACCCCATTTTTGCCCATATTTGAGGTTATGTAGCCTTGCAGATGTTTTCTTTCACCAAAATTAAAGGATGGCATCTTTAAATACAATCCTTCTTTTTTCAAATGGCGTTTTGTTTGCTCAAATATCATTTTTTTTCGCAGAGATATCGCATTTTGAAATTTTCATGTTTCGAAATTTTCCTACACCTGAAAATCGATTAAGATAACATAGACATGATATAGTCGCTTACTAATTTTCTTGGGTTTGAGGGCCTGAAATATATGGATTAATAGTATGTAAATTTGGAGTTTGTGGGAAAGCCTGCTTGCGGTTATGTGGGTTAGCCTGCTCGCGGTATGATAGGGGTGGTTTCTAGGGGTTAGGGATGTGTGTGACTCGGTACCCAAAGGTTAGATAGTGTAGGGATGTGGTGAGTCAGCACACTTATGGTGTGAGACAAAATTTTAAGAAAAATAAGACTCAATTCAAGAAAATTAGTAATCGAATATATCATGTCTATGTTATCTTAATCGATTTTCAGGTGTAGGAAAATTTCGAAACATGAAAATTTCAAAATGCGATATCTCTGCGAAAAAAAATGATATTTGAGCAAACAAAACGCCATTTGAAAAAAGAAGGATTGTATTTAAAGATGCCATCCTTTAATTTTGGTGAAAGAAAACATCTGCAAGGCTACATAACCTCAAATATGGGCAAAAATGGGGTTTTTTGCACTTTTAGGTTAGGATATCTCGAAAACCAGAGCTGATAGAGCAATTCTGAGGCCAGATTTGGATTCAGCGCATCATAAACCTTCGGAAATATATAGTCTGGTTTCTGGGTCTGAATGTTGGTTAAATTTTGTCGGCCTGTGTAATTTTCATTCATAATAAAAAATAGTTTAAAAAAAAAACTAAAAAGCACGCTTTTGTGCTAATCGAACTAAAAAGTAGAAAATAAAAAATAGTTTAAAAAAACTAAATAACACGCCTTTATTGCCAACTAAAAAGTATAAAATAAATTTTAATGACAAAGAGACCTATAATGAAGTAATAGCACTTGAACGATCAGTCATAGTCAACTACCTCAGAACAGAATTATAACAAAAATTAAGATACAAATAGAATAATTCAAATTCGAGTTAAAAGCGTGGGATGCATTTTGCTTCACTTTCATAACCTTCTGTACATATGTAGGTAGTTGCCAATAGAATGATTGTAATATTTACTATATCAAGCATCCCACGCTTTTAACTCTAATTTGAATTATTCTATTTGTATCTTAATTTTTGTTATAATTCTGTTCTGAGGTAGTTGACTATGACTGATCGTTCAAGTCTATTACTTCATTATAGGTCTCTTTGTCATTAAAATTTATTTTATATTTTTTAGTCCGATTGGCAATAAAAGCGTGTTTTTTAGTTTTTTTAAACTATTTTTATTTACTGTTTTATTACTTTTGAAATGATAAGCGCATACATACAATTTATTACACAAATAAACAAATAAACAAAAATAAAAAATAAATTTGGCGCCGTAAATTGATGTTGAGTCATGTGGCGAGGATAAATTCGCAGTGCGTTTATTTCTGCGACTGAGTTGTGAACCAAGGTTTTGTGATGTTTATAAATTTTAATAAAGTTCTGAAAGTAATTCATGAAGTTTTTCATTACATATGTACATATGTACATAAATGATGGTTTATCTATGTATATATATAAAAATTAAGCCGAAAAAAAGTGTGCATTTGTCCGGGGTAATCTCAGCAACGCGTATAAGGAAAACAATGAAAGTTTCACACATTGTCGGTGTTGCTTTGGCAAAGGTTTCTGTGAAGTTTGGTTGAAATCCGATAACGCGTGTATGTGCGGTGCGTCGGTTAAGTGAGTGTGTTTTTGCTATTTGCCGCACGTATTTTTTGTACCACACATAGCATTCATTAGAATTGAATACATTTTGGTCGTGTGGGTCTGGGCCGATTATTATGAAATTTGGTATATATATAAATTTTTCCACGGTGAAGGTTAGTAAAATATGCTTATTGATTCCACTCGCCACCAGGTGGCGCTGCCGAAGGCCAAAACGAGGACCTGGGTAACCCTAGGATGTGTTTTTACATTGTGGGTATCAAATCAAAGCTACTGATGAGTGCTTTAATACAGAGTATTTTTTAGATCTCTGAGTGACCAGGGTCTCGAGATATAGCCGAAAAGGTGGACCAAGGTAGCCTTAGATGTGTTTGTATAATATGGGTATCAGATGGAAGCTGTTGATGAAAGCTTTTAAGTGAAGTAATTTTTACTGCCCGTTTCCGGGATAAAGAAAGGATATGGAGCTAGAGATGGAAGAGGAAAAGGAATAGCTACAGGAAGAAGAAGAAGAAGAGGAAGAGGAAGAAAAAGAGGAAGAGGAAGACCACTTATTATTAAAAATTAAAAAAAAATTCTAAAAAAATTTTAAAATGTTACATATACGCTTATTATATAAACGTTAATCTGAAGTCAGTTATAATGAAAAATTCATTGTATCATTGCCGGCGTGATTGGTGATCGTTTCCTTAATTTTTTGCAGAAAGGTTATGCTAATATGAGATATTACCTATATCATTCATATATTTACGTATTACCTGTGTACTCACAAATATACGGTTGAAACAAATATATGCCAGTTTTTTTACTTCTCCTGGAAAAGTTTATATAAATTTAAGAAAAGTAAATAGAAGTTATTTTATATCAGACTTCACGCAAAAAAGTCATTTGCACCTGAACACATAGCTGGGTTAAAGCGAGGGGGAATAGAACAGTTCTCTTCTCCTTCTCCGCTTTTTCGCACACGTAATTGTATGGGATGAGTGCACGATGGCACATAAAATGTCACTGGAAGCGCTTGATAGGACATTACGAGATTTACGTAGTAAAAATGAAATGTTTGGTCGTGCCTTAGTGCTGCTGGCAGGTGATTTTAGACAAACACTGCCTGTTATTCCTCGAGCAACTGTAGCAGATGAATTGGCTGCATGTTTGAAATCATCATATTTGTGGAAACATGTTCAAACACTCAAACTAACTACAAATGTACGTGTTCTAATGCAAAATGATCCATCAGCTGCTCAATTTTCACAGCAATTATTGGATATTGGAAATGGCAAAGTTCCTGGCGATAATTTAACTGGCTTAATAACTTTAAAACCAAACTTTTGTCAAATAAGTCAAAACGAAAGAACAGTTAGTTCATGTTAGTATTTTCCCAAATTTGCCTCAAAATTACAAAAATCATGATTGGCTTAGTGAACGAGCCATCATGGCTGGCAAAAATACAGATGTGAATGAAATGAATGCGGCTATATTGGCTAACATACCAAGTCCAGAACAAACATATCGATCCGTTGACACTGTTACAAATCAAGATGATATTGTAAATTATCCCACTGAATTTTTGAATTCCCTTGATTTACCTGGATTACCGCCACACATGCTAAACTTGAAAATAGGAGCACCGATTATTATGTTGAGAAATATAAATCAACCACGACTATGTAATGGCACTCGATTAACAGTTAAGAGATTGCTAAACAACGTCATTGAAGCAACAATTTTGAATGGAGAATACTCTGGTGAAGACGTTTTAATACCGCGAATACCAATGATACCATCGGATATGCCGTTTGAATTCAAACGTCTTCAATTTGCTGTTCGCCTTGCATTCGCGATTACTATTAATAAGTCACAAGGCCAAACTTTATCAATTTGTGGTACTGATTTAGAATACCCATGTTTTTCTCATGGCCAACTTTATGTTTCATGCTCAAGAGTTGGTAAGCCATCGGTATTGTTCATTTATTCAACAACGCATGGAAAAACGAAGAATATTATATACCAAAGAGCATTACAATAAAAAAAAGTAATAAAGTAAATCACATAAAACGGTTTTTAATTGCTACTACTATTCAAAACTTCTTTCATTACTATTCATACGCGAGAATTTGTATAAAAAACACACAGTATTTTTCGGCTTAATTTAATTAATTATCTAGATTTTTTTAAAGACGACCAGTGGAACGGGCGGGTTTTCGCTAGTGACTATATAATATGTATGTTCATGTCAATAGGAGGTAGTTATTTGCACTCACAAAAAAAGGTTTAAGATAAATTAACACTAATTTTATATTGCATGTCAATTTATAGTTTATGTATTCGACAGCATATTACATATGTATGTATATACGAGTACTATGTACATTTGGATATGAAAAACAATAATGCACAAGCGCAAGAACATAATCTTACTTTCATATTGTACATATGCATGTATGCCCAAATAACCTTGAGTTATTTATTTACACATGTCAAAGCAAATCAGAAGAAGTCAAGTCCACAACAGCCAGTTACCGAAACGACCCGGATTTATATCCAGCCAAGGACTGTCACTCCAGCAGCATTCACCGTATGCAGAGAACGTTAAATATAGAGAATTCTCACGAGCTACGAATAGTGTGAATTGTCAAAAATGAAGTCTAACCGCCGTCGGGGTGTGGTGAAACTTTTAACAGAGATGTTTTACAGCGATTTCTCCTTTAGCATATTGGCCCTGCACAGTTTTTGGCTTCTGTAGGAAATCAAATTGACGACTAGCCGACGGCATTTTGCAAAGTATTTGCTTGTGCATTTTTATGTTCCCTCGATTAACGAAAATTTGTTCAATGTGTATTTTCAAACAAAGGTGATGAAGAAAAAAAATGATTGAATATTTATTATATGCGCCAACATTTCAAATTAAAGTAACTTTAATATTTTGACTTAATTTACCTCTCACATTTTGGTATGTGCGTTTTAGTAAATTTAAAATTAAACAAATTTGATGAAAATTTTTACTAATTTTTTGAGTCGAAATTAATTCATAGCATACAAGTGTTTTGGTACATATATCGACTTATGTATTTACATTTGAATATGCATTTATTTGTTCCTTTGGCAAACCAAATTTTTTTCAATTTACATTTTATTACAGGGAATAATAATATACATACATTTGTATGTACTAGGCATTTTCTAGATAGTACATATAAAACTTTAAAATAAATAAAGGAAAACTTCAAAGAAACGTATATGCATATATGGGACAACTAAGTTCAATTGCATCTTTATTAAATATAGTGTTGCACGCATATGTGTGCACTGAAGCAACATGACCTACCTCACGAGCATCGCCTTATATTTCATGTAAATAACCTAATGATCAAATTCCTGCCTCACAAATGCTAAAACAAATTTCTTTTGAATATTCATGAACATATTTGTATGTGCGTATGTACACTTGGTGCCCATATCCCTTCAAACAAATCAAAAAATTCTGTATACAAAACGCTTCATTACCAGGCACACAGGAAGATGGCATATGCAAATATAAATATGTATGTGAATTGAATTCAAGCAAATCAATGCTTATTAATATACACATATGCATGTACATACAACCACACACACAGGGCACTCACTTTACTCCTCAAAATGCGTATGTCGTTCAAATCTAAAATTCTATGCCTAGCGACTACAAGAACAAAATGCAGTCTTAGGCGCAGGCGGAGCGGCCATCATTCTAGTTGACATAGCGCTGAATAGTCGCGGCGGCGCCGAACAGTTTCAACTATTGTACTGTGCAACAAAAACTCATCATCAAAAAATTCATTGATAAATTCGAGCTCATAGTTCTAAGAGCAAGTACTTTCATTCATAAAACGAGCCGCCCATATGCCAATTTTCTCGACAATTCGAAAATAGTCAATATTGGAATATTTCGCGCACAATTATTTGCCAATATTTGATAAATCTTGAATTTCTGTCAAGTCGAGTGCCCGCGGCATCGTACATATGTATGCATCAATACATACATACATATGTACATATGTATGTATATGTGTATATGTACAATGCTGTGCCTATGAATATGCGCTGCGCCATGAGTGCGCGGGGGATTTCTTGAGAAGTTTACCGTTTTATTTTGAGCTGTCGCTAGTGAGCATACATACACACAGCATATACATATGCGTATATGTATATAAATTCACAAATTCACAAATTTACATTTGCATATGCCATCTTCCTGTGCGCCTGGTAATGAAGCGTTTTCTATAGAGGATTTTGATTCAGTTGAAAGGAATTCAACAAAGTTTTACAGACACCAGATAGACAGACATAACATATGTATATAATTTTGGATGATTTGGAAAAATTCAAATATATAGGTCATATTAAAAAGCTACCTAACATTCTTTGCTTCTAATCACCAACAAATTCTTATCGACTGCTGCTAAATTTACATAATTCAGCCCCTCACTGTTAATTTTTGTTGAAAAATGTGTCTATGGTGAAATTGTCTTCGCGAGACGAGTACCCCTCGAAATTCCATACGTTCCTGTCATTGAGACTTCTCTATACATTAACGTTGTCTGCGGCGCTGAACAGTTCAGAATATTATATAGTATGGTACAAAAACAACAAAATTCATTCATAAGTTCGAGCTCATATGTATTTCTCGACCATCCAAAAATAGTCAATATTGGAATATTTCGCGTAGAATTATTTGCCAATATTTGATAAATCTTGAATTTTTGTCATGTCGAGTGGCCGCGGCTGCGTATATATGTATACCCTTATATGTATGTAAATATGTCTTCGAAATGCTCGGCAACCGCAGCTGCTATTCCTCAAATGCGCGCATAAGCGTACAGTAAGTTACAGAAAACAACACAAGAAGCTTAAAAAAATATTCTGTGTCGGACATTTCAATACTAGGACAAAATTTCGAAACAATTATTTTATGTTTTCTCATAGTAGGTAAATAGTTAATTAGTATATTACTTTACGTATATATGTAGTTTTTCAATTGATAAAAAGTGCACTAAACATATGCATATATTTGCAAGGTTAGAAACTTGCTCTGAAATTAGAGTACTTGAAGGTTACTGTAAACATTTGAAAGTTACTGTACATTCAATGCTGTGCCAATGAATGTGACCCGGGCCTATGAATGCGCGCGTGATTTGTTGAAAAGTTTTACCGTAATATTTTTTGTTGTGGCAAGTACTCATACATACACACAGCATATATAAGTTAACATATCTAATGTTGCAATGACACATCTAATGTTGGAACAGCGGAGACACTGCAAAATAAGGCATCAAATAACATACATACATATGTTTGTATCCCACGGGTTAACGACACCACACGCGAAACAATAACAGATAACGCTGCGTTGGCCAAATTCAAGATTTTCCCAGCACATGCAAGTTCAACCTGACTTGACCAAAATTTAGGTGTTAAGTAAGAATTATTGTAAAGTTATTCTTAAATTAACGTAATAAAAATAAAGCCCTGGACTTCGAGTCCACGGTTATTTTTAAAAATATAATTAACAAAATAAAATATTAATTGGCGCCCGAGCAGGGACCACTCGCGGTTCGTGAAAATAAAAAAGTGTAAGTCTGACATAGTCAGCCGCGTTCGTGAGTGAACAAAAATTAAAGGAAGAAGGACTACACTCTACATTCACACCATCATTCCGGAGGACTCCTGCAGCAGAAGCAGCAGACGGTAGAACCATAAGCGACTGGTGCCATCCCGTCCGCAGAGCGCTCCGCAATGAAAGTGCTGTCATCAGGATCCTTAGAAGGACAACAAAACGGAGACATCCTAGCAGCCGGTGGAGAAATAATGCTAGCCTTACTGTAAGTTTTGGTTAAGCGAAAAATAATTGAAGAAATTTTTTTTTGTGCATTAATTGAGTAAAATCTTAAGGCTCAATCGTGGAAACTGTGTGAAAATAATTGAAAAAAAGTAGAGTTAAATTTTAAAAGCTCGATTGTTAAATTTAGTTGCAAAATAGAAATATTAGAAACAAATATTTAAAAGATGTGGAAAAAATAAAGACGGCTTGTACAGCCAATAGTAAAGTAAAGTATTGCAAAATAAAAAAAAAATATATTACAATAGAAACAAATATTTAAAAAGTGAAAAATTTAAAGACGGCTTGTACAGCCAAAAACCTATCGAATTACAGATATAACATAGCTTAACTCTGAGGCTCCCAACACCAGGGACCCTCCAGAGTAATATAACTTAAAAATAACATACGGCTTGTACAGCCAGTAACGAAATACAGCTGCGATTCACCACCTTCGGGGGGACCCTCCAGCTTTGTAATTAATAAAATAATAACTCTAATAACAAAAAAATTGAGTAAATCGAAAGCCAAATTTAGAATTAAAAAAAAATATATATATTAATCGAATTAAACAAAATGATACGTCCAAGTATCCTCTCAAACCCACATTCCCAATCCCCCCCGTAATCTGCTCCAAATCCTGATAGACCACTTGTGAACAACAATCCCGAACTAGAGCAATTGATAGCTACCATTGTGACTAGGGTAATAAGAGAAGAAGGACGGCAACAGCTACAGTCGATACTACATCCTAACTCCGACTTGACAAACGCGACGGACGAAACGATAAGACCAGAACATCGAAGACAACTCTCGGATTTAGATAAAATACCGGATATAGTCCGCAGCCTGCGAGCATTTAGTGGGGACCCAGGAGAGTTCAGTTCCTGGAAAAAAAGTGTAGACAGAGTGTTAAAAATTTACGAATCCCTTAGAGGTACCCCAAAATACTATGGGATCCTGTCCGTTGTCCGGAACAAAATTGTTGGTAATGCCGTCATAGCATTGGAGTCGTACAGCACTCCCTTAGACTGGAAGCCAATATCCAGATGCCTTACTCTAGACTATGCCGACAAGAGAGATATCACCACTCTCAAATGTCAATTAGCGTCTTTGATCCAAGGAAATGGAACTATTCAGGAGTTCTATCAAAGCGTTTACACGCATCTTTCACTCATCCTTAATAAATGGAGCAGTCTGGAAACAATTCAAGAATCTCTTGCATTGCTTACCCAGACTTATAGGCATAAGGCGTTGGATACATTGATACAAGGCCTTAAGGGTGACCTCCCTAGGCTTCTAGGAATGAAAGAACCCGAAGATCTTCCACAGGCATTACACTTATGTCTAAAATTGGAAAATCAAGTTGCCCGCAGCAGCTTTGCATTCACGCAACCAAGCACCATTCGAAGGTCGAATGTAAACCCACCACCACTCCCACCAAGGCGACCCTTTGGCACGCCCCAGCCATTCTTTCCACAACTCGCATACATTCCAGGACCGCGCGCACAGCCCCAATACCAGCAACCAGCTCAATACCATCAACAACCACTCAGATATTATCAACAGGCTCCTCCAAGAAACCAGAATTTGCAGCAACCATGGGAAAACAACTGTCGTGCACAGCCACCCAGACCATTTGCTCCGAAGCCACAGCCCCGTCCAGAGTCAATGGACATCCACCTTTAACAAACCACCTGAGAAAAGAGTGTCCAACTTTTCTCACCAGATACCGATAAAACAACAGAGAAATTTCCACATCGAAGCAGGTGTAGATGACCGAAAATACGAGACGGAATGGACTCCAGACTTGGACGAACACCAATACGACATGGCAGATACATCATATCACCAGCAGCCTCAGGAGTATCCTGTAGACCGAGAAGACTATATTGACGTAAATTTGTTAGGATGAAGAGTTCTTCGTTAACCTAATTGAATATAAAACGAAGAACGGTAAATTTCTAAAAATTTTAATAGACACGGGGTCGAGCAAGAATTACATTCAGCCACAATTAGTACCAAAACCTATCCCTAACGACAAACCGTTTTTCGCTAACTCAATTGCAGGACAAATCGGAATCACTCACCACACAATAATTAATATGTTCGGGGAAAAAAATAAAAACTTAAAATTTTTCATTTTAACCGGCTTAAAAACTTTTGACGGTATTATCGGTAACGATAGCCTCAAGGAACTCCATGCAACCATTAACGTCCATGACGATATCATCAAATTCGGAAACGGCAAGGAAGTCAAAATTAAATAAATGCTTTCCCCCACAGTAAATAAAATTGATGTTAGAACAGAACACATGACACTTTCCCAAAAGCTCAAAATGCAACAATTTATACAAAAGTATAAACAACTATTTTCCGACCCAAACGAGAAGTTAACCTACACTACTACAGTAATAGGCGGGATAAGGACTTCTTCGGACACTCCGGTGTACGCAAAAAATCACCCCTATCCTGTAGGGATGAGAGAATTTGTGAACAACGGAATTCTAACACTGCTAAAAGATGGCATAATAAGGCCATCGCGTTCCCCATACAATTCTCCAGTAGGGGTAGTTCCGAAAAAATTAGACGCGTCAGGACAAAGAAAATTCAGGCTAGTAATTGATTATAGGAAATTAAACAATGTCACCATAACCGACAGATATCCAATACCTGAAAAAAATGAGATTAACGCGCAATTGGGAAATAATAAATATTTCTCTGTACTAGACTTAAAACGTGGATTCCACCAAATCCCCTTAAAGGAATCCGATATAGAAAAAACAGCCTTTTCTGTCAATAATGGCAAGTACGAGTTTACACTACTCCCATTTGGGCTGAAAAATGCGCCCTCTATTTTCCAGCGAGCCTTAGATGATATTCTAAGGGAGCACATTGGGAAAATTTGTTACGTCTATATTGGAGACATAGTTGTGTTTGGCGAAAACGAAGAAACGCACGTCCAAAATATTGAAAAGGTCTTTCGTACCCTCGAAAAGGCAAATATGAAAGTGCAGCTGGACAAATGCGAATTTTTTCGAGAAGAAGTCGAATTTCTAGGCTTCGTTATTTCACCAAATGGTATTAAGGCAAATCCTTCCCATGTCCAAAAAATTCGAAAGATTTAAGATCTTTTCTTGGACTTTCAGGATACTATCGCCACTTCATCGAGGACTACGCTAATCTAGCGAAACCCCTGACTTCGCTCTTAAGAAGGGAGGATGGACGCGTGTCCAAAAACGCATCTAAAAAATAAAGAAATTAAATTTGATAGCGCAGCACTACAAGCCTTCAACAAAATAAAGTCTTCTCTTGCTTCACAAGAAGTAGTATTGGCATACCCAAACTTTAAACAGGACTTTCACCTCACCACTGACGCATCTAACTACGCATTAGGAGCTGTTTTCGAACAGACAGGCAAACCCATTTCATATATTTCACGCTCGTTAAGCAAATCAGAGGAGAATTATGCCGCAAATGAAAAGAAAATGCTTGCAATAACATGGACACTTAATACGTTTAGTAATTACTTATATGGTTCACCGAAAGTAGTAATATTTACGGATCACCAACCTTTGACGTTTGCATTGAGCAATTAAAACAACAACGCGAAAATGAAAAGGTGGAAATGTATCCTTGAAGAGTACAATTATGAACTCAAGTACAAACCCGGAAAAACCAACGTAGTTGCCGACGCACTCTCCAGACCTCCAAAAACAGGGTGTAATGCACTCTCGACAGTTACTTGCCATAGTCACGACAGTTCCTCACATGACCGAATTCCCAGCGTTGAAGTACCCGTTAACGTATTTAAACATCCAATTCTTTTGAATGTAGGACCAACATCTACATACCAGTTCAAAATAGTTTTCCCGACATATCACAGGCACATAATAGAAGAAAGGAATTATGACAATACAAAAGTTATTAATCTCCTGAAGAGATATCTGAATCCATCCGTAATAAATTGTATAAAACCAGTACAAGCAATTATGGGCAGGATACAAGAAATGTACCCAATCCATTTTAGAAATTACAAGATAAGATTCACGCAAATCCTGATACAGGATATTATCCATGATCAAGACCAAGAAGAAATTATTATCAAAACTCATCGAAGAGCGCACCGAAATTGTTGTGAAAATAAAATCCAAATCTTAGAAAAATACTTTTTTCCATCTATATCCAAAAAGACAAAAAATATAATACAGAAATGTTCAACATGCAACGAAAACAAATACGATCGACACCCCAGTAAACCAGAGCTAGGTGAAATGCCCATACCCCAGATTTAGCATATCGATATTTACATCACCAACAGAAATACAGTATTGACAGCAATAGACAAATTTTCAAAATATGCACACACCAAAATACTTAAATCAAGACCATAAAATAAAAAATAAATAATTGGCGCGTACACTTCTGTTAGGTGTTTGGCCGAGCTCCTCCTCCTATTTGTGGTGTGCGTCTTGATGTTGTTCCACAAATGGAGGGACCTACAGTTTCAAGCCGACTCCGAACGGCAGATATTTTTATGAGGAGCTTTTTCATGGCAGAAATACACTCGGAGGTTTGCCATTGCCTGCCGCGGGGCGACCGCTATTTAGAAAAATGTTTTTTATTAAATTTGCTTTCACCGAGATTCGAACCAACGACCTCTCTGTGAATTCCGAATGGTAATCACGCACCAAACCATTCGGCTACGGCGGCCGTCAAGACCATAGAACATGTAAAAGAACTTCTACGCGAACTGCTCTTCCAGTTCGGAGTACCCGAATCAATAGTAATAGATAACGAAACTTCCCTTCATTCTGCGACTATAAATGTTTTGCTCGAAGATATCCTCAACATCAAAGTTTTTAAAACACCGCCCTATGCTAGTTTCGTTAATAGACGATTCCATTCTACCCTGACAGAAATAATGCGCTGCCTAAAGGCAGAACGGAATTTCACTTCATTCGCCGAACTCCTTGATTGTTCAGTCTACGAATATAATTATACTATTCACTCAACTACAAAAAAGAAACCAATAGAGACATTTTTCGGAAGAAGAGTTTCCACAGACCCAAGCCAGTTCGAAAGGCAAGGGAAGAAAATATCTGTGAACTAAAAAATAAACAACCAAGAGACCTTTCCTATCAGAACAAAACGCGTTAACCATAAAAATTGATCATCCTGGAGAAACCATCTATGTAAAAATAAATAAAAGGCTAGGCACGAAAATTTCCCCCGAAATTCAAAAAGGAAATAGTAAAGGAAAACAGAAACTCAACCATATTACAATATCAGAATCAGGGAAAATAATCCACAAAAGTTAGTTAATTTCTCCACTCACAGGTTTAATCTACTCCTACCTATCAATGCGAACGTAGAAATTTTGGACTATACGAATGCACAATTAGTGACTATAAATAACGGACTTGCCAAAATACAGGACGCTACCTTCAGACTCATTCACCTAATCGACTTGAACAAGTATGAAACCCTTTTGACAGACATTTACAGTCACATAACCCGTAAACTACCTAAGGATAGTTTCCTTTACCCAATCCTCAAGCATGAAACCAACCAAAACCCTTGAAATCCTCGAAACCCTTAAACCTATTAAAAAACTACGTAAAGAAAAATCTATTAATGTACTAATGTAATGTAATTTGAACCAAAATAACAATAAACAAACGATATTTAATGAACTTTTTAATAAAAGATTAAGTAACATAAGTGAGATGACAAATTTGATTCTAAACGCCATAAAAAACAGTAACAATATAATCGATGAAATTGCAATAGATTTGCAAAGTAAAATAAGATTAATTAAAGATGAATTGATAATCATAAAATATGCTATACAATGGGCAAAGGGAAATATTCTTAATACTGTAATTTTAAATAAAAATGAAGTAAAAATCGCTTTAGAAAAATTAAAAGAAGAAGAAATACCATTTAACAACGCAGAAGAAGCGTTAGAATTATCGAAAATAAATGTTTTAAGTAAAGAAATGTTAATAATTTATATGGTAGAAATTCCACTTACAAAAAGCGAAACTTTTAAGAAAATTATAATATTATTAAGACCAGTAAAGAAAGAAAATAATATTGTAATAAATCTCGAATTTATTGAACTTTTGAAAAATAAAAATGTTACATATGGTATTCACAAGCCCTGCGAAAAATACACGATATCAATATGTAATAGAAATAACTTGATAGATTTAACCCCAGAAAACTTAACCCCGCCTCTGAGGCGCAAAGATTGTCATTTTTACGTATTTCATTATGATTGAATGCAAGTGGCAGCACGAGCATTCAAACCATTATAGTCTCTTGTGTGAGTTTGTGGGCGAACGTTCATTGCACAAAGTTTTTTTGTTACGGAGATATATTAATTCGTGTTGCCTGAGAGGCGAGGTTTAGTATTAAAGGTATTTTTCTGACTACATAGTATTTGTAAATATTTCCTTTTTTTTGCGACAGTAGCTATAATGTTAATGGCTTTTTCGTTTAGAGATGTGTACTTCTGACTCCCAAATAGAAAAATGGCTGAAGGAGCTGTCGCTAAATGGAAGCGAAATAGAGGACAAGTTGGAAAAGGATTTCGATTCAGGCGATAGTCTAATTGATCCAAACTTTCAAATTGAATCTGAAGATGAAGTTGAAAATATAATTGTAGGCAATCAAAAATTGACTCCTGTTGCAGTTTCACCTATAGACGTACTACAAAGTAATGACCAACCTAATGACTCTTTAATAATCAAGCCTTCTGAAGCTATATTAATTTCATTTGGTCGACAGAACCGTCTTCTACAAAACGAAGCTCAAGTAGAACTCCAGCGAGGAATATTGTTCATATTTTACCGGGATCAAAGAGAGAATTTAGGGATGTTACAAAGCCTTTAGATTGTTTTGAAAAATTTTTCACACCAAATATAATTGATGAAATTCTTCTTCATACCAACGAAGACATTAAAGTTAAATCCAATAATTACAAAAAAACAAACCACAACCACATCATTAACTAGAACAGAAGAACTTCGTGCTCTCCTTGGAATTTTGGTTTTAAGTGGTGCGCTAAAGAACAACCATTTGTCAACTAAAGAGCCTTTTGCTCCTTTGCTCTGCGGATCTAAAAATGTCGCTACAATGAGTATGGAACGTTTAAGATTTCTTATAAATTGCCTTCATTTTGATGATCGGAACACACGAGAAAATAGAAGAAAGACCGATAAATTTGCTCCCATTAGAATCATATGGGAGATTTTTATTCAGCAATGTAGAGATAACTTTAAACCGGGGTCATATGTGACAATAGACGAACAGCTACTAGCATTTAGAGGTCGATGTCCATTCCGAATGTACATAGGTACATTCCAAAGAAACCAGCTAAATACGGAATAAGAATTGTGTTAGTCTGCGATGTCAGAACTAAATATATGTTTGATGCTTCACCATATTTGGGAAAAAATTTTAATACATTAGCTGGCGAACCGTTAGGTTCTTATTATTGTAAGCTTCTCACTAGAACTATGCATGGAACAAATAGAAACATAACTGTAGACAATTGGTTCACTTCCATACCATTAGCAGAACAGCTATTAGCGGATCCTTATAAGTTAACTTTAATTGGAACAATAAAAACTAACAAAAAAGAAATTCCAGATGAGTTCAAGCATAATACATCCCGTCGTATCGGCACATCCATGTTCGGTTTCCATGATAAGCTAAGTCTTGTTAGCTATAAAGCAAAGCCTCATAAAACTGTTTTTTTTTTAATATCAACTATGCACGACGAACCCACACTTAACTCACTATCAAAAAAACCTGTAATTATTGAATCCTATAATGCAACAAAAGGTGCTGTTGACACTTTTGATCAGATGTGTTGTCATGCCAGCTACATCCGCAAAACCAGGCATTGGCCATTATGTATGTTTTACGGTATGATAAATATGGCAGTATTGAATAGTTATATTCTCTATGTTTCAAACTGTGACCAAAAACAAATAAAGCCAATGAGCAGAAGGGATTTCATGAAGGATCTGACTGGTTCTCAATGAAACTTCAAGAAAGACCATCTATGCAAAAACGAGTTCGTGAAGCAATAACCGACTCCATTCATAGCTCCGAAGACCAGCAAGAAAACTCTGAACCACAAATAAAGAAAGGGAAAAGATCAATGTGCAATTACTGTCCATCAAGCAAGAAACGTATGAGTGTTTATTATTGTGCAAAATGCAATAGAATATACTGCCTTGAACATAGATTACCAAATTGCTATACATATGATATAAGAAAAAAGGTCTGAATTAATTTTTATGTACAAATCAAAATATTAATACCATATTTGAAATTCTTTATTTTTATGAAACTTAGTGAAACTTAGTACAAATAGCTATAAGAAAAATATGAATTTTATGTTTTTGTTTTAAAGAAAAAAAAATTATACAATTTTTTCTAAATGATCTCCTTGCAAAAAAAAAAAAAATTAAAGTGTTAATTTAGTAAGTACATAATTGGCTTATAAAAACAATTTGATGAAACATTTTATTTATAGTATAGTTAAATACTCCAACTCTCAAAAAATAAAATGTTTTTCAATACAAAAACTTAACAAAAATTAGAGAAGAATTTTGTTTTTTAAAAGGTAGCCTGATAGGCGAGCTTTAGTTCTAAGCGTTTAAAAAAAAGGCTTATTTTTCTAGAGTTAAGCAAAGATCAATGTATAACTAGAATATTAAATAGTTTGAATTCGAGCTGTTCAATGATGTCAAGTCACCAAATACCTGCCATAGAAGAAATACAGCCAGGTGTAATACTGCTAAATAACTTTAATGGGAAATTAGAGATTAATGATGCAATCCAAGATATGATTGGAATTCATGTTATACAATACAATTTTATAATGCAACAGTAAAGATTAACAACCAATCATACAGAAATCTTGTGTCACAACCATTTGAAGCAATACCCGCAGCTCTGCAACTTACTCCATCCGCAAGTAAGCAAACAGATTTATTATCGTTAGAAGTTCTAAAAGAATTACACCTTAACAACAAGGAGAGATTTGATTTTTTGAAAAAGACGACATTTTCTATTGGAACACTTACAGTGGTAATAATCCTAGCATTGGTGGGCATATCATGTATTCTCCACAGACGTAAATCCATCAAGATTGAATACGTTGAAAAGTAGCAAGAAGTTCCATCTGAGATAAATAATATACAACCACTCTATTTAGTAACGGCAAAAAACCCCCGGCCTTTGTTAAATTCAGCGACCTACCTTACTTTTAATGATCGAGGACGATCATTTTTGAGAGGGGGATAGTTAACACATCTAATGTTGCAATAACACATCTAATGTTGCAACAATGGAGACACTGCAAAATAAGGCATCAAATGACATACATATGTTTGTATCCCACGGGTTAACGACACCACACGCGAAACAATAACAGATAACGCTGCGTTGGCCAAATTCAAGATTTTCCCAGCACATGCAAGTTCAACCTGACTTGGCCAAAATTTAGGTGTTAAGTAGAAGTAAGAATTATTGTAAAGTTAGTCTTAAATTAACATAATAAAAATAAAGACGTGGACTTCGAGTCCACGGTTATTTTTAAAAATGTAATTAACAAAATAAAATATTAATTTCTTTATGCGCATATGAATATAAATTCACAAATTTAAATTTGCATATGCCATCTTGCTATGTGCCTGGTAATCAAGCGTTTCCAGAGAGGATTTTGGTTTGGTGGATGGGAATTCAACAAAGTTTTACAGAAGATGTCTTAGACAGACCTAATATGTATATGTAAGTTTGCAATCAATTGGTTCTGATTACTTTTTATTTATTTCCCTTGCTAATGCAAGGGCAGCCGGTCTCAGCGGAAGAGTTATAACAACTAAATTTACAAAGGGCGACGTTAGCGTCTAAATGCCTACACTTCTACCACTAACACTAGCTACTGCACGTTGTTAGCCGCGTGACTTCTGCTGCAATATTCCGCTTATTATGCTGTGCTCGTTTTGTTGTTGTCACGAGCAAGACTGAAAATATTTAGTCAGCATTATTGGCATGAGTGAAGTTTTTACCTGTCTCCACGCGCAAAGCTATCGACGCGTTGTCAGCGAAATCGCTGGGAAAGGTACTTTGGCCAGCGTTTAATTTGTGTTTTAAGTGGATGGGTGTTTACTTGTGTTAACTACTCCCCCTCTTGAAGCGAAGGCGTCCTCGGCTTCCTTTATGACCTTATTCAGTGTTACTTTATTTTTTCGTCGTTTCCGCAAAAAAATTGCTATGCTCGTAAGTGTAGCCAGTAGGATTAAGAGTAGGGCGCTTCCTGACTGTATGGAGCGGGTATCAATAAGGTTACGTAGGTGCGCTATGTGTTTGAGGTTCTTTATGTTTATTCTCTGTAGGTATGGGAGCGATAATAAATCGATGTGCTCGGTGAAGTTAACATGTTGCGCAGGTGCAGCTTCGGGATGTGAATGTATTACTTCGTTCCAGTTACTGTAAGTGGTGGTATTTATTATAATATCACCTTTGAAGGTTATTAAAGAGGTTCCTTTGGTCAATATTGTTACGTTATCACTCTGTATTATCGCCGGGTGGTCGTTGATTAAGATTATGCCATCATCGATTTCTTCAATAGCGGACACATGATCAGCGGATTTGGACCTGCATTCTGTGTGGTGTTGGTTAAGTAGTTGTCTTACCCAAGGACTTTCTTTCAAAGGTTGGCAGAAGTTTGCTATTACAGCCTCTTTGCATTTCCAGAGTGGAATATATTCTTTCTGGCATTCGGCCACAATGTGTGTCTCCAAAGAGATAATCCTTCCTTCATGAGCAACGGGCAGTAACTTTACACTATTACAAATTCTAGCTATTTTTGGAAATTTTATAATGAAATAAATAAACTGTATATTTTGATATATCTTAACTTTAGAAACAGAAAGTAAATCGCTTATACTAGTGTTTGTAGAGTGCTCAGCAGCCAGCATATCATTTATTTCGATGCCATTAAGTAGGGCTGGATTGATTACATTTACCCTTCCTAGAGCTACTGATGTTACAATGGTTTCTAATTCCATTATCACCGCTCTATTTCTAGTACTCAGTAAAGAAAAGAGATTTCCAGTGTCAATTTGTGTCTGTTTTGCCTGAGTTAGGGTCTTGTTAACCGTCGCTGTCAGTTCATTAATTTGTCTCTGTGTAACCAAATTAACTGCTGTCTGTTGTTCGTTTGCTTCTATTAGAGCTTCGGCTCTGGTCTCGATTGATTGAAAGTCGTCAAAGTCCGGGGTACCGGTTATGTATTTTAATGCCGTCCCTAAGATATTAATACTTCGCGCATGTCGGTGATGTATTTTGACTGCGTCTAGTAGTTTTAATATCTCATTAGCGTCATTTCGGAGGAGTTGCCTGGCGTGCGAATGTGGAAATTGTTCTAATATCGTGTCCGTCTCTTTGGCTATCGTTTCGAATTCCGACAAGTTTGTCTTGTGAAGTAGAAACTCATACTGTTCATGGATGATTACCTTTCCTGTCGTTATCGGAATGTAGTGGGAGCTGGTGTAGTTTAATATTTTTGCGTTAGTACAATGGTCCTTTGTCAAGAGTAAAGTCACCCTAAGGAAGAAAGAAGAATTTTCAGTTCTTCAAGTTGGTTTTGTGAACTTTGCGTCCGTCGATCAATACAAAGGTACCCATCCATATCTCTTTGGATTATTTTTTCGGTGTAAAGCTTAGTGAATTTGTTACCTATTCTCTTATTAGTCTTTACAAAAACTTTTTCCCCTGGTTTGTATTGCATTGTTTGTCTTTTTATATTGTTTCTCTGTAAGTCTGTTTTTTGGGTGCGTATGAGTCTGTTTTTTATTTCATTTACGAGTTCGTTCGGTGTTGCATGAATGATATCTATAGGCTTCCTGTTTGTTACAGAATGGATGGTGCGGTTGTACTTAGCCGTTGCTAGCAGAATTAGTTCCGACGTGTCAGAGATGCAAGTCTCAAGCTTTTGACAGCGTGCAATTTCAGTAAGCGTACTGTGGAACCTCTCTACCTGGCCGTTAGTCGCACTGTGTGCGGGTGGTGTGGTGTAGATTGTGACTCCGAAGTGGTTTTTTAGAATTGATCTGATAGTTTCTGAATTTAGTGACCTTTCGTTGTCGCAGACAAGCACTTTAGTATTTTTGTAAAAATTTAGAAGTTCATAAATTGGTTCTTTAATATCTACTATGGCCCTAGATTTGATTGGAAAAACTATTGCGAATTTGGAGAATTTATCTATTGTTGTGAGAAAATGTGTCTTGTCCGTTGAATAAATATCAACGTGAAGTATTTCTCCTGGGTAAGAAGGTATGGGAGTTGATCCAATTTCAGGCTTGGGGGGATGTCGCTGATATTTTGCTTCATGGCATACTTTGCAATTTGAGACTATTTCTTTTAAGATTTTCCGTAAGTCAGGAAAGTAGTAATTTTCGAGAACTTGTTGTTCGTTTTCGCGTAGGGATCTATGTGCGCGGTTGTGTTCGGTTTGGAGGATTTCCCGCTGATCTTCCTTATTAAAAACGTCGATAACCTGATTTGTGGTGTGACGGAATTTTACCGTTGGAAAAGCTGTGTAAGCCATGGCGGCAAGGGTACTGTAAAAAGGTTGTAATTATAGACCTATAGTTATTCATCTATATCGTTGGCCTATGGCATTTATTACGCTTTTTTCTATTATCTAAAGATCGAAAGCCTATGGCATTTTTAACGATTTTTCCTATTATCTAAAGATCGAAAGCCTATGGCATTTTTAACGATTTTTCCTATTATCTAAAGATCGAAAGCCTATGGCATTTTTAACGATTTTTCCTATTATCTAAAGATCGAAAGCCTATGGCATTTTTAACGATTTTTCCTATTATCTAAAGATCGAAAGCCTATGGCATTTTTAACGATTTTTCCTATTATCTAAAGATCGAAAGCCTATGGCATTTTTAACGATTTTTCCTATTATCTAAGGATTGAACGCCTATGGCATTTTACTCGATTTTTCTTATTCGCTAAAGATTACATTAATTATTGTACTTTCAAAATAAATTTAACCATATTAAAATTCCTTTGATTTTGATGGTATCAAAATTAATTTAATTTAATAGAACTAAGTTTGGTTTAATTTCTTGAAATTAATTTAGTTCGATGGATGCGAATTTAAATTAATATGAAGAAATTCAGTTCAAGCTTTAATTTTCTATAATTAAAATATATTTTTTCTTTTTCCTTTTTTTTCTTTTTTGGTGATTTTTTCTTCTTGTTATGAGGCCTGGTGAACCAAGTACGCTTTGGGTGGTAAGGTTATCTTCTGATATTACTTTTGTGAATAGATTGGGTTTTGACTGTAGTCCTATTATTTTCTGCAACTATTTCTTTATTTTGACAAATATCTCTTCACCTACGGAGTAATCTTTCGTTTTTTTCCTGTTTTTATTGTGGTTGAATGAATTGTCGAATGAAATTCCTCGAAAGTCAGATTATTGTTGTCGGATTTTAAGCGTCTCATAATTTCCACTTGTCCGTTCGTCGTGTTCAGGAGAGTTTGGAGAGTTTGCGCGTCCATTGTTTTTAAAGTAAATCTACCCTGATTTCAGGGTTCCTATACTGACTAAAATTTCTAATTGGAAATCTCTATATCTCTATTAGATCTGAGCCTTTGGGTATTTATTTATAGTTTACAATTTAGAATTATATTGTTATGTATTAAAATGCGGCTACTAAGTTTCCACTTACAAATATAAAAATAGGTCCATATTAAGATGCTTTAGGTGGATGCTTGCTGGATTGTCCCTCGCTGGTCGTTGGATTGCCTCTCGCTGGTTGTTGGATTGTGGATTGTCCCTCGCTGGTTGTTGGATTGTCCCTCGCTGGCAACGCCTCTGCGTGTCGTGCAAAGCCTTAAATGTTTCACTTGATTGTGGCACTGCTTATGGTGGCACTGTTAGCGTTCTTTAATTGTTGCTTTTTTTTTTTAAATTACTGTGGCATTTTATTGGCACTGCTTATGGTGGCACTTGTTAGCGTTCTTTAATTTTTGCCTTTTTTTATTATTGTGGCACTTTATTGGCACTGCTTATGGTGGCACTTGTTAGCGTTCTTTAATTTTTGCTTTTTTATTATTGTGGCACTTTATTGGCACTGCTTATGGTGGCACTTGTTAGCGTTCTTTAATTTTTGCCTTTTTTTTATTTAATAGGAGGTGGGTCCGAACCCACGGCCAAACTCGCGTCCTTTTATACAAGGATATTATTTGTTTGGCCCCACGTTGGGCGCCAGTTTGCTGGTTGTTGGTTCTGATTACTTTTTATTTATTTCCCTTGCTAATGCAAGGGCAGCCGGTCTCAGCGGAAGAGTTATAACAACTAAATTTACAAAGGGCGACGTTAGCGTCTAAATGCCTACACTTCTACCACTAACACTAGCTACTGCACGTTGTTAGCCGCGTGACTTCTGCTGCAATATTCCGCTTATTATGCTGTGCTCGTTTTGTTGTTGTCACGAGCAAGACTGAAAATATTTAGTCAGCATTATTGGCATGAGTGAAGTTTTTACCTGTCTCCACGCGCAAAGCTATCGACGCGTTGTCAGCGAAATCGCTGGGAAAGGTATTTTGGCCAGCGTTTAATTTGTGTTTTAAGTGGATGGGTGTTTACTTGTGTTAACTTGTACATATATATTTTTGGATAGTTTGCTCTTTCTAAGTCAATATTGAACTCAGCATATTTGTTTTCTAGCTAGCTACAGCGTTCACATTCTTTCTTCCTTCATACAAACGAATTTTACTCGACGGCTGTTTAATTTGACCAGTTGAGTATAATTCTGTGAACTTTTGGTGGAAAATATGTATGTGGTGAACTATGCGCGCATAATGAGTACCCCTCAAAACTCCATACGCTCCTGTCATTGAGACTTCTCTATACACTAACGTTCTCTGGTATTTGTCTCCACAAATAAAATAATGGTTAAGGATAAGTCAACACTTATTTTATGTTGTATTACAATTTATAGTGTATATACGTACATTTGTATATGAAAAACAATAATGCATATACAAATATACGTATATACACTACACCTTTCATATGTACATATGCATGTATGCGCAAATAACCTTGACTTATTTATTCGCATGTCTCAGCACATCACATTCATACCCTACAAGACAGTTGACTATCATATAAGCACTCATATTATCATCATCACTATCGTCATCCAACTACACAGTTTTGTTCTAGCCATGAGAAAGTTCTGATAGTTTCCCCTTGTCGGTGTGATATTCTATATCTCTTTTACCAATAGCAATTTCTTACAACTGAAAAATATATCCACTATGCTCTAAACTACTCAAGTGATCAGCACAAACTCCTCAATAACTCCTCGATTCGAACTCACGAATTTTCAATATTTATTTGTTTTCATTAAAAAACTTTTACACACCAATTCGGTGTTTCATCCACGGAGATTTCAACTCACGAATTTTCAAGTTTTAGCAAAGCATCTACTTATTTGGCTATAGCTACTATACAAGAAAAGCAGCTAAATTTCACACAAGCACTTTTTTCAAGCACCACATTATTTCGTTAAAATTAATTAACACTGATGATAAAAACTCTTCATTTTCGTTAAAAAGTAATCAGACTGAAGAGTTTCGTTAAAATGTTTTATTTAGAAATTATAATATTTATTTTTTACGGAGATACGAACTAACGAATTCTCAACTTTTAGCCAAGCATCTACTTATTCGGCTATGGCGACATTACAACAACAACAGCCAAATTTCACACACTTTTTACAGAGCAGCAACATTATAAGCATAAAAATGAGTTGCCTTGGCGCTTAAAGTACAGTAGATATACCTTCTGCTCAAATATGAACGAGACGTTATCAATAAAACGGTCCGCGGTGACCTATGGCAAAAATAAACTTTTTGTTTTTTGGTAGGACTGTTATAAGCTTACATGGCGAATTTCAGCGAGATATGTCACATAGTTTGTTTTCTGTGCTACGACGAATCCCTTACTAGTATATTGAATCCCCTACTACTGTGGTCAAAAATTATTAGCCCAGTCATATTAGGGCTTTCACCTCGGAATGGTATAAAATTCTCTACAACTTTTGTCTAAACTTTTTTTTTATACGATCAACCGTTTTTGAGGTAGAGCGCGAAGAGTGCGCAGCGTACAGTCATATAATATAATATACATATGAGCTAATGCAGGGTCAAGCGTGAATTACGGGTATCAGTACGTTGTATAAAGTCAATTATTGACAAAAAAATTATAATTATTAAGCAATGCCCATTATTTCTGTACTTATTATTAATTATTTATATTTAATTATTCAACTATAGTATATTATTAATTCTGGATTATCTATACATCTGACGTTAACAACTCGTCATCCACTATATATAGGTTTACATTTACTTTTACACTGTGAATTTTTATTTCAGTTTTCATCAACTCACTTGCATACCGCGCACCTCCACAGAGCCCTTTATTCTTAACACGCAAGGCTCTGTTTCAATTTCGAGTTTATTAGCACATGATTTCCGTATCATGCTGCATTCACTTCCTGTGTCCACGAATGCTTTTATTGCTTGATTTTTAACATATACTAATTTAATACAAAATTCCTCATCGCACTCGACTTTACGGTTTGTCATTTTAACATATCTATTATCACGGTTCACAGCCTCAACCTTCGGGTCAGCTTTCTGACCATCACCATACTGCGCTTTTCGTAGTGGCTTAGAGCACTTGGTCGCTATATGACCTTCTTCAAAACAATTATAACACTTTATCTTACTTTTATTCCCAGCGCTACTTTTATTACCATCATTATTCGCGTTTCTATTTTTGTTTTGTTCAAACTTCAAACCTGGGGCACTATTACGATTTTCATCATACACGTCAAGCGTTTCGCGCAAATGTCTCATCGAATCAAATCGCATTGGAGCAATTGCCGTTTGCAGTTCCCGGTTTCTTAACCCGCTCCGCGTATGGCCGACTTCCTAAACTCAAGTTTACAATCCATAACTCTAAAAAATGTGTATGCAATGCAAAGCAGATTTTAATTGCAACCATGCTTTGCATAAAATAGCTTTGCATGAAAACGGCATTTAGGAACATAAAACATGTGTCAAAAGTAGATAATAAAACAAAGAATTTAATTATTCGTGAAAATGGAATCGACAAGGAATACTTTATTTGTTTTATTGGCAAGTGCTGAAGAACTAATGCATAAGACTAATACATCAAATATTGATTTAATAAGACAACTTATTAAAAAGAAAAAAAAAAACAAGCGGTATAATTTTTTAAGGACACTGAAGGCATCGAAAAGAAAGGTGATAAAAAATAAAAAATTTTGCGAATCTGTTCCACTAATGGATGACGACACATTTTATTCCCATTTTCGAATGCAAAAAAACACCTTCAAGGTGAGTAAAAATGAATTTGAAATACAATATATAATAGGTCACCAAAATTTTAGAGGTTGATAACAATGTTAAAACCAAAGTGGACCGGGCATCGTCGTCGTGCAGTTTCCCTAGAAAAAGCATTGCACCTGAAAATTTGGAAGCTTGCGAATAATACATCATTTCGACATATTAGTGACAGATTTAATGTAGGAATCGGTGCTACGTATAGAACTTTTATTAAATCGCTCAAACTTATATGTCGCTTAAAATCGACCTTAATAAAATTTCCAAGTACTACTGCAGCTCAACAAAAGATCGCGGATGGTTTTTCACAAAGTCGTTACAACATATTTCCTTTTGTGTTAGGTTGTATCGATGGGACACACATCCCTATATCACAGCCAAAACACGATGTTATTAGTTTCTATAATAGAAAAGGAATGTTTTCCATCATTGCACAGGTAACTTTGTAGATATACAGATATTTTTCAAACTATACATATATATATGTAAGTACATAATAAACAATTTGTATAGGCCGTTGTTGACAGCGAGATGAAATTTTTGGACGTCTTTGTCGGTTGTCCCGGGCGATGTCATGACGCTTCAGTATGGCAAAGAAGGCCACATCGAACAGCTATAATTAACGGCGAAATAAGTATTCCCTCAAGTCCCGTGACAATGGCTTTTTAACACCGCAACAGAGTAAGTTCAACACTATTTTAAGCTCCAATAGAGTTTTTGTTGAACAGGCGTTCGGAATATTAAAACAAAAATTTAGAATATTGAAATTTATTGGTGCACAACTCGCCCATGTTCCAAAAACAATCGTTTTGGCGTGTATGATTCTACACAATATGATTATCTTTAATGAAAAACAGCATAACACCCATTTCATCGAACTGGAGGGAGAGGAGTCAGAAGTTGGCGTTAGCGTTCCATTGCTGGAAAGAGATGTAGCACAAGAGAAACGAAATGGCTTGGCAGCGTTGTTTTCAGGCTGAAATGGTAAATTATATTTCTTAAATGAGACAAAATTTGTTAAACACAAAAAACAACAAAAATTTTATTGACTTCAGGTATCTTAGCGCTTGTAATAAAAACATTTTATAATTAAAACAGTCTGATTTTTTTTTGATTTACAGATCATTCACGGTTTCTCTCTCCTATTGCTTCGAATACGGCACGAAGTTGTTTCAGTTCAGCAAATTTTTCTTTTTCGACTTCTAGCTTTTCGTTTTCAAGTTTAATCAACTTATCCAAAACCTCACCATCCTTTTCCGATTCTTTTTCCAAAAATTCAATCACGTCATTTCTCTTTCTTTTCCTTGATGTGCGTTACGTCTTCTTCAGTTGTTAAAGAAACCGGAGAAGAAATCGTTAGGTTTATAGTTATTTCTTCGAAAGAATAATCAGTCATTTCTAATGGCACATTAATGCTGCTACGGCTCCCAAAAACTTCATCTATTTCGTCAAAGTATTCCCAGTTTGATGGAGCTTCACCAGATGTATTGTTTCTTTTTTTGATGCGTTTATAGGTTCCCATGATGTTTAAGAAACATCTAGTTATATCGTCTCTGGAAAAGGGAAAAGAGCTTTCCACATCTTTAATTTCTCGCAATATAGTTTCCCAAATGGTATTTCGTTTCTTCATGGCGAAGTCTTGTCGTAATTAATAACTTTTTGCGTTCATGTGTCCACTTCTTTTCTCTGTAACATAGATATAAATATACGTTTTCAATTATTTGTAAAGATTCAAACATAAATAAACAAATTAATAGTATATTTATAATAAATAAAGCGACTTACTCTGCCATTGTGGTTTCTTTGAACACGCTTTGCATACCAAACAAAACTGATGCACGATTTTGACATTTTATGCGCATCTAAATGAGTTGCCAACCGATTAGGAACATGAGGCGTTGCCATAAAATTCACGAATGGATTTAGGAACTATAAGAGTTGTAAATATGCATTACAACTTGCATTTAGGAAATGGGCCTATATTTTATAATAGCTGATTCACTCAAACTATATCGCTGCCCAATGGCACTCATACAATGGCACAACACGAATACAATAGTCCACGACTTTTCATCAAATTTACGCACCGAGCTGTTCCTTTTTAATGTATCTCTGCCTCGTTTGCTTTGTGCCGAATTCTTCTATTAAACTTCCCGCGAAAATTGTCCAATTCGAGTAGCAGTCTGGTGAAGCATCTAACCATAGTTTGGCAACACCTTTGCTAAAAACTGCTAACATTAAACTTTTTTCGTTCCACTGCAAGGTAAGTTCATTTGTCGGATCAAAGGTGGGTAAAGTTTGAGCAATCTCTTTCACCGACTACCTTGCACTTGAAAAATCTACCATTGGTACCGGGGTAGTTGTATTTTCTACACTCGCGGCCGTTTGTTTTATTTTGTGTGTATTATTTACACCACTTGGTTGTTGTTCACGGTTTTGTTGTAGTAACAGAGTAGTGATGCTTTGCATCATTTCTCCCAGCTCATTAATCTGCTGTTGCGTTGTACAATTTTCGTCAATATTTATTTCGTCACTGTGTTCTATATCACACAACCTCTGGAGTAGTTCTGCCTTAGTACCTGTCGTTGGTTTTTCACGTTCACGCAGCATCGAGTTAGGTTGTTCAACTCTTAAATTTTCTGCATTTTACTTTTCGCACTATATGTACATTCGTATACACTTGCACCACTCGTTTTTCGTACACTTGTTTCTTTCAATTTCAATTACGACTGTAATTTATTCGACACCGACGTGTTTTTTGTTCTCTATGAATTTTGATCAACTCTCGCAGAGAACGTTAATGTATAGAGAATTCTCACGAGCTACGAATAGTGTGAATTGTCAAAAATGAAGTCTGACCGCGAAGACTTTTTCACCTCGCTCAACTCGACAGCGGTGAACTTCTTAACAGAGCTGATTACAGTGAATTATGTACAAGTACATTGGCTCCGCTCAGTTTTTGGTTTCTGTATGAAATCAAACTGATGAATGCCGACGGCATTTTGCAAAGAATTTACTTGTGTATTTCTATGTTCCCTTGAGAAACGTAATTTTATTCACTTTATATTTTCAAACAAATACAATTATGAAATTATGCGCCAACATTCATCACTTTTTGTTTGTTGATTTCATCTAAAAAGAAGAATTTAAACAAAATACAGTATAACACGTCCTCACATTTTGTTGTGTTGGTTTTAGTAAATTTAAAACTTCATACAAATTTGATGAAGAATTCAAAGAGCATATTGGTATATTGATGAATATATATGAACATCAATATATGTATATATACATATATTATGTTAGTTATATTTGTGCAAAAGTTCAATTACATCTTCAATTCTTATGATGTTACATATGCATGCGCACACGCACTGCAGCAACAATGACCTATCTCACGACGCATCGTCTTATCATATTTATGTACATTTGAATATGCATTCATTTGTTCCTTTGCCAAACGATTTTTTTTTTTTCAATTTACATTTATTACAGGGAATAATATACATATTTTTATTTTTTTATAGATAGTATAAAACTTTGAAATTTAAAATAAATAAAAGAAAACTTTAAAGAAACGTATTTGTATGAGACAACTAAGTTCTATTGCATGTTTAATAAATATAGTGTTGCACGCATATGTATGCACTGAAGCAACATGACCTACCTCACGAACATCGCCTTATCATATTTCATGCAATAATTAGGGAGTAAATATCCGATCGATATGCCTAACAAATGCTAAAACAATTCTCTTCTGCATATGCATCTACATATTTGCATGTGCATGCACATTTGATGCCCTAGCCGAATAAATTCTTTATGGAAAACGCTTCATTACCAGGCACACAGGAAGATGGCATATGCAAATATAAATATGTGAATTGAATTCAAGCAAAACAATGCTTATTAATATACACATATGCATGCACATACAACCGCACACACAGGGCACTCACTTTATTCCTTTAATTCCGAATGTCGTTCAAAGCTTAAATTCTATGCCTAGCGACTACAAGAACAAAATGCATTCATAAGCGCAGGCGTAGCGGCCATCATTCTAGTTGACATGGTGCTGAACAGCCTAAAATAGGCGCGGCGGCGCCGAACAGTTTTAACAAAAACTCATCATAAAAAAATTCATTGATAAATTCGAGCTCATATTTCTATGAGCAAAGTACTTTCATTCATGAAACGAGCCACCCATATGCCAATTTTCTCGACCATTCGAAAATAGTCAATATTGGAATATTTCGCGTAGAATTATTTGCCAATATTTGGTAAATCTTGAAGTTTTGTCAAGTCGAGTGCCCGCGACTTCGTACATATGTATGTAAACATGTGTATATGTACAATGCTGTGCCTATGAATGTGCGCTGCGCCTATGAATGCGCGCTGGATTTCTTAAGAAGTTTTACCGTTTTATTTTGAGCTGTCGCTAGTGAGCATACAAGTTAACGGCAGACCACTTACCCCATTACAATGCTAAATGTAAACACAATTGAGAAAACATATTTTGCATCTTACAAATCCGCCAGCTCAGCATTATGCTGCTGCGTAATAAAAATTAATTGAAAATGAAATTGATATCTTCTTTGACCAGGCTGATGCAATGCCAAACCATCATTGTGAAACACATAGATTTAAGTAAACAAATTGTAAAGATATAAATAAGGGAATTTATAGAATAAAGTTTAGTTTTTACTCCGTCTTCAAAGGAAGCACGTTTTTTTTTAAAATGTTATTCCAGTAAGGAAAAACATAATTGGCGCCCAACGTAAAGGGCCTTGTTCTCCACTTCCAGAGCGTTTAAAAGTGATCGCAGTGCAGGCATCGAGCTCCGGTTCAACTAAGTAGCTTCAGCGAAGTTACCAACAGCGACTCAATAGCAAAGAACAATAACAGCAACAATTTTGCCATTAACACCAGCAGCGGCTTGGCTTGCAGCTTTTGCAGCAACTCCCCGTGATAGAAACGACAAGACATTTTTGCCCGATTTGGCAGCGCTCCTTGTAGCGAGCATTTTCCTGGCGCAGCACGTTCTTCGCAGAAGAGGAGACACAAATGCACCGAAGATAAAGAATGATATATGTAAGTTATACCATATACATATAATAAGTAAATGGGGAATACTCCCAGTGAAATAAAATATTCAAAATTATTATATTGTGCATATTGTAGTGGGGATCATAAAATTGAAAAGTGCCCTATATTATTTAAGAAAAATTTTAAGAAAAGTGAACAAAAGAATAAGATATAAAAATGGCTGACTTAACAGTTGATTTAATTACAAGATTGATTGCGGAGAGCACAATAAATTTAAGGCAGGAAGTTGAACGATTACGATCTCAAGTTGAGATAGATACTCGTAGGGTGACGGATTATGTGACTGAGTCTATTGACGAAAATATACAGTGCCAAGAATCTCTTGATGTTGTTAAATCCCTTCCAGATTTTTCAGGGAAATTAAATTCTTACGTTAGTTGGAGGGAGGCAGCACATAATGCTATGAGCCTGTATATAAGGAAAAGTAGAAGATACTTTGCAGCCCTTACTATTTTGCGAAACAAGATCACACAAGATGCGAATGACACGCTCACCAATCATGGTACGGTGTTGAATTTTGATGCAATAATTGCGCGATTAGATTTTGCTTATTCAGACAAACGGCCGATACACATTATAGAACAGGAACTGAGTGTCTTACGCCAGGGATCAATGACAGTTGTCGAGTATTATAATTTGGTCAATAGAAAATTGACCTTACTCATAAATAAAACAATAATGACTCATAGTAGCTCATCCGATATAGCCAAAGAACTTAATAAAAAGAATAGGGATCATGCCTTAAGAATATTTGTAACTGGTCTCAATGCACCTTTAAGAGACATAATATTTTCTCTCAATCCTCAGGATTTGCCTGATGCTTTGGCAAAAGCACAGGAACTAGAATCAAACAACCAAAGGGCATTATTTGCTAAAAATTTTGCAAATGAAAGAAGCAGAGCTAGGACAACAAATTATCCCAATAATAATTTGAGGTTTCCAACAAGGAATAACGTACCAAAACCAGAACCAATGGACGTATATCCATCTGTCTCCAGGTCATACAATAAGAATTACAACCCTTTTGGTCAACAAGGTGGCAGATATTTTAATCAGAATAACAAACCCCAGACAAGTAGTTCAGGCAATGGGTTAAATACTACTCAACAAAGTTCAGGGTCTCAGAACCAACATATGCAAGGCTTCAAGAGACGAAGAGAAAGTAATAATAGCTTTCGACCGCAAGGAAAAACTGCTAAAATAAACAATTTAAATGAAGAACATTTTTTAGGGAAAAGGGGAACGACCTCCCCTACATCATAGTTTATGATAAAAAACTCAATAAAGGATTGAAAGCACTGGTAGATACCGGAGCAACTTCTTGTTATATTAAGCAGGGAGTATATCAAAATAGAAATGAATTAGCCATTTATAAAAGAGTGAGAACTGTAAATGGTTATTCTATTATAAAATATTACCATATAATAAATTTATTCGGAGTTCGACAAGTATTCTATGAAATAGATAATTTGGATTCGGACATCCTTTTAGGATATAATTTTTTAAAGAAAATAGAAGCACGTATCGATATACGTAGCAACAAAATAATTTACAAAACAAAATATGAGAACGAAAAGGTGGATGAAAGTATGAATATTAACATCCATAAAGAAAGAGTAAACTCAGAGAAAAAAGAAAATGTTAACCCCTTGGGACAAAAAGGTCCTAAGGCGCCAGCAGATGATAGTACCTGCAACAAAAAAGAAAAGTATGAAAATAAAAATGAGAAAAAAGAAAATTTTAACCCCTTGGGACAGAAGGATCCTAAGGCGCCCGCCGAAGAAAATACCGGCAATAAGAAAAGAAAAAATAATAAAAAAATTAATTATAAAATAAACACTGTGGATCAGAAAATTTCTACAGCATATACCTAGGGATTTACCGGTAAAAGTATGCCATATAAATGTTTGTCTTTGGCACCTGAAGATCCTAAAGCAATAGCTGATGAATATTCAGGTAATATAAGGGATAACTATTCCATGAAAACTGAAAAAGGTTCAGATCAGGCAGTCAATGAAAGTTTTGATGAAAACAGTGAAGACTCTCACTTAGTAAGAGCTTATAAAACTCCAGAAAGGAGAAATCAGGGTAAAAACCTTGAGGAATTTAGAATTTTAATAAAGCAGAGAATAGTGGAAAAACACGCAAATATTGATACAAGTTTTCCGTTTAGAACAGATGTAAGAGCGGAAATACGAACAGAAAATGAAAAGCCGATATGGAGTAAACAGTACCCATATCCTCTGTCTGTGAATTCTTTCGTAAATAAAGAAATTGGAAGATTATTGAATGAAAATATTGTAAGGCCTAGTAAAAGTCCTTATAATTCACCCATTTGGGTGGTATCAAAAAAAGGTACTAACGACGACGGTTCACCAAAATTTAGAATGGTAATAGATTACAAAAAATTGAATGCTCATACTATTCCCGATCGCTATCCCATCCCGGATACGAATATAATTTTGTCAAATTTAGGGAAATCAAGATACTTTTCAAGCATTGATTTGGAGTCAGGTTTTCACCAGATTTTAATGTCGGAAAATGACATAGAAAAAACAGCTTTTTCCGTTAATAACGGAAAATATGAATTTTTAAGAATGCCTTTCGGTCTAAAAAATGCTCCCAGAATATTTCAAAGAGCAATGGACAATATATTGCGTGATCAAATAGGAAAAACATGTCATGTATATATGGATGATATAATAATTTTTTCAGGAAGTTTAGAGCAACATATGAAGGATTTGCAAATGATAATTGAAATATTAAGAAGCGCTAATATGAAAATTTCTCTTGAAAAATCTAAATTTTTCAGAACTGAAATAGAATTTTTGGGTTACATTATAGCTCAAAATACAATTAAAACAGATCCAAATAAAATTGAATTAATGCTTAATTACCCGCTACCCAAAAGTTTACGGGAATTAAGGGGGTTTTTAGGTGCTACCGGTTATTACCGGAAATTCATTAAAGATTATGCAACGATTGCAAAGCCATTGACAAAATACTTATCCGCAGAAAATGGCAGAGTCTCTAAAAATATGTCAAAAATGGTATTAGTGAAAATTGATGAAGCAAGGATATCTTCTTTTAAAAAGCTAAAGAAAAGTTTAGCATCAGCAATGGAATTGACGCAACCAGATTATTCAAAAAAATTTGTGTTAACTACTGACGCATCGAATGTTGCAATAGGCGCAGTCCTTTCTCAAGAAAATAAACCCATTACTTTTGTTTCCAAAACTCTTAATAAGACAGAAAGAAATTATGCTACAAATGAAAAAGAGTTGTTTGCGATTGTATGGGCACTGAAGAATCTTCGTAATTATCTTTATGGAGTAACTAATCTTGAAATTCACACGGATCATCAACCGTTAACATTTGCATTATCTACGCGCAACCCGAATTCTAAAATGAAAAGATGGCATGCTTTAATTGAGGAGTTTTCTCCAAAATTTGTATATAGGCCAGGCAAAACGAATGCTGTGGCTGATGCATTATCACGCCTTGAAATAAACAATTTGTCAAGTGAATCAGAACATTCAGCGGAAAGTAGCGAAAATGATCAAATACAGGAAACATACAAACCTGTAAATCAATTTAAACAACAAATTATATTATGTAAAAATAGGTTCACTATACATGAAATGATAGAAATTTTTGGAAGAAAAAGACATTTGATTGAATATGATACAGTTGAGAATCTACTTACTATTTTAAAAGAATACATAAAACCTAAATTGGTAACAGCAATACACTGCACAGTAGAGGATTTGTATGAGATACAGCGACCTCTAAAAGAAACATTTCAAAATAAATTTGTATATACTAAGCTATTTCCTATGGACATTCCCAATAGGGAAGATCAAGCAGGTATAATTGAGCAAACCCATAACAGAGCGCATCGAAATTACAATGAAAATATAAAACAGATAGAAAAACTATACTATTGGCCAGAAATGAGAAAGAAAATGAAGGAATATGTACGCAATTGCATAACGTGCAATAGGAACAAATATGATCGACATCCGAAAAAAATTCCAATAAAAGAGGCTCCAATTCCAGAAAAAGAGGGAGAGCAGCTTCACCTAGATATTTTTTATGCTCAGGGGTTGAAGTTTATCACATGTATTGATGCTTATTCAAAATTTTTAATATTAAAAAATATAGAAGACAAATCTAATATTGAGGAAAAGGTTTTAGAAATTCTTCAAACTTTCCCAGATGTGAAACGAATAACGTTAGATAATGAGCCAAGTTTTACAACACCTCAATTCAAATCGTTAATGCAGAGATTAAATATTGAAATATATTTTTGCAATCCAAGGCATAGTATTACTAATGGACAAATTGAAAGAGTTCATTCTACGATAATAGAGATAGCTAGATGTATAAAAGAGGAATACAACATAGTAAGTGATTTAGAAACAGTTCTAAGAGCTGCACAACAATATAATATTACAATACATTCCGTTACAAAATTCCGACCAACAGATATTTTTCATAATAAAATAGATCATGAAAAATTACATGATACTCTTGAGCAGGCGCAAAAGAAAATGCTTGCGATTCATAACAAAAATAGATTAAATAAGGAATACCACTCTGGTCAGGTAATATATGAAAAAATTGTAGGTGAAAGAAATAAGTTAAAGCCCAGATATAAGAGACAACAAGTAAAAGAGAGCTTAGCAAATAAGGTAGTAATTAATAACAGAAACAGAATAATACATAAGGATAACATTAAAAGTTAAAATTTTTTTTTATATATTATTTTATAGGAAATGTACTTGGGGTATTTTTTCATACCTTTTATTACTCTCATCCAGGCGGACATAATCAATTACTCAAACGACGAATATATTTTAATACAGAATGAACAAGCATTGCTATACGAATCGTTTGGAAGCATTTTCCATGTTACAAATTTAACATATTATAAAACTTTATATAATGAAGAAAAATTATATTTTTTACAAGAAAAAGAAAAACATTCTTATTCTACATCGGACTTTCTAGAAATAGAATCAGAACTCCAAATTATAGAATCTTCTTTAATTCAATTGGAAAAAACTAGAACAAAGAGAGGAATTAATGAAATAGGTACAGTATGGAAGTGGATAGCAGGCACACCTGACCATGACGACTACATTTTTATTTCAAATAAAATTAATGATTTAATTGAAAATAGCAATAAACAACTAACGACAAATTCTGAAATATTTAAGGAAAGACGACGTTTAACGAATTTAGTAAACAGTATCACAGGAATTTCGCATGAAAGAATAATACGTAAACAGAGAATTAAAATGATAATATGTATATGAATTACAAAATATTTTGCAAACTATTACATTAGCAAAAGGAGGAATATTAAACTCACATATACTTCATACAGATGAAACAAGAGAAATAATTCAGAACGAATTACAAGCAGTAACCTTGACAGACTTATTAGACGTTTCAACATTTAAAATCATACAAAAATCAGATCTAATTATATTGTATATTAAATATCCCAAAATAAATAATATTTGTACGTTATTTGAAACCAGACCAATATCACAAAATGATGGGAAATTAATAATTGAGAATGAAGTAGCATTATGTAATAACACATTTATATCTATTGAGGAATGTAAAATTAAAATAAGTAATATTTTTTGTAAGCAAAAATTACAAAATACATGTTTTATAAATTTGTTAAATAAAAAGCCAGCTAATTGCACTAAAATCAAAGAAAATAATAAACAAATAGATAAAATAAGAGATGGGGCTATATTAGTTTCAGGGAAACATACAGTTAATAAAATTGTAATAAATGGTACATATTTAATAACTTTTAATACAAGTGTGAATATAGATAACAAAACATATATTATGAAAACCCCACAGGAAAAATTGTAAAATTTATAAAACAAAATCATTTTAAAAATTATGAAATACTTGAATTTGTAAACTCAAATGACGACACTTTAAAGTTCACTAACATAAATTTCTTAGAAAAAATTGGAAATTCGTATATTGAAAATCCCAAATCAATGTCATTATTGACCTTCATGTCACTGGCAATAATAGCATATACAGTTCATAAATTGATATTCTTTATACAAATGAAAAAGCAAGAAAAGTTCCAAAGAAATCAAGAAAAATTATATTTTGAGTTGCAAAATAAAATAAATATTCTATCAAAAGAAATCGTTGAATCGAGGGCGATTCATTTTAGAGAAGGGGGAGTTAACGGCAGACCACTTACCCCATTACAATGCTAAATGTAAACACAATTGAGAAAACATATTTTGCATCTTACAAATCCGCCAGCTCAGCATTATGCTGCTGCGTAATAAAAATTAATTGAAAATGAAATTGATATCTTCTTTGACCAGGCTGATGCAATGCCAAACCATCATTGTGAAACACATAGATTTAAGTAAACAAATTGTAAAGATATAAATAAGGGAATTTATAGAATAAAGTTTAGTTTTTACTCCGTCTTCAAAGGAAGCACGTTTTTTTTAAAAATGTTATTCCAGTAAGGAAAAACATAATTTACATACACCCAGCATATACATATGCGCCATATAAATTCACAAATTTACATTTGCATATGCCATCTTCCTGTGTGCCTGGTAATGAAGCGTTTTAGAGGATTTTGATTCAGTTGAAGGGAATTAACAAATTTTCCAGACACCACCAGACAGACAGACATAACATATGTATATAATTTTGTAATTTTCTTGCCACTGCCTTTTTCCAATTCTGAACATATTTCGTTGAATATACTCGTATCCTGATCCGACTCCATTTAATATTATCTTAAAAAATCGTTAAAAAGGTGATGTATTGTAGTATGGGTAAAAGTAAATATTTTACTTCAAAAGGAATACAAAAATATTTATAACTAATGTCTTCTAAATTTACGTCTACTTCAATTTCATTTAATACACTACTTAATAAAATGCAAATTTATAGACAGAAAAACTATCTAAAGAACCATACTGTTTTACGCAATCTGGTAAGTGCAGCAAATTGTGTACGTTAAAGCTTATTAAATAGTCGCCATATAAATCCCCAAACAACTTCACAAATTCTTTCAACATTTCATTTGCGATATTCAATTCTACCTTATAAGACTTTTCACAAGAAAGAAGTCAAGTTCCAGCATGCAATAAAGTAAAATGGCAGTACAAAACGTCTAATATGCAATCTTTTAAAACAAATATTCCCGTAATTAATAAAAATTGTCAAAATTCTGTAGACTTCCAATTGCCTATTTCATCAAGATTCCTGGATATTCTGCAAAACTCCGAAGGAACAAAACTTGAGAGGTAATGCAATTTCGCATTCATTTTTGTTAATTTATCCCTTTTAATAAGCAATTGGAGTATTTTTTTCATTATATCTAAATCTACCAAATGCATTGGATCCAAGGGAAATTGTGAAACCATACCGTTATTTGCAGATTCTAACAAACTTTCATGTTGCCTATACTCTAAACTATGATAACCTACATCTAATCTATTTTAAAAAGAATCATCTGTTCTTAGTTGGCCTACTGTTTTAGAAAAGCTAACTCTTCTTTGGCTATACTGATTTTCGCATATGCACTTTGGACAACTATTTCTGCCGGTATGCGATTTAACGCTCGTAACAAAGGCACAAGCTGGAGAGTCACAGGTGAAAGCCCTAATTTCAAATTGTTTTAATATTTCATTACGTACCACCTACTTTCAATCCATTTCTCTTAAAAATATTATTTCCTCACAAAATTGCTTCAAAAATTCATCAATATTGTGAAGTTTAACCATGCCTGAAAAGCATCCAATGATGAAGGGGTCCTCTTTAGAAAAACCTACATCATTTTTTTTTATTTTTTTTTTTTTTTCGTTATTTTATACTGTGCGTATCGGACGTGTTTTACTGTCGATCCGTGTTAATAAAAGATTTTTCAACGAATTCAGAGTACATTATTGCTAATAAGAGATGGAGACTCATAGCAAACTGCAAAGAAACTGCAAAGTGCTTCATCAAGTGTTATTCGATAAGCCAATACATATTTAAACAAATTCAAAAAAGAAAACATAGCAAAATAGCTACCAAATAAACAAAAAATAAATATATAACCATGAGTGTGATACAAAATTGCTTCAAAAATTCATCAATATTGTGAAGTTTAACCATGCCTGAAAAGCATCCAATGATGAAGGGGTCCTCTTTAGAAAAACCTACATCATTTTTTTTTTTTTTTTTTTTTTTTCGTTATTTTATACTGTGCGTATCGGACGTGTTTTACTGTCGATCCGTGTTAATAAAAGATTTTTCAACGAATTCAGAGTACATTATTGCTAATAAGAGATGGAGACTCATAGCAAACTGCAAAGAAACTGCAAAGTGCTTCATCAAGTGTTATTCGATAAGCCAATACATATTTAAACAAATTCAAAAAAGAAAACATAGCAAAATAGCTACCAAATAAACAAAAAATAAATATATAACCATCCCCTTGGGAGAGAACACGATCCACAAGTGAGACTAAAATTCTTACTCCGCAAACAGTGCCGCTACGTCAAGAATGATATAAACAAGATTGCGCCCATCAGAGCGTACGTGTCGTCACGTTTGCTGAGTTGTGCAGTATTGCCAACCATTTGCTCTTCGCAATAAATTTAGTGCTTTTTTATACCGAAAATGCGAAAATTTTGAAGTTTCGTGTTTGTTTCTTTTTGCGTTTAATTTAAAGCTACCGAATGCTTCAATGCTATCACTAGTAAAATGCTTCATACATATAAAGCTCGTTTTTCGATTGAAGGTATTTCCTCGCCGGCAGAAATGCATCCACTGTTTGCAGAGCGCCTCATCCTTTGGAAATATAATATAAAAAAGCTTATATCACACGCTTTATTGAGGTTCTTACTAGCACAATTTTTCACTGCACATTTCATGTTTTCTTATTTTTCACTTATACGAGTACACTTTCACGAAACATCTTATTTTTGCGTAAATATTCACTAAAACGTTTGTTACCGTTTGTTCTTATTAACGCACATTTCAAATAAGAAACGAATATTCATAAACATCAACAATAACCGCAATCATGGGCAATGTGACCAGATCTCTGAGAAGATTTTAGTGCTAATGAAAATTTTTTTACTCTTATAAAATTTGATAATTTGAAAGTGCAAATTTAATTTTTGGCTCCATTTAAGGTTATGCAAAAATATTATTTGCCCCGCTCCCAACTCTTCTTAAGATTGAAAACCTTTTTACACATTTTAAAAAGCCTTTGAATTTATTGAATGCGAATTAAAACCTTAGAGGTGTAATTGTTTCTTCCGGTCATAAATCTTTAGTGAGACATAGGACATTAAGAGTTGTATTCATTGTAAAAATAAGCCACAAACTACCAGAAAATACTAAAGAAACCATACTGACATTTTTACAAAAAGAGTACCTTATCTAGTTACATAACTTCAAATATAGCAAAAAAGCCGTTCCCTTAACAAAAGAGTCTCGTTTAAGAAAAACCTCATAAATTAAATTGTACATAAGCATGACATATTTATTTAAAAAAACGCACATTTTAAAGACAATTTGTCACGCATACAAAGTTCTTTAAGTGATTCAATAAAAATTTGTTGGGTTATTTTCTTTGAATGGGCATTTTAATGCGTTTTTATATCCAAAGCTAGGCAACACTGCAGTAGCGAGAGAGAGATTTGACTGCCGAAAGCAGAAGAACACCAACAACACCTGCACTCGCGGGCAATGCCACCAGATGTTAAAAAAAAGTAAAGCTAAATAAAACTGAGTGAATTATTTAAATAATTATTAAAAAATGCATATTTTACAAAATTATAAACATGACATTTTAATTAGAACAACTAGAAAAATGTCATGAAGAAAGAACTAAAACTCCGAGACACAAAATAATAAAAATAACAAAAAAAAAATCATAAATCAAGTTACGAAAATGGTAATCTGGCCATACTGGAGCTAAAATCACGTAACTAGTTGTCAAATTCGCTGAGCGCAAAGTAACGGGACCACGATGGGCGCCATCTCATTATTCTTTGCATCATGCCGCTACGTATCGAATACTCGAACTCAATGCCGTGCACGAATTTAGCACAAAGCGGATCAAAATCAAAAACAAACAGGCCAATACAGTCAGCTCCCATAAGCTGCAATAACGACATGCGCTCTACATTATTGCCATGGAGCGCAGAGCGCTATGCTGAGAATCAAATCAGCAGTCCCGTATTCCCTACATCATGCATGAGCACAACTGGTATGCCCACAACTACCACAACAAATTCATCGACAACTACTTGTTCAGCTGTAGCTTCAAATTGTACAACAACAACTGCATCGACAGAACTAATGGTAGCGACCCTTTTGTCTGCCTCTACGCAATCAGCTACACCAAAAATGCAAGCTGCGTTTAAAAGGGTTCGAAACTCACCTACAAAGGTCTCAACGTCGACTGCCAGTAGCAAAAAAATTAAAGCAACATCAACCCTGAGTCAAAGCAAACTGCCAAATTACTGGCTGAGTGGAACTTCTTCTGCAAACAAATTTGCAGTTTTAGATGTGGATGATGAAGAAGAATCTGCTCAAACTGCAAACAGTGGGCAAATTAAAGATCCACCATCACAAAATATAAATGCAAATAAAGATGTAGAAGAAAAAAATAATAAGCCCCCGCCAATATATGTTCAAGGCGTAGAATGTATAAAAACATTAAAGAGTGCTTTAAATGAAGTTGCAAATAACAGCTTCACTCTAAAAATTTTAGCAAATAATGAAGTTCGCATTCAAGCAGAAAATTTGCAAATATATAACCAATTGCACCATATGTTAAAAGAAAAAGGAACGAAATTGTATACATTTAGACCCAAAAGTGAAAGAGGATTTAAAGTAGTCTTACGTAATATGTATTGTACCACTCTACAGACCAAGAAGAAATTAAAAAAGAACTAAACGAAAATGGCCACAAAGTACTTAACATTACTAATATAATACAAAGAACAACAAAAAAACCACTATCACTATTTTTCATCGAACTACAAGCAAGTTATAACAACAAAGACATCTACAATATAAACAAGCTAATGAACTGCATAGTCTCCTTTGAGGCACCTCACCATAAGCGCACCATTTCACAGTGCACGAAATGCCAGAAATATGGTCATACAAAAAATTATTGTACAAGAGATCCAGTATGCGTGAAATGCGCTGGTAGACATCTATCAATAGAATACAATAACCAAATAAAGCAAGTTAAATGTGCCTTATGTGGAGGTAACCATACCGCCAACTACAAAGGATGCGAAATTTATAAAGCACTTAAAGTCCAAAGATTTCCACCTCTGCGTAATAAAGAACTAACATCAAATACAAATAAAAATAACAAAATGGACAAAAGTGAAAAAATTAAAATTCTAATTTGGAATGCAAATGGACTAATTCAGCACTATTTAGAACTAAAACAATTTTTAGCTGACAAAGAAATTGACATAGCATTGATTGCAGAAACACATTTTACTGACAAAAGTTTTCTGAAATTTCCTAATTATAAAATGTATGTGACAAACCATCCTGATGGAAGAGCCCATAGAGGGACAGCTATAATTATTAAATCAAGCATAACTCACATAGAACAACTCCAATATTCGACGCCTCATCTTCAATCCACGACATTGCAAATATATGACAAAAATGGACCAGTATCTATTTCTTCCATTTATTGTCCACCTAGACATATAATAAACTCAGATGAATATGACAAATACATAAGAACGCTTAACAATAGATTTATTGCAGCTGGAGATCTCAATGCAAAACACATTGACTGGCGCTCATGACTCACTAACAAAAAGGGCCGTATTCTAATTAACGCAATTAACAAAAACAATTGCAGATTTATAAGTACCGGAGAACCTACCTATTGGCTAACTGACGTAAAGAAAATTCCAGACTTGATCGATTTCTGGTTTATATAAAATCTATAGATACATCTTTTCGCATATTTAATGACAGAACCAACTGGGAAAAATTCCGCCACCATATTGACGATCAACTTATACCAAATGTGATATTAAAAACGCAACTTGACATTGAACGTGCCATTATCCATTTCAATGACGTAGTACTAGAAGCAGGGATCAGATCGGCACCAAAGCAAGAAAATAGAACAAATTCAGCAGTAACTGACATTTCTATGAAGAAGCAAATTATTGAAAAACGAAAGTTAAGAAAAAGATGGCAAAAAACTAGATCACCTGACGACAAGAGAAAACTAAACTTAGCCACAAAAATTCTTAAGGATACCTTAAATAAGAGAAATAACAAAGAAATCGAAAACTATTTGAAGGATCTGACTCTCTATCAAGATACAAACTACTCTCTTTGGAAATGTACCAAAACATTAAAAACCCAAATAAAACATCAACCACCACTATAGAAAGATGACAATTCATGGGCCGTTACAAAAGAGGAAAAAGCGAAAACTTTAGCAAAATACTTTGAAGAGGTTCTATCAAATGACGAAGAAAAGAAAATTGACAACCAAAACAACTATCATTATGACTTTACAAAAATAAAAAGGACGAATACACACGAAATAATAGCTTGCATCAAAAAAGGACTAAAACATAAAAAAGCACCCGGATATGACCTGATAACAGGAAAAGCATTAGTGGAGCTACCAACCAAGGCATATATATTTTTGCGAAACGTTTTCAATGCTATGTTTCGCTTGCAATATTTTCCGAAACTCTGGAAAGTGGCAGAGATTATTGCATTGCCAAAACCGGGTAAAGATCCAACCGTATCATCTTATAGACCAATAAGCTTACTACCGACAATATCCAAAATTGCTGAAAAATTACTGCATGATCGACTAACCCAATTTCTGGAGAAAAAACGTATAATACCGGATCATCAATTTGGATTTAAAAAAAAACATTCGACTATCCAACAGATCCACAGAATTACAAATAAAATCCAATCAGACTTTGAAAACAATCGTTATTGTGCGGCAGTATTCTTAGACGTAGCTAAAGCGTTTGACAAAGTGTGGCACAAAGGCTTACTCCACAAAATAAAAATAATGATTCCTTTTGACTATTATCTTATCATAAAAAGGTACCTAACTAACCGTAGTTTCTATATTAAATATGACAATCAATGTTCAGATATTCATCAAATAACTGCTGGAGTTCCGCAAGGAAGCGTTCTTGGACCTCTACTATATGTTTTATTCACCGCAGACATACCACCTCCTGACGAAACTAATTCATCAATTGCTACGTTCGCAGACGATACAATACTACTGGCATCGGATAAAAGCTTAACTATCGCTACTGAAAAACTGCAGCGATACACAAACGCAGTTAAGGAATGGTTCGATAATTGGTGCCTAAAAATAAATGAAGACAAAACCGTACAGGTTATATTTACTACCAAAACAAAATTTACTGCAGTTCCAATAAAAATAAATGCAAAGCAATTACAATTAAACCAACTACTAAATACCTTGGAATACATTTGGACTCGAAACTAAATTGGAATCACCACATAAAGCAAAAGGTCAAACAAATAAAGGAAAAACTTCGACAACTTCATTGGTTAGTCAGCACAAAATCCAGACTTACTATACAGAACAAGCTCTTATTGTACAAAGCCATGATTAAACCAATCTGGCTATATGGACTACAGGTGTGGGGAACAGCTAAAAAGTCTCACCTAGTAAAAATTCAACGACAGCAATCGAAGATTCTTCGAATTTTGACCATGTCTGACAGGTACACGAAAAATGATGACATCCACAGGACTTTTAATATAGCAACAGTAGACGAAGAGACCAAAAAAATAGCAAGAAGCCACTTTGAAAAAATACAGCAACACAATAATGCAGAAATCAACAAACTTCTGGAAAGGGAAAAAACACTGAAAGACGCTTAAAGAGAACTCGACCAAGCGACTTAATGAATGCTAGAAAATAATATATGTGCAAAGGGGTTAAATTGCTGTTAAAGTTTTGTAAAATTGTAGTTATGTAGAGTAAAACTTGTATGTAGAGTAAAACTTGTATTGAATATTATTTAATTGTATATAGTATTATTTCGTTTATTTTAATTTTTATCGCTTTGGCACTGGTCATTAAGCGATGTATGTAAATCCTGGCCAAATTGTTAAACAACATACTTAATGTCAATGGACAGATGTATAAAATAAAGGGAAAAAAAAAAAAAAAAAAAAACCTAAAATTGGCCATAATGTCCGATTCGAACTTTTAAATACTTTCAGGCCATCACATTCAACGTCTATATAAACCTTATCTACCTCTTTCAAATATTCAAACAAATTTTATTTTAAAAAAGACGGAATTCCAGAAAAAAGTAACTCACCTCCTGCTATTGTTACAATATCTACTGTTTCTCGTCTAGTACCTAAAAAAGTTTTAGCGAACAAAGGTATTCCTTCACCCCCAACCTTCTTCAATGTATGCAGTAAGTCAGTCTCTGCACTTTCTGTTATATTATTTCTAACAGCCCATGCTTTTAGCTCAATACTTCGGTCATAAGTTGGAGTTGTATTTTCTAACCTATCATCTAATTCTCCAAAGTCGAATAAAAATCCCTCGTCATCACTACTACTATCTGAAAGGTTTGCGTTTGATACAGAAATATTTTAAAGACCGGCGGCTCTACTGATACTAGGCATATCTTCACTAGAACAATCTACTCTATTACTATTACTGCTATTGGTATCAACTTCCATTTGATGAGCAAGTTTGTTCAGTTTTCTATGTTTTGCAACTGACGCTTCAAACAGTGTATTCTCCTTGCTCATCAAGTTGGCAAGAGTTTTTTTGTTTATGCTCATAATTTTAACTTAAATATTGTACGTTGAATTTGAGTTAGTATTTAACTACTTAAAATAATGTTACTAATTTACAATGCCTTATTTAGAACTTGCAACTTAAATTTTGATTGTAGGCCAATTGCCGCTTTTATTTCGTGTATGATCTGAAAAAAAGAAAATTTTTGTTAATTAGTATTTAACTACTTAAGTTTATGTTAGTAATTTACAATACCTTATTTAGAGTTCACGTTATATTTTTATTGATGACAAATTGCTGCTTTTATTTCATGTAATAGGTCTATTTATAAGTTCGTGCGGTTTTACAACAGATGGCGTAACTTGATTATTATTCCATCGATCCACATTTCCAAACATTCATTGGAGAGCTACTGTCGTAAGGCACAAACGTCAGTATAAGTTTTTTATTTGAAGCGTAAACAACAATATTTTTACCACACTTGAAAATGTCGAATTTCGTGCCAAATAATGTGTTTTTGCGGGGAATTCTTCTTCATTATTTTAATATGAAGAAAAAAGCAGCCGAAAGTCATCGTATCTTGGTGGAAGTTTATGGTGAGCATGCTCTATCTGAGCGAACGTGCCAGAAGTGGTTTGCACGCTTTAAAAGTGGTGATTTTGGCTTGGAAGACGAAGAACGCGAGGGTGCGCCGCCAAAGTTCATGGATACCGAATTGGAGGAATTGCTCGATCAAGATCCGGCTCAAACGCAAGAAGAGGTTGCAAAAACTTTGGGAGTTGATCAATCAACCATTTCCAAACGTTTAAAAGCCATGGGAATGATCCGAAAGGTAGGCCATTGGGTGCCGTATGAATTGAAGCCAAGAGACGTTGAACGCCGTTTTATGGCATGCGAACAACTGCTTCAACGGCACAAAAGAAAGGGTTTTTTGCATCGAATTGTGACTGGTGATGAAAAGTGGGTCCATTACGACAATCCAAAACGTCGGGCAACGTATGGATACCCTGGCCATGCTTCAACATCGACGTCGGCGCAGAATATTCATGGCCTGAAGGTTATGCTGTGTATCTGGTGGGACCAGCTGGGTGTTGTGTATTATGAGCTACTGAAACCGAATGAAACGATTACGGGGGATGTCTACCGACGACAATTGATGCGTTTGAGCCGAGCACTGCGAGAAAAACGGCCGCAATACGCCGATAGACACGACAAAGTTATTTTGCAACATGACAATGCTCGGCCACATGTTGCACAAGTGGTCAAAACATACTTAGAAACGCTCAAATGGGATGTCCTACCCCACCCGCTGTATAGTCCAGACCTTGCGCCATCCGATTACTATCCCTTCCGATCGATGCAACATGGCCTGGCTGACCAGCACTTCCGTAATTACGATGAAGTCAAAAAATGGATCGATTCGTGGATTGCGGCAAAACCGACCGAATTTTTCACAAAGGGAATCCGTGAATTGCCAGAAAGATGGGAAAAAGTAGTAGTAAGCGATGGACAATATTTTGAATATTAAATTTGTAACCATTTTACGTCAATAAAGTTTCAAATTTCGAAAAAAACCGCACGAACTTATTCATAGTCCATTATATTATATTTTTCTGAAAAAAAAAGAAAATTTTTGTTATTTCTATATTATTATTTCGTTATTATTATTATTTTATTTATTATTTTTACTTTTTAGGAAAATATTATTTTATCGCAATTTTCACTATTTTGAACAAAATATCACAATTTCTTCAAAGCAGCCACAAAACTGCAACTTCACACGTTGTTGTTATTTTTGTTGTAGCAGAATAAGCATTCTCCATACATATACGGGGAATACTACTGAAGTGACAGTCCTTGGCCGGATATAATGCTGAAAACAGTGAGCAGTGTCACTGAACACCGTCCGCAGTCCCTTACCGTGCACAAAAACTCTCCCCCGAGAACAACAGCGTTCTATTAATTACATATTTACACAATACATTGGTTTGTGTGTGTATGTGTTTGGTTATATCTACACAATGTTGCCATTGATATTTTTGCTTACACACTTTTTCACACCTCCGCGTTATCAGTCACAAATTTTCATTGTTTAATAAACCAAAGCCAAAAACCATCAAATGCAAATAGTTAATTTATCTATAATTAACATTATTCAACAGTGTTTTTAAGTTATTTTAATAAAAATTATAATTTTTCTAAGTTTATTTTGTAAATGATTTCGAAATGTTCTGCTTGGCAACACTGTGTGATGAGAGAGCAATCAGCTGAAAGGGGATAGGGGAATTTTTAAATATCGTGAAATTAAATCTACGATACTACGATACGGAAGGAAGGAATTTTTCATTTACATGGGGTTCTCATTAGCTTGATCGCAACAGCTGACAGGGGATTGCGTTTACGTCGTTCACTGTTTTCAGCATAAATCCGGTAACGTAAAACGTTAAAAATGTTTATTTTACCAAAATGCTTGAATGCCACGATAAAATAACATTTGGTTAGAATTTGGATATACATACATACATACCTTATTCACACACGATTTATTCACAATTCACTTTCACTTATCTCACTGCGGCAATATTTTAAATAATGCACAAATAAAGCACAACCGCCTTACACAAGGAAAAGTTTTACAATCATGGGTAGCTAGATGCGCTTTTTGTTTGAAAGCGCGTCTAGAAATTTCGTTCAATACTTCTTAGTGTTGCCAATTCCTGGGAACATCAGATAGTCGAAATGGCGTGCTGCCAGAAATAGAGCACCAAAAATAATTGACGGAAACAGTTCGTTTTTACGTTAAAGGAGAAATTTCGTGATTTAAATGTAATACATACAATTAATTGTTTTGAGATGTTATATAATATGTTTTTTGGGTTATAATATACTTTTTATGAGAGCACTGTCAAATTCAATCACACTTTCCTGAATACATTTTAAATACATGTAATTCTATTCAAAACTGGGTGTTGGCTTTTGTATGTATGTATGTAAATATGTACATATATATTTTATGGTTTAAAATCATAGGTAAATGAATTAAATTACAGTTTGAGCTATTTTGGAAATATTCGTTAGTTAACTATTTATAAATTATAAATAATTAAAGGCTATCTTCGTTAATCGTTATTCTCATTTTTATACTGCTTTAACATATTCTATTTTTGTTTTTTCGTAATTCGCATTTTATGTTATAAATAAAAATTGAAATATTTTATGTATTTCTTTATAATAAGGTTTTGCGTATTCATAACTTTTGTGTTTCAATTTTGAATACTTCATTAAAGTTTGATTTTTTGAATGTTCTGCTTATTTATGTAAATATTTTATACTGATTGTGCTTATTTTTTTTATACTTATATGTATCTACATCAATGAAAATGTGGAAACTGAAATTTCCCAATTTTTATTTTAAAAGTACCCAATCAATATATCTCCCGTTGTCTCGCACAAATACATATGCATATTCCTACATAAGTACATCACCAAATCCACTCCGATACGCTATCCCACTTCTGACCTGAAAGGCCGGCTTTGGGTTTTCTATCTTTTTATAAAATCGCAAGCTTTTATTTCACTTATAAAATCAATAATAGAACAGTGGAAATGATCGGCCTCGGCTCCCTCTGTCTCATTGGCTACGCGGTAACTGACTGCGCAAAAAGAATATCGTGCTCAGTTGTTGCCGCCGCTGGTTGCTGTCTTTATCTGGGATGCCATCGGTGTTTGCTTACAATATGAATCTACAAGCAGAGAATGTTAATGCAATGAGAAGGAGCAAATGTTAAATGAGCTTTTTTCGAGTTCTAATTTGTAGATTCATAATAAGGTCATTTCAAATTCAACTTTCCTCACGAGAGGCGAATTGCAGATATTTACCATGCGAGTGACGCGAGTGGAGGGTTTCTATATTTACTTACCACGCTAGGACAAGAATTCAGATATTTTCTGCGTTTACCAGACTACTGAGGAAGTTCATAAGATTTTTCGGCACACTACTAAGGAAATCGAAGCGAATAAATTTGCGATTAAGAAGGCCGCGCGGCAGTTAATTTGTGGTGCAGAAGCTAAAGTCGGCGGAATTATTCGTTTTGTTTTTTGGCACGTATATAATTCAGGTTCAAGTCCTGAAGTCATATTTTTTTTCTTGCACATTTTTTTTTTACAATTCAAACCAGGAAAGTTTGGTAAAATTTTTGAGTTTATTTTAATTAAAATTTCTTTAAAATACTGTTTTTTTTTGTATTTTATAAATGGAAATTTCTTTTCGGTATAAAATAGTTCATACTGGATATGATCTGATTTTTATATAAATCAATCAAAACAGAAAATATGTACATATGTCTATAATCTATTTCATCAAATCCAAATTATTTTGATGAGAAAATATCATTCTAATATCCGTCCAGAAAGCCAAACGCGCATACACAGATCCATATGCATATAATTGCGCATACAAACTTTCAACTAACGCAGAATATGTGCATATAAAACTGCGAATCGAATAAATGAGTGATTTAGAAAAGTTCATTAATAATTGTAGATTAGCGCAATCGTGAAAGACGTGTTGTGTATACAGAATATCGTCTCATCTTTGACTCAGGTTCAAATCCTGTGCACAGTTTTTTGTTCGATATTTCTATTTCATTTTTTATATTTGGCTTAATTAGAATTGATTTAAAATAGTGTATTCAGGTTTTTCTAATACCTGTTATTTAGAAATTTATTTTCTATATAACATTATTCATACTTCATTTGAATTAATTTATATGTAAAACAGCCATAAAGCCAATCATATGAATATGCATTCCTATATTTAATCTCTTCAGTCAAATCTGAACTACTTACATACACATATTGATGAGAAAATATTCTAATATCCATCCAGGAAGCCTAACGCGCATACTCACATATGTGTATAAATATATGTACAAACTACCACCATTCTAACAAACCCAGAACACAAGCTTCTGCGCACACTTGACATATGGGATATGTATACCCTATGAGCAAAAAGAACCGGGAAGGTGATGTTGACTGCTTCCTTCGATTGCCAAGGCATAGTCCACCATGAGTACCTTCCATCGGGCCAGACAGTCAATAGAGAATATTATTTATCCGTTTTGAAACCTTAGAGAGATGCTGTGTGTTGCAAACCGCCGGAAATGTGAGCAACCAATCCTCAGATTTTGCATGATGATAACGCGCCATCGCACTGATCAAAGAGAATACAAATCGGCCTGCCGGGGGTGTTTGGAGGACTGGGTTAAACGTTGGCACATGTGTGTTGCTTCAGACGGGTCAAATTTTGAAGGAGATAATATAAATTTGCCTTAAATTTAACTCTGTTTTGTTTAATTTAAACATTCCCGGTACTTTCTGATCATAAGGTACATACATGCGGCTTTGCGGACAGCAATGTGTGATTCGCTGGAAGTCGCATTAACTCGCGACTGTCGCACAGTTAGAAGACATATTTACATACATATAAGGCTGCATACATACATACGGAGCCGCGGCCACTCGACATGACAAAAATTTAAGATTTATCAAATATTGGCAAATAATTCCACGCGAAATATTCCAATATTGACTATTTTCGAATGGTCGCGAAAATTGGCATATGGGCGGCTCGTTTTATGAATGAAATTGAAATATGAGCTCGAACTTATGAATGAAGTTTTTTGTTTTTGATCTAAATTGTTCAGCGCCGTCGCTGATAGAATCATGGCCGCTGCGACTGCGTCTACGAATGTATTTTGTTTTTGTAGTCGCTAGGCTTAGATTTTAGCTTTGGGCGACATGCGCATGTGAAGTATGTGTTTTTGTTGTGTTCTAGAACATTTTAGAATGCGTGGTGGCAAAGCGGCCATCGCGTTGTGCTTGCTGTTGCTTTTGCGTCTATCAAAGTATTGTGTTTTTGTAAGTACAATATTAGGAATATCGACTGGTGAAAGACAAAAGTACACGGAAGCAAGAAGGGAGCGCTGTGCTCGCGCATACTATATGCATGAATGTATGAACGTGCATGGATGTTGTAACATATGAATACAATTATTTTGTAGGAAGTTTAGAAGGCAAGTAGGTATACTCGTATATGTGTGTATATATGCTTGGGCATAAAGTGGGTATATATACATACATAGAGCAGAATTGTTTTTGCACTTGTTAGGAAGAAACTCGTTCACTAGTGCGTATGTGTATTTGATTTCTTGTAAGAATGTGATGTGCTGTGGCATGTGTACATATGTATGAACATAAGTCAAGGTTATTTGGGCATACTTTGCATATGTGATATGATGTTCTTGCGCTTGTGCATTATTGTTTTTCATATACAAATGTACATACATACATATGTATGTAAATGCTGTCGAATACAAGTTAACACGCGCTACATTTATTTTCTCTTTTTCCTTTTCTTTTGCTTTACTTAATTGTAATTTAATAAGACAAACAAGTTGTAGACATTAGGTAAGCAATTTATTTCTTAAGCGTGCCGGAAATGCAAGTAACAGAATACTGACCTGCAGGCACTAATTGGGCAATTCTTTCCAAAGAATTAAAAATGCAATACTTGCATTAATATTGTAAAACTTAGTATAATTAATTGAATTGTAAAAATAAATTTTCAGTCTAAAACTGGAGTCCAATAAAGCGGTGCATTAGCTCCGATCTTTTTTTAAAAACTCAATTCGACTTTCGAATTAAAAACTGGCGCCCGAGCAGGGACCAGTCGCGAAAAAGTGTAAAGTGTTTAAAAGTGTCTGTGAAAGGAAGAAATTAAAAGTTGACTTCCCAACGGCACCAACCCTACTAAGTGTCTGTGAAAGGAAGAAATTAAAAGTTGACTTCCCAACGGCACCAACCCTACTTTCCGACTGGTCATCAGGATTTCCAGCAGACTCAGGCTCTCTTGTATTCGTCCGGAGACCCCCTCGCATAGAAGTGTTGCAGCAGGAGCCGCAGTAGGTCTAACCGACCAAAAAGGAATACATCCGTGCAGCCAGCGAGGGAAGAGTAGTTCAATGCTACTCCTACTGTAAGTTAGCGTATTTAACTAAAAACATTAAGTTAAATTAAACCTTTTTAAATTTACAAAATAATAAAATTAATAACTTGAGACATTAAATAAGAAGTGAGTTATTACATTAAGTGAAATTAAACCTTTTTAAATTTACAAAATAATAAAATTAATAACTTGAGACATTAAATAAGAAGTGAGTTATTACATTAAGTGAAATTAAACCTTTTTAAATTTACAAAATAATAAAATTAACAACTAGAGATATTAAATAAGAAGTGAGTTATTACATTAAGTGAAATTAAACCTTTTTAAATTTACAAAATAATAAAATTAATAACTAGAGATATTAAATAAGAAGTGATCCATTGTGTATTCCAATATATTTTAACTAATTTTTCGCATAGGTACGAAAAGCGTGTTCTAATTTGAACTATAGAAAATATTTAATCGACAAAAAATAAAGCGTAATAAAAATAATTTGAAAGTTAGGAATAAGATAAAGAAATCCAATTCTGGATCAAGACAAAATCTAAATACAAGTTAATTTTGACATTTCCGTTATTTAAATTATAAGGCGTAAATAATCGTGTCCAATTGCGAAGATGAGTAATCCAAGCAATCTGATAAGACCACCGGTTCTAGGGCAAATCCCTCCGGGTGCAAATCTCCAAAACGAAGAAAATAGGGGCATAGTTAGGCAAATAACAGAAGTGGTCAATAGAATACTAGACGACAGGTTAGCAGTTAGGAACGTTATAGAGGTAGACGAACCTGTTAACATAGGACCCCAAGGAATCAGTGAACTCGACAAAATTCCTGATGTTGTGCGTTCTTTGCGAGAATTTGCAGGGGACCCAGGTGAATTCGGATCCTGGAAGAAAAGTGTCGATAGAGTTCTACAACTATACGAGCCAATGCGAGGCTCACATAAATACTTTGGTATCTTAAACACCATACGAAACAAAATTACAGGCCAAGCGGACATTGTGCTGGAGTCCTACAGCACACCCTTAAATTGGACCGCGATTTCACGTTGTCTCACAATGCATTACGGCGACAAACGAGACCTAGGTACTTTAGAGTACCAAATGGCCTCACTGACTCAGGGAAATCTAACCATACACGAATATTATCAGAAGGTTTATTCAAACCTTTCTCTGATCCTGAACAAAATTTCTTGTTTAGAAGCCGGATCAGAACCCCGGAAACTTCTTGTAGACACGTATAGAAACAAAGCGTTGGATACCTTCGTTAGAGGTCTCAATGGTGACCTTCCGAGACTCATAGGGATAAGAGAACCAACAGACCTTCCAGAGGCTCTGCAATTATGCCTCAAATTGGAGAATCAAACCTACCGAGCAAATATCGTCAGTAGGAAACCACCTATAAATCTACGAAGGAATTTCCCCCCACAGCCCCACGCCGCACCGAAACCGTTTTACCCACACCTTGCTCATTGGAATCAACCAATGCAGAGACAAACACTCCCACCCTCCTATATCCCACCTCAACAACAAGGGCACTGGCAAAGACCCCATAATTTTTTCCCACAACAACAAAACTTCAATTCTCAACCTCGACACCCGCCACCACCTAGACCTTTTGCACCAAAGCCTATGCCAAGACCTGAACCAATGGACATCGACCAGAGCATGCAGACGAGAAGGGTCAATTACATTAATAGGCCACCACAAAACCTGGCATTTCACGGGAAAAGACCACCACCTCCCCAGCAAGATATGGAAAAAAGACAACGAAACTTTAACATAGAAGCGGAACAATGCAACAGCGTTGCATACCGACAAGATTTGGAATATGCAAACCAACACGACGAAATTAGACAAGACAATTATAACGTGCGAGAAACTCTCGAACAGTACGGTACAGACGACAATGCTGCAGAGGATTTTTCGGACATCCATTTTTTAGATTAGCGAACTCCTCACTTCCATATTTTGAATGTAAAACGAAGGAAGGAGGAATTTTAAAAATATTGATCGATACGGGCTCAAACAACAATTATATGCAACCCTCTATTGTACCCAATTCACTCCCGAATGACCAACCCTTTTTTGCTAACACTATAGCTGGAAAAATAAAAATTACGCACCACACCAACGTTAGTCTATTCGGAATACCCGATCTAAAAATTAAATTTTTTTTGTTACCCTCCTTAAAGTCATTCCACGGCATCTTAGGCAATGACAGCCTCAAGCAACTTTCGGCGGTAATCCACACAAAATACAATTATATGACAATACAAGATAGAGTCAGGATTAAAATAAAACAGCAAACCATACAATCGATTAACGCAATAGACATACAGACCGACCTCCTAAATGGCGACGAAAATAGTTACCAATTCAAAATACCCTTTCCCACATACCATAGACACATTTTTAATCAACAAGATTACGATGAACAAAATCTAATTTCAATTCTTAAACGTTATTTAAATCCCTCCGTAATAAACGGACTTTTTACCTCAGAGCCAATCATGGGAAGAATCCAACGATTATACCCCCTTCATTTCTCTAAATTCAAAATACGTTTTACCCAAACCAAAGTCGAGGACCTTACAGACGAAGCCAGACAGGAAATAGAAATGCTAGAAGAACACAAACGCGCCCATAGGAATGCACAGGAAAATAAAATCCAACTATTACAAAAATTTTACTTTCCAAAAATGAGTGCTAAAATAGAAATTCTAGTCAGACAATGCAAAATTTGCAAAGAGAATAAATATGACCGGCATCCAAATAAGCCACAGCTGCTTGAAACTCCCATTCCGAAATATCCCGGTGAAATAGTGCATATTGACATTTATAATACAGAGAAAAATCTAGTTCTTACTGCAGTCGACAAATTTTCCAAATATGCCCAAGCTAGAGTAATAAAAAGCAGAGCTTCAGAAGATATTAGGGAACCTCTGAGACAGATAATTTTTGCATTCGGCGTACCAAAAATGATAGTAGTAGACAACGAAAAAGCATTAAACTCAGCCTCCTTATGTTTTATGTTGGAGGATCAACTTGGAATAGAAATCTACAAGACACCTCCTTACACAAGCACAGTAAACGGGCAGGTGGAACGATTCCACTCAACCCTCTCAGAAATTGCGCGCTGCCTAAAGGCGGAACGAATCCATAGAACATTCCTAGAAATTTTGGACAGATCGGTATACGAGTACAATTGCACAGTCCACTCGACAACAGGGAAGAAACCGATAGAAATATTTTTTGGACGCAGGGTCTCTACAAATCCTGACCAGTACGAGAAGGCCCGGCAGGAAAATGTCGAAGCACTTAGGAAAAAACAAGCAAAAGACTTAGAAGTGCACAATCGGAAGAGGACCCCAATGAAAACATATTTGCCAGGTGACATTATTTACGTGCGAATAAATAAAAGACTAGGCTCAAAACTTACTAACAGATACAAAAAGGAAATAGTAAAGGAAGACAAATCTAGTGTAGTTATAACAGAAAATGACCGAACCGTACACAAGAGTAATATTAGAACTTAACGCATCTATTGCTTTCAGATTAATAATACCACTCGCCACAGGCGAGTTCCGTATCCTCGATTATACAAACTCACAACTTGCAACCTTTAATACAGGATGGACCAAAATCCAAAATGGCACCTACAAAATTATACATACAATAGACACGGACGAATACCAAAGGACTTTGAACGAACTCAACTCCACGATAAGACACAAAATAACTCCCGACAATTCCTTACTCCCCTTCTTGCTCCATGAAATGTCCGAAATACAAAGTTTCCTAAGTAGATTAAAGCCAAAGGTAAACAAGAGATCCATAAACGCAATTGGTACCGCCTGGAAATGGCTCACAGGGAGCCCGGATCACGAAGATCTCGTTATGTTAGAAAATCATATTAACAATTTACTTGAAAATAACAATAACCAATTAATAATAAATAGAGCAATGAGCGGAAGAATAAATAATATAACGGAAGTGTCAAATAAAATATTTAAAATATTAAAAGATAAGGAAGATGTCCAGCATGATATGGCTGTAAACATTAAATTTAAGCTACAATTAATAAAAGATGAAATCATAAATATCAATTATGCAATACATTGGGCCAAAGTTGGCATTGTAAATTCATATATATTTTCTAACGTTGAAATGAAACTAATAAAAGAAATTATTGAGAAAAATAATATTCCCTTCACTAATATAGAAGAGGCATTTGAATTCAGTAACGTTAAGATAGCCTCTAGTAATTCTAAGATTGTATACTTAATTGAAATCCCAATAACTGACAACAATTTATGTGAATCCCTATTAATAAAAGCAATAAAGAAAGGTAATAGATTATATAAAATACCATTTGAAAAAATTATAAGATGTCAAAATAAAATCTTTGGAAAGAAAAGCAACTGTAAAGAACATAATGAAATTAAAATTTGTACAAAGGAAAATATTGTAGACATCAGTAACTCCACATGCATTCCTCATCTACTCAAAAGCCGATCGCCTAGCTGCATTACGATTAACAACCAACACATTCCCACTGTCCTAGAAGTCCTCCCAGGAATAATACTTTTAAATCGATTTAACGACACCGTTCACATCGACAAGGAGAAGATTAACTTAACTGGATCATTCGCAATCCAGTACCACAACTCCACCATTATAATAAACAACCAAACATTTCTGTCTAAAGAAATCTCCAGCGGAAAACCCCTTCCTGCAGTTCTACAACCAAATGCAACACTTACGGCCGAAGAAGAATTACTAAGCCTGGAAATGATGAAAGAACTTCACCTAAAAAACATAAACTATATCGAGACTCTAAAAAATAAAGGATTAACAACATCAATAGTCAATTTTGGGATATCTGGTATAACTTTAACTCTAATGGCAATCGGGGTACTAAAACTAACTTCAACGAAAGGCCCAAAGCAAGGGGCCAAACACGTCTCCGAATTTTTCAAAAGGGCCCCATTACAAGAGGTAACAGTTAAAAATTTCCAACAACCCGAACCACATCCTGAAGATTATCCTACTCAGACGCACGAGGACGTTCGTTTTTAAATGCGGAGGAGTTAACACGCGCTACATTTATTTTCTCTTTTTCCTTTTCTTTTGCTTTACTCAATTGTAATTTAATAAGACAAACAAGTTGTAGACATTAGGTAAGCAATTTATTTCTTAAGCGTGCCGGAAATGCAAGTAACAGAATACTGACCTGCAGGCACTAATTGGGCAATTCTTTCCAAAGAATTAAAAATGCAATACTTGCATTAATATTGTAAAACTTAGTATAATTAATTGAATTGTAAAAATAAATTTTCAGTCTAAAACTGGAGTCCAATAAAGCGGTGCATTAGCTCCGATCTTTTTTTAAAAACTCAATTCGACTTTCGAATTAAAAACTTACATAAACTATAAATTGACATACAATATAAAATAAGTGTTGATTTATCTTAAACCATTCTTTTTTTCTGAATGCAAATACCTCCTATTGACATGTACATACATATTATGTACTTATGTATATTATCATATACCATCATTTATTTACATATAAAGTATACGTTCATTTTTGAATGTATGTAATGAAAAACTTCATGAATTACTTTCAGAACTTTATTAAAATTTATTCGCGTAGCGCGCATGCACAAAACCTTTTGTTCACAACGCAGGCGCAGAAATAAACGCTCTGCGTATTTATCCTTCCCACGTGACTCGCCATCAATTCTCGGTGGAATTTTTTTTTTTTCGTTTTTAAATTTTTTTTTTTTTAATGTAATCGTAAAAACATTTGTAATAAATTTTATGTATCCGCTTATCATTTCAAAAGTAACAAAATGGTAAAAAAATAAGCAGTCGAAGAAATAAACGCACCGCCTATTTTTCCTCGCCACATGTTAGACTCGAGTTCAATTCCCGGCGCAAACTTTTTTTATAAATTTTTTTTTTTTAAATCGTTTTTTTTTTAATGTAATTGAAAAAAAAAAAATTATGTAATGCATTTTACGTATTCGCTTATTATTTCAAAAATACGAAAATAGTAAAAATTTAATTGGTTTAATGTCGAGGTGAGAAATGTGTTGTGTGTTGAGGTGAAAGATGTGTGGTGTTTCTAATTTTTGTGTGGGCAAAAGTCAGTGAGGTGTCTATAAACTCGGTGTGCTAAATGACCTTATTACAAATCTTTCAAATCTCAATTGTACTAAAAAAAGCTCACAGTAACATTTGCACCTTCTCATTGCATTAACATTCTCTGCTACAAGTTAGTACTCGAAAAAAGCTCATTTAACATTTGCGCCTTCCCATCTCATTAACATTCTCTGTAAGACGTAAGACATTCCATCTGAGCCGAATAGGTTTAATTTGGATTCGTAAGAAAACATTACCGTTTTCCAGAAATCAAAATCCTTAATTTCGAGCTCTCGGGGGAAGGCAACTTGGCTCAATTATTTTTTTTTTATAAATGGCTTCTTTCGTGCTACTCGACCATTAAAGTCCATTTCACGTAGTACGCGTCGCACTGTTTCGACGCAAAACGATTTGCCCTCTTCCTACTGAATTTCGTTGAGCAGTTTTGAAGCCGATAGCATTGGGGTTTCTTTTATTTTTCGAACAATTAAACGCTCATCACGTTCGTCAAACATTTTATTTGGGGCACATCGACCTTAATTTTGCATCCGATTTTCATGAACGAAGCGTTCAATGATACTTTGTACTGTAGCACTACTCAAACAAACTATTTCCGCAATTTTTCGCTGTGACTTTCCGCTTTGAAAATGCTTGATGACCAGTTTTCGCTGTTAAACTTAAAACTTACATAAACTAGAAATTCAAAATACCGTTAACCAAGTGACTAGCCGCCGCCACAAGTGGGATTATATTTTCATGAGTTCTGCTCTACTCATTATGTTAGCAAATCATTTAACTAAATATTTACATTAAATTTTTTTTTAAATTGCGACAATTTTTCAATCTGGAATAATTTTAATTCGTAAACTGACTGAAACTGCATGAAATAGCTGTGAGCCACTGTGTATTTTCAAACACACTGTACAAATAAAAAAAAAAACAAAATCACAATACAGTAACTTGCAGAAAACAGCACAAGTAGCTTATAAAATAGTTCTGTGTCGGACATATCAATACTAGGAGAAAATTTCGAAACAAATACTTTATGTTCTCCGACGGTGGTCAGTAATTAATTAGTATATTACTTTACGTGGCTGAATGGGTCGGTGCGAGACTACCATTCGGAATTCAGAGAGAAAACGTCGGTTCGAATCTCGGTGAAAGTTCAAAAATTAGGAAAAAGTCTGCCATGAAAAAGCTCCTCATAAAAATACCTGCCGTGCGGAGTCGACTTGAAACTGTAGATTCCTCCATTTGTGGAACAACATCAATACGCACACCACAAATAGGAGGAGGAGCTCGGCTAAACACCCGAAAAGGGTGTATGCGCCAATTATATATATATATATACCTATATATATATTTATTACTTTACGTATGTAGTTCTTCAGTTGATAAAAAGTGCGTGTAGCGTAGTGCACATAACAGAAGTGAAATTTTCAAGGCAGACAAAGAAAGAGAGAGGGACCCGAGAGAGAGTGAGATAGAAAGAGAAAGAAAATATAACTAAATAAATTCACAACATTTGCAGAGAATATAAATATACAAAATTTAGAAAACACTGAGAAGGTTCGACCGGTGTAGATAAACGCCGGACACATACCGTGGCAACAACGCGCACTACTCCGAGCATTTATCACCCGCACAAACGCAGCGATTTCAGGACCGGAGCAATGGCACATATTACCGCAAGGCAATACCAATATATCCGACGCCGGAATGGATAGCAATTTATAGTACGCACAAGCACTAACCAGGAAACGGAAATAAGCGTAAAAAAGTAGGGACCCAAAAAAAAAACGCCAAAAAAATTGGGATCAAAAAACGCCCCAAATAGTAGGCACCAAGGAACTTTAACGCCAAAAAGTGGGGACCCAAAATATATTTCCTACAACTTTGCACCAACAAACAAGCGCCAAAAAGTGTTATTTCTCACTAGAAACTAGCAACCACAAAGAAAAACTCAGGGAAAATAGCCTAAAGTGTATCTAAGATGTATATAAGGTATAGCTCTCTCTCCCCTTTTCCTCGACGGTATATCTTTTTTCTCTCTCGCGGGACCAAAATGCCCAAAACGTTGCATGACCTTGAAATTTTACTCTCTATTCTTGCTCGTCCATCGACGCCTTAGACGTTTCACTTCAAAAAGAGCAAAAAAACATATGCATATATGTATGTACATATCTGCAAGGTTAGAAACTTACTCTGAAGTCAGAGTATTTGAAGGTTACTGTACATTCAATGCTATGCGCTGGATTTCTTGAGAAGTATTACCGTATTATTTTTTTGCTGTGGAAAATGCACATACATACACACATCATATATATATATGCGCATATTTATGTACATATATAAAATCACATATTTAAATTTGCATGTGCCATCTTCCTGTGTGCCTAGTAATGAAGCGTTTTCTATAAAGGATTTTGGTTTGGTGGATGGGAATTCAAGCAAGTTTTACAGAAGATGCCTTAGACAGACATAATATATTAAAAAAATACATAACATTCTTTGCTTCTAATCACCAACAAATTCTTATCGACTGCTGCTAAATTTACATATGTATGTACATACATATGTACATTCAGAGCCTTGCTGTTAACTTTTGGTGAAAAATGTGTCTGGCGATTAGTCTTCACGAAACGAGTACCCCTCGAAACTCCACACGTTCCTGTGATTGAGACTTCTCTCTACATTAACGTTCCCTGCACATATTGATGAGAAAATATTCTAATATCCGTCCCGAAAGCCTAACGCGCATACACATATACAATATATATATATATACACATGGTAGAAAAAGTCTGCGTTCACCCAGTATTATAAAGTATTAAAATAATTTAACGTGTTTATCTTACAACTCTCAGTTATTTCTTTTCACTTATTTCCAAGAAAATTATTCATAGAGGGTATGCACAAACTTTTTTGGAGTTTGAGCTGCGTCGTGTTCAGATAACGGGATTGTAGTACAGTTACTTAAATAGGCTGAGCAGAAAAAGTGTGCGTTCATTTCGAATAGTGGCGATTATTTGCATGGCAATTACGTTAAATTTAATTTTAAATCATTCATGTAGTTGACGCCGTTAAGAACAAATCTAAAGAGGGAAAAATTGATATTAGAAATACATTTTTTGTTACTATGTACCAAAGGCGAAAAGAAATAAATATTGGTGAAAGGAAAATCATTGTAAGTTTGTGGCAAAATAGTAAGAGCTATCGTGAAATCGCGAAAATTGTTGGGAGGCAATACTCCTCGGTCCAAAGAGTGATAAACAACTTCAAGCAAACGAATTGTTTGGAATCTAAGTCTCGTTCTGGGCGTCCAAAAAAACTGATGGAAAGAGAAGAACGCAACATAACTAGTCTTGGGAAGTCTTATTCACGCGTAACAGTAAGCCAAATTTCAAAAGACATAGAAGTAAAATACCAAAAGAAAGTACATCCAGATACAGTAAGAAAAATTCTAAAAAGAATCGGATGTCATGGCAGAGTGGCCCGAAAAAACCCTTCATATCGCGAGTAAATCGACTTAATCGGATGGCTTTCGCCAAGGAATACGTAAACAAGCCACCTGTGTTTTGGAATAGTGTGATTTTTTCAGATGAGAGCAAGTTTTGCATTTTTGGGATAAAAGGTCGTAAAATTATTTGGAGGAAAAACGGAACGGCACTTGGAAAGCAAAATCTGGTACCTACGGTAAATCATGGGGGAGGAGGTGCCATGATATGGGGGTGTATGGCTAGTTCGGGCGTTGGAAATATACAGTTTATTGAGTCGATAATGAACAGACATGATTATCTCGATATTTTAAAAACGAATTTGAGAGAAAGTGCAATCAAACTGGGACTCGGTGAAAGATTTGTTTTCCAAAAGGACAACGACCCGAAACACACAGCAGAGATTGTTAGGTTGTGGTTGTTGTATAATGTTCCAAAACAACTTCGCACACCCCCACAATCACCTGACCTTAACCCCATTGAGCACTTATGGGACGTTCTAGAAAAAAAAATACGAGAGCGTACAATAACTAGCAAGGAAATGCTTAAGAACGCGCTTAAAGAGGAATGGGAAGCCATAAGTCCAGAAATAACAGCCAAACTAGTTGGATCAATGAAAAGACGCCTTCTAGAAGTCATAAAAAGGCGTGGATATCCAACTAGCTATTAATTTTAAAACATTTCTATGATCTTAAGCCTTTTATTTTATTATTATTGAAGTGAACGCAAACTTTTTCCGTTTAGTTTGAATGGCCTTTTTAATTTTATGTGATCTCATTTTAAATTTGATTTTGTTATTGGTAGCGAAATATGTGTGATAGTTACGTTTAAGTGAACTAAATAAAACTCATTAAAAAAATTTGTGAAATATTTATTGTTTTGAACTTTTTCTAATGCAAAGAATATTTGCATAGGTGAACGCAGGCTTTTTCTACTATATGTATATAATATATACAAATGTAAACAAACCTTCATCGAAGGAAAAATGTATGCATATAAAAAACAACGACTGGTGATGTTGACTGTTTTCTTCGATTGCCAAGGCGTAGTGCACCATGAGTACCTTCCATCGGGTCAGAAAGTCAATAAAGAATAATATTTATCCATTTTGAAGCGTTTGAGAGATGCTGTACGTCGAGAACGGCCGAGAATGTGGGCAAACAATTATTGGATTTTGTTTGATGATAACGCGCGATCGCACCGAGCCCAATTTGTGCTGGATTATTTGACCAAACACCAACCAAATACCATCGTGCAAGCACGGTATTCACCTAATATTGAAGGAGATTTCAGTCGATAGAGGAAATCGAAGAGGGTATACGTATATGTATGTGAATATACACTATATATGTATGTGAATATACACTATATGCGGCTTTGCGGACAGAAATATGTGATTCGCTGGAATAGTTCAAGGAATCTAACTCGCATTCAACTCGCGGCTGTCGAACAGTTAGAAAACATATTTATATATATATAAGGGTACATACATATATACAGAGCCGCGGTCCTCCGACGCGAAATATTCCAATATTGACTATTTTCGGATGGTCGAGAAAATTGGCATATGGGCGGCTCGTTTCATGAATGAAAGTACTTTGCTCTTAGAAACTTATGAATGAATTTACTTACATACATATGTTGTGATATACAATATTTGAGACTGCTCAGCGCGTCGCGACTAAAAGAATCATGGCGACTGCGACTGCGTCTACGAATGTACTTTGGCTTTGTAGTCGATAGGAGTAGAATTTTAGCTTCGTGCGACATGCGAATGTTGAGGCATGAAGTGAGACCGCTGCGTTTTTGTTGTGGTCTAGAATATTTTCGAATGCGTGGTAGGAAAGCGGCCTTTGCGCTTCGCATGCTGCTGCTTTTGCACCAATGAAACTATTTTGTTTTTGTAAGTACAATATTAGGAATATCCACTAGCGGTAGACAAAAGTCCACGGAAGCAAGAAGGCAGCGCTGTGCTCGCCCGCACACCTACAGTGAGTCAATAAAGTTTAAGTACACCTTGTTATTTCTTACAAACACTAAGAATTATCATAGTTATGTTAAAAAAAACTGCATGCAATATCTTTGTATCATTAAAAGAGTACATTGTTGTCATGAAAACCTGTTTTTTTGTTGTTCCCGTTATACATTTTAGATGCATACGTAAAATAACCCTCAATGAGCGCTAAAATTACGCAAAAAAAGTTTAAGTACAACACGCAAATTTGTATTGTTGCGTTGTTGTTTTTGTAAAAATAACGGATTTAAATTTGTTTGGGTTTTAGCAAACAAGTGTAGAAATGCTTTTGAAGCATTTTATTATTGATAATTTGTACATTTGCAAACAGGCGCTAGTTCAAAGTGGACGAAATGGGAAAAGGTAAAGAAATATCGATGGAAATAAGAAAACTGATCATCAAATTGTATTTGGAAAAAAAATCATTGCGTGAAATTGGAAGAATTGTTGGAAAAACACATTCTAGCGTACAAAATATTACTAACTTTCACAACAGCAATGGAAATGTGCAAAAGAAACCATGTTCTGGTCGCCCAAAAAAAATTTCCGAACGAGAAGAGAGATATATTTTGAATGCCATCAAAGCTGATCCCAAAAAATCTGCTCCAAAAATACATGATGAATTGCTACAAGGAACTGCAACAAGCGTCAATCCTCAGACCATTAGAAATGTACTTCATAAAGCTGGTTGCAATGGAAGAGTTCCACGTAGAAAACCTCTAATATCACCTATTAATAAAAAAAAACGTTTGGTTTTTCAAAGGAGCACTTAGAAAAGCCAGATTCCTTTTGGGATAACGTATTATTTAGCGATGAATCTAAATGTAATATTTATGGACCGGATGGAGCGACAAAAATATGGAGAAAGCCTAATGAGGAGATGCAGATAAAAAATTTAATACCGACTGTCAAACACGGTGGCGGTAACATAATGATTTGGGGGTGTATGGCGGCAGCTGGTGTGGGTAAAATGGTCTTTATTGAAACTACTATGGATAAGCATTCATATCTAAGCATTTTACGCAGCAACCTTAAGCAAAGTGCAACGCAATTGGGGCTCGATGAAAATACATTTCTTTTTCAGCAGGATAACGACCCCAAGCACACGTCATATTTAGTTAAGGAATGGCTCCTTTACAACTGCAAACAACTGCATACTCCCCCACAATCACCGGACCTAAATCCCATTGAACATGTCTGGGATTTGTTAGAAAAAAGAATTCGGAAACATAATATAACCTCAAAGGGATCGCTTAAAAATGCGTTATCAGAGGAGTGGGGCAAAATCGCAGAAAATCACACTAAAAGGTTAGTAAGAAGCATGCGTAGACGCTTACAAGCTGTTATCGATGCAGGTGGAGGACCAACAAAATATTAATTTATTCCACGTTTTTTGTTTTTGTTCTTTTTTTAATATTATTTATAAAGTGTACTTAAACTTTTTTAATGTGAAATCACGATAGTGCAAAGTTTTTTGTTTATTATTTTTTAAAGCTAGTATGTAATGAATTGAAAAGAATGATTTTATGTTCCTTACTTTATTTACAATGTGAAATATACAAGCTCTAATAAATTTTTATGTAAATTGAATGAAACATATGCATTTTTTTATCTGACTGATGTGTGTACTTAAACTTTATTGACTCACTGTATGTATGTTTGCATGAAGCTACATGTGTACATATGAATACAAATATTTTGTAGCGAACTTACATTTGCGGACAAAACTCTACGTACGACCCCTTTGTTTCTTTATTTCACCCGAACTAACGCATTTAAGAGAAATGTAATGATACATTTATTTTTTAAGTCTACTTATGTAACAAATGTAAAAAAAAAATTATTTTCAGTATTTACTTTAAAAGTTATTCACGAAAAACCAAAAAAAGGCACTGACAAAAGTGTACATACGAACTTAGAAAATAAGAATTATTCGGAAAACTGATTAAATTTGCGGAAGTTAATATTTTGTTGGGCCACCACCAGCATCGATGACTGCTTGCAAACGTCTGGGCATTGAAGCTGCTAAGTTTTCAAGCTCCTCCGCCGAGATATTCTGCCATTCCTCCAGCAACTTCACTTTGAAGAAACATGCTCAATAGTGTTTAAGTCCGGGCTTTGTGGAGGTGAATATAGTTGTCGTGGAGCATAATACAGCAGCCAGTCCTTGACGATTTGCGCAGTATGCTTCGGGTCATTATCTTGCTGGAAGATCCAGCTCGAGCCTATGCCTAGTTTGTCCACGGATGGCATCAGGTTTGGTTCCAAAATGGTCTTGTATTGGAAGCCATTAATATTTCTTTTAATGAAAACGAGGTTTCCAACTCCTGTGGCTGCAACTGCTCCCCAAACTATGACACAGCCACCACCATGCTTTACAATCGGAATAAGATTTCTAGGATCCATTTTTACTCATAAATGAATAAAACTAATTTCCAAAATTCTATTCCCTTATTAACGAAACTGCTCAGTCTGACTACTTTTTAACGAAAATGTGGAGTTTATGTCATCAGTGTTAATTAATTTTAACGAAATAATGTTGCTGCTTTTTTTGTATAGTAGCTATAGCCGAATGAGTAGATGCTTGACTAAAACTTGAAAATTCGTGAGTTCAAATCTCCGTGGATGTAACACCGAATTGGTGTGTAAAAGTTTTTTAATGAAAACAAATAAATATTGAAAATTCGTGAGTTCGAATCTGAATGAAAACACAAAAATATAAAGTTTATAATTTCTAAATAAAACAATTTAACGAAACTCTTCAGACTGATTACTTTTTAACGAAAACGAGGAGTTATTGAGGAGTATGTGCTGATCACTTTTTGATGACGACAATGAGTAGTTTAGAGCTCAGTAGATTTATTTTTCAGATATAAGAAATTGCTATTGGTAAAAGAAAGATAGAATATCACACCGACAATGGGAAACTATCAAAACTTTCCCATGACTAGAACAAAAATGTGTAGTTGGATGAGGATAGTGATGATGATAATATGAGTGCTTATATGATAGTCAGCTGTCTTGTAGGGTATGAATGTGATGTGCTGTGACAAGCGAATAAATAAGTCAAGGTTATTTGGGCATACATGCATATCTACGTATATACATACATATGTAACAAGCCGTCAAATACATAAACTATAAATTGTAATACAATATAAAATAAGTGTTGATTTAAAAAAATTTATGGTGTCTATAATAGTTCTCGAGATATTGCGATTTTAGTGGAAGCGCACACCGTGAAGTTCGCGGTTACGCAGCGCGGGAGTAGAAAAACGCGCACAGACCTGCAGCAGTCTGCTCCAGTCACTTCATACAGGAACACATAACGCAGCGCGCATTGCACACCTGTTACCTAAACCGTGCGTGCGCGCTTCCACTAAAATCGCAATATCTCGAGAACTATTATAGACACCATAAATTTTTTTTTTTTCAAAATAAAGGTTAAATCATAAGGAATCGTTACGTGTATAACAGAAAATCTAAAAAACTGGCCAAATCAACTAAAAATTGATTCAAAAATTTTTTTTGACTTTTTTTTGGTCAAAATTTCGAAATTTTTTTTTTAACATAATACTAATTTAAACTACTTATTTGTTTCTATATTGTCTGTAAATTGCATTGAAATCCATCCAACGGTTCAAGAATATTGATTTTTGAAAAAAACACGGTCCCGATTTTCAACATGGTGTAGATGACTCAATTTTGAAAATTTTTCAAAATCCTTTACGCTCGAATGTATCTTACCTAGAACTAATATTTCCCAAAGTTTCAAAGAAATCGAAAGACCACTTGCAAATCTCATATTTTCTGACGGAGTCTTACCCATATGCAAATTTACATTTGTGAAAATATATCGAAAAAAAATTTCCAACCATTGTGCTGTTGTTATGAACAGCGCTGAACAGTTCACATACATATACACTACCGGTCAAAAGTTTGGGTTCACTTGAAAAATTGTAAAAATATTTCAAATAATCATGATTTTCTTCGTCAAAGATTTTTTAATATTGTTATTTTACAGAAAGTAATTGTGTTCAATACAAAATATGTTAACTTTTAAAGAAACCCGCAAGTATTTGTTCATATTTTCGTTTCCTCGATTCGTTTCCTTTAGCTCGTATTACAGCGTCGCATATTCTGGGCATCGTATCAACTAATTTACGCAAAGATTCTGCTGTTATTTGATTTCAGCAATTTTGTAGAAATGTCCAAAGTTGTTTTGTATTAGTAGGTTGCAATATTCTTACTTCTCTGACCAACTCGTCCCACAGCAACTCGATCGGGTTACAATCCGGCGACTGAGGATGCCATTCCATTTATTTGAATTGTTTTTGATTTTCTTTGGCTGCAATGTAATCCTGGCAAAATTTTGAAGTGTGCTTAGGATCGTTATCCTGCTGGAAAACGAATCCGCTGCCCACAAGTCTTTTCCCACACGGAAAAGCGTACTTTGACTCTTCACTTTCAGTCAACATTTTCTTACCAGGATGTTTTGGCTTGTTTGCGATTCGTTTTTCGTCATTATAACGTTTTATTTTCTTTTTTATACTAGTGCGTGACCTTTATTATCAAATTTCGTAGTGGTTTGAGGAGCCATTTTAGGCTCTCTCTTAATTCGCACGCGCAACTAATAAGTCGATCACATGAACAATATATTCAAACCAACTACACAGACAAAAATTTACAAACATTTTTCATGAAATACCGTTATATGAGTTGTTTTAAATGAGTCGGTCATTTTCAGTGACGCGTCATTTTTCACGTGTTTTGTTCCTTCTATATCTATACTTTAAGAAAAATAAAATTGAAAAAGAAAATGTAAGTTTTTGGAATTATAGCACGTTTTGAAAACTTTTTATATGTGGGCCGATCACTGTATATTTGCTGTGTGTATGTATGTTCATTTGCTACAGCAAAAGATATTACGGTAAAACTTCTCAAGAAATCCAGCGCGCATTCATAGGCACAGCGCACATTCATAGGAACAGCATTGAATGTACAGTAACTTTCAAATGTGTACAGTAACCTTCAAGTACTCTGATTTCAGAGCAAGTTTCTAACCTTGCAGATATATGCATATGTTTAGTGCACTTTTTATCAATTGAAAAACTACATATGTATATACGTAAAGTAATATACTAATTAACTATTTGCCTACTGTCAGACAACATAAAATAATTGTTTCGAAATTTTTTCTCAGTATTGAAATGTCCGACACAGAATATGTTTATAAGCTTCTTGTGCTGTTTTCTGCAACTTACTATATGCTCATACGCGCACTTGACGCACGGCAGCTGCGGTTGTCGAGCGTTTAGAAAGACATATGTATTTACATACATATAAGAGTATACATAGGTATATACTGAGCTACGGTCACTCGACATGACAAAAATTCAAAATTTACCAAATATTGGCAAATAATTCTACGCGAAATATTCCAATATTGACTATTTTCGAATTGTCGAGAAAATTGACATATGGGCGGCTCGTTTTATGAATGAAAGTACATAAATGCTGTTAGAAGTATGAGCTCGAATTTATCAATGAATTTTTTGATGATGAGTTTTTGTTGTACAGTACAATAGTTGAAACTGTTCGGCGCCGCCGCGACTATTCAGCACTATGACAACTAGAATGAGGGCCGCTACGGCTGCGGCTATTAATGCATTTTGTCCGTGTAGTCGCTAGGCATAGAATTTTAGCGTTGGACGACATACCCATTTACAGGAATAAGGCGAGTGGCCCGTGTGTGCGGTTGTATGTACATGCATACGTGTATATTAATAAGCATTGTTTTGCTGGAAGTTCAAATATGTACTTACATAGGCTAAAGCATCAAGTGTGCATACGCACATGCAAATATGTACAGTGGCTCACAGCTTATTTCGTGTGCCCGTTTATCAAAATAAAAAAGTTTAATATTTTTGTATAAACTTTATTTAGAAAAAAAACGTTAACGTACATTCAAAGATAAATTATTTCTTGTTACAAACATACATAAATAAACTTAAATTATTTCTTCTTAAATAATATATTTACAGCAAAATCAAAATTATAAGAAAATCCACGTCACACCTTATTTCGTGTGCTTAACCAAACTAGAAAAAACATGATTTTTTTTTTTAATTTATTATGTTTTTACTAATCTAATATTTTGTAGGGTAGCCTTTTTGTTTTAATACAGCTTTTAACCGGGATTGCATGGAGCTAACAAGTTTTCCAGTGTATTCAGGAGATATTTTCTCCCACTCCACTTGCAATGCTGTTTTTAGATCTTGTTTGTTGCTTATGTTATGTTTTATAATTTTTTGATCCAGAATATTCCATAAATTCTCAATTACATTGAGATCAGGTGATTGTGCTGGCGTTTTTACCACATGAGGGCAATTCCATATAAGCCACCGTTGCACTAATTCCGACTTATGCTTCGGATCATTGTCCTGATAGAACCTGAACCTGTCCCGAATGCTTAATTTTTCAGCACTTTGTAGTAAATTATTTTTTAATAAATTCAAATAAATAAATAAATCCATAATTTCGTCGATAAAAACCAAGTTTCCGACACCAGCTGTTGACATGCAGCCCCAAACCATTACATGGCTCCCACCGTGTTTTACTGTACCACGCAGATTCTTCGGGTCCAGCTCCGCGTTGAGCTTACGCCAAACGAAAGACTTTCCATCGGAACCAAAGAGGTTGAATTTGCTTTCGTCGGCGAAAATAACGTCATTCCAAAATGTTTGGTCTTTATTAACATGGTTTTCGGCAAACTCCACCCTTAATCTTCTGTTATGCTCATTAACAAACGGTTTGTTTCGAGCTGTACGACCATGGAAATCAGCTTTGCGCAGAATTCTTCTTATTGTTTCAGGATTACATGACTTATCAAGTACTTTTTCAACCTCTTTTGTCAAAGCTGGCGCACTAATTCGTGGGTCTTTTTTAATTTTTCTTAATATCCACCTTTCATCAGCTTCTGTAAAAATTTTGTTTGGAGCTTGGCGGCCTTTGTCAACCACTCTTTTTTCACGAGAAAAGCGTTGAATAATGTACTGTACTGTGGAAGTACTTAAACTTACAATTTCAGCAATTTTTTTCTGCGACTTTCCATTTTTGTAATGCGTAATCACTAATTCGCGCCTTTCAATCGACGTACGACGACCCATCACGGTATTTTTAAATTAAGCTGGACAACCGACTACTTTCAATGTGTAAACTAAATAAGGATATAATCCAATATACTATGCAAAACAAATTTCCTATAATTGCTAACCGGTTTACTGGCGCCGATAACGGTAAAAGTGAACACACGAAATAAGCTGTGACGTCAATTTACCTAGTATTCTGTTTTTGTTGTAAATATTCTACTAAAGCCGAAAAAATTTGAATGCATTTATACATGTTTGTAATTAGAAATAATTTATCTTTGATTGTGCATTTAAATTTTTTTTAAAGTAAATCAAATAAAAATAATTTTACAATTCTTTAGTTTAACATACAGCCACACGAAATAAGCTGTGAGCCACTGTAGATGCAGAAGCAGAGGAGAATTGTTTTGGCATTTGTTAGGCAGGAACTCGATCATTCGGATATTTACTCCCTAATTATTGGATGAAATATGACAAAGCGATGCTCGTCAGGTATGTAGGTCATGTTGCTTCAGTGCATACATATGCGTGCAACACTATATTTATTAATGATGCAATTAAACTTAGTTGTCCCACAGATGCAAATACGTTTATTTGTAGTTTTCTTTTATTTATTTTAAATTTTAAAGTTTTATACTATCTATAAAATGCATACATACATATATGTAATAATCCCTGTAATAAATGTAAATTGAAAAAAAATTCGTTTGGCAAAAGAACAAATAAATGCATATTCAAATGTAAATATGATATTGAATTGAAGATGCAATTGAACTTTTGCACAAACATAACTAACAAAATATATGTGTATATTCAGTGGCGGCGCTAGTTGTCGGCGACGTCGGCTACACGGCTACACACACTGCCCGACACGATATCTGTATTGGGTGAAAATGTTTGTAAGTAATGTGTGTGGCATTTCCCAGCAAGAAGAGTGGCGGTCAGGTTACCCTTCACGTAACCGCCACGCGTGGTCGTTAAACTATCACTAACCACGCCCCTTTACAATCACTTTGTTAAAAGCGTTGGGAAAATCGTGCCAAAAATTTTGTGTACGTGTGATTTTTTATCCCTTTCATACATATGGATTCGTTTGCCAGTGCCAGTTTCATATAAACGTAGCGACGAACAAAATAACTTTTAGGCCAGCGCCGGCAGCATAGCGCGATAGCCGAGCGGCTAGCAATGCAACTTTCCAATCCAAAATCCCCGGTTCGAGTCACAAACAAATTTTTTTTTTTTTATATTTATTTCATTTTGTTTTAGTTTAATGGTTTTCTTTTACAAATTGACGACAAATATAACGTAAATAACATTTATTTAACTCTATTAATATATTTACACTTATATTTAAGAAACTGTGTTTTCACGAAACTATTTTAATAACAAAAGTACGTTTACATTTAATTTGATTAGTATTTTTGATTAGTAATTTATTTATTTACTAGTTATTAGTATACCTACTTCTTTATATATATTATAATTATATTTAAAAAATTATATTAAGGCAAAATTAGTGTGAAAATAGTATAAACTGTAATATTCGAAGGCAAAAGGTAAATACATTCATTGATTAATAGTTAATTTTACATTTTTTTTAGTTCTAATTAATAATTTATTTACATATAACTTTTTTATATATATTAAGTGTTAAATATTATTTTTTATTTAAATTCCGCTGCCGAAAATTTCGCTGCTGAAAACGGTGGTGACTAAGCTCAATTGACCTACGAATGTTCTTCTCGTAAGTTGCTCGTCCGCATAGCTGAAAAATATCTGAAACAAGAAAACAGATACAATGTTATAGATGCGGTGTATATATGTATATATGTTAATTTTTTTTTTAATTTTTGTGCAAAATTTTAGAACTAGTTAATATATTTACCATATTACAATTTTAAATAAAGTGAATAACCAAAAACAAAAGAAAGTACAAATTTACCTACCAAAAAGTATGTCCGAAACAAGAGAATATTGGGACAATGCTTCCTTGTTGCCCCTACCATCCCAGTTGCAAAGCGACAACATTTCATCACTATAAAGTTGACGAAGCAAATCGTCAACAGTCGTTTCAGGACCCTTAATTTTCAAAAGTAAAGTTTTCTAAAAATTAAAACAAAAACATCTATTAGACAAGAACGAAGAAATTATTTTTTTACTAACCATTGCCTCAAGATATTGTTGTTGCAGCAGCTTTTTTTCAAATTCTTCAGCTGCAGCTAGCGTTTGCAATGGTAATGTGGACGATATTTCCGTTTGAATTTCATCCACTTCTTCTCCAGTCATTTTACAAACAGAATGATGAATCCTGCGGAGTAGGACCTTACATTCACGCACCGTCTTAAATTGTGTTAGCTGCTCACTGGCTTCGATTTTCTGTATAGGCCCCTATTATGAGCAACATTCGATCTTCGACTGTAGTCGAAAGTGCTGATCGAACGAATTTTCATTTGGTATTATGGTGCTCATTCGTTGAAGAATAGGACTATTGTGAATTTCGATCGCTCGACGCATTTACAATAGATAATTTTTTCTCAGCTGATACAGCAAATCAAAATAAAAGAAAAAGCGATTGTCTTGAAATTCTTTGCCAACATTATTTTTAAAAGTTAAAAAAAGTAATTTACGTGAAAATGAGTACAACGGAGTTGTGGTTCGACGATTCATCGGACGATGAAAGATTAGTGGAACTAGCTAGAAGTAGGAAACAGTTGAGGGACGCATCCAACCCCCTAGAAATGGCTTCCACTGAGTAAGTTCAGAATTTTCAAAATGTGTTGACGTACTTAATATTACAGAAATTTCCTTACAGATTTTTAAAGAACTTTAGATTATCTAAAGAGGCATTTGTGAACCTACTGTCCACTACAGAAAACCAGTTGCAGCAGTGCACCCGAGCCAAATCGATTCCTAATATTTTAAAGCTAGCCACAGTTCTGCGATTTTGTGCTCAGGGATCGTACCAATTGAGTATTGGTAACGAAGGTATGATAGGACTTGCTCAACCCACTGTTTCTGTTGTGCTATCAGAAATAATAGATGTCCTGGAAAATTATATTTGCCAAAGATGGGTAAAATTTAGTAGCACAGAGGCTGATCTGCAACAAAGAAAAGCACATTTTTATAGCAAATACCGGATTCCAGGAATAATTGGCTGTGTTGATGGCACGCATGTTAAAATTGTCGCTCCCAGGAAAGAAGTTCAGCATTTGTATTACAACAGGAAGGGATTCTACAGCATTAATGCTATGATTGTAAGTAGACATTTGCATATATTTAAATATGAGTCATAAATTCTAAATGCGAATAATGTAAATTTTAGGTTTGTGATCATACAATGAAAATAACCTATATAAATGCGAAAAATCCAGGAGCTACTCATGACTCCATGGCTTTCAACATGTCGCCATTGAAAGCGCATTTAGAGGAGCAACATCTCAATGGCCGTCGCAATACTTGGCTCCTCGGTATGTAATAAACACCAATTGAAACTCCGTTTTTAATAATTTTTGTCTGTCTCAGGTGATGCTGGATACGCTCTTAAACCTTATTTAATGACCCCGTTCAGAAACTCTGAGGAAGGGTCTCCACAAAGGACCTACAACAAACAACATGCCAAAGCGAGAAGTATAATTGAGAGAACAATTGGAGTCCTGAAAAATCGATTTAGATGTTTGTTGCAGGCAAGAGCTCTTCACTATTCTCCAAAAAAAGCAACACAAATTATTAATGTGTGTGCAGCTTTGCACAACATTTGCTTGTTTTATAATGTTCAACTTCCGGATGAAGAGTTATCCGACGAGACCCTCAACGATGATGCTGCAGATATTGAAGTGGAGTCAAATAACGGAGAAGCAGAACACATAAGAAATGAAATTCTTAGAATATTATAAAAAAATCTAAAAAGTATTAAATAGAAATCTTTATGAAACAGTTTCTGTTTTATTTTTGTTATAAATTTTCTTTATTCAGTTATTCGTCATTCGAAAAAAATATGTATTTCAGCTCTACGTATTTCAATTTGCTATTTAGTTCAAAATCAATCTCATTTCTTTAATAAAAAACATTAATTCATTTGTTTAACCTACTTTAAATATATACAGTCTTTTCCTTATACTAATATAAAACAAAAAATATCACTTCAGTTTCTTTAAGGCACGTAGCTTAAAGCTATGTAAATATAAAAATTAATTCATTTGTTTAACCTACTTTAAATATATACAGTCTTTTTTCCTAATACTAATATAAAACAAAAAATATCACTTCAGTTTCCTTAACACTAAATATAAAAATTATTTCGATAGCAATTTCTTTTTGATCTCTAAAATCGCTACTTTTAATTGTAGTTTTGATCTGCGGTCTTGTTGCTTCTTCAGAACTTCTTCTTTGTAAACGCGCAATTTCTCCCGTTTTAGTTGCAAGAGTTCGTCGGTTGCGTTTTTTTTTAACTCGTAATTTTTTTTTGAGTATTCCGCTGTTTCTGCAGCACTTTGCTTGATTTTGTGCAATGTAGATATCATTTGTTCATAAAATTGTTTTTGGCCATCAGTCTGCAACTCCAGTAACCTCAATCTCTCTGCTTTTTGAGACTTTTTGTTTGTTCTGGTTTTTTCTGCTGGCTCCTCGTGAACATTTAAATTTAAATCTACTTCACTTTCCTCATAGTTTTGGACCAGAAGCTCTGGGCTAGGATTTGACGCGGACAAAACTGTGAACTGGTCACTGGTAGTTGTATCCAGGCCAAATTCCACCCCAGGCGGATTTATGCAGACATCAAATTGCAGCAAACCGATTATGCTTTCTTCGGTACTTGAAAGTCCCTGAAGTTTGTTAGGGCCCCCACCTGTTGCTCGGAGCTCAGCTTTGTTTTGGGACATTTTTTTTTTCGCTTTTGACTTCATGTCAGCCCATACCTGCCAAGGAAAAAATGTATTTCTATAAACATCACACGAAAAAAAAACCATTATTAACCTTAATCCATTTTGCTGCCGTTCTAATTGGTGGTCCCAAGCAAATCAGCTCCGTTGTGAATTCTTCCCATTTTTTCGCTGCATGTACTTTGTTGCAAATCCCTTTGGCAAATTGTGGATGCTCTTCCATTAATGCAACTAGCCTTTCTAGTTGCTGTTTGGTACTCACGACTTTCGACCTGCATAAAATTAACAAAATTAGTATATATTTATTGTTTTGTTACTATAAAACCATAAATAATCGCAAACAACTTACATTTTAACAAGTTTTCCCACAGTACGCTCCACAATCGAAAGCAAAATGGCATTCGACTCTAAATTCGGTATTCAACGAAAATTTCGACAGCGTTGCACCGCTCATAATACCAAATTGACATTCGATTTTCGATCTTCGACAACCAACGAATATCGAAGATCGAATGCAACTCATAATAGGGGCCATAGTTATCAAAATAAGAATGTAAATAAATAGTTTGATACGACAGTGGTATGCCGCTAAATACGTACATTTTCATTAAATATGTTTTCTAAATTAGTTAGTCGCTTGCCGAAATGAAAGAATTGGTCCATAACTATTTTCTGGTTTTCCAATAATTTTGCTTGGTTTGTTAAAACCGTTTTTAACAATTCCTCAACTGCTGGGAAAAATTAAAAATTTAAGTTTAAATTAACAATATAAATATAATATATATATATGCATTTAAAATACCCTTGTCGCCAACTGGCTGCTGAGCCTCAATGCCAATGCTTTCTTCGCTGAACAAAAACTCCATATCTGTAATAATAGCATAAAAAAACAGCAGTATCAAATTTCTTAATATTTTAAATGTTAAATCTAATTTTCAAAAACGTGGAAAAGGTGATGCAGAACTGGTATAAGTAAGTGTTTGACTTCATGGGGTATGCAAAAGTATTTGTATGCAATGTCCTCTTTGGGTATTTTTATTTCTTCATTACCTAATTGATCACCTAATATTATACCTAGTGCCGGAGAAGATTGTACCGGTTGGTCAAAATAGTTTTCTAATTTGCCAAAACTGTACCCTATTAAATAATCACCTATACCTATTATTTTGACAGGCCCAACTTTTCTGCTAAAACAGTAGGAATCTTTTTCTTTTTTGTGATCAATTTTGAAAGCACCAATTTTTGAAATATTCTCGACATCATTTCCTTCTTCTAGCCTAAAATGTATTTGCTCAAGAATTTTGTTTGGCTTTTTAACGATTTTCTTTAAATATTGCATATAGTTTTCAAACTTATATGCCGAAAAACTATCAAGAGTTCCATACTGCCTAGCACAATCTGTTATGTGCAACAACCCATGCACATTATAACTAACTAAATAGTCACCAAAGATTTGCCCAAACAAATGAACAAACTCCTGCAAAATATTCTGTGCTACGTCTGCTTCAGTTTTTAATGATTTTTGGCTTGATAATAGCCGTATTCCAGTGTGCAATAGGAGGAAGAGAAAGTAAAAATCACTACCAATACAGTCTTTTAATACAAAAATTCCAATATACAATTTTTATTGTCTGTATTCCGTCGATTTCCAATTATTGATTTCATTGAAATCCCTGCACACGTGACCAAAATCTGTAGGAACATATTTTGACAAAAAATTAATTTTTTCATTAATTTTAGTGACATTAGCTCTCTTCATTAACAACTGAGTCAACTTTTTAGTTACACCAAGATCGACTAGGTGCATTGGATCAAGTGGAAATTGCGACACCATTTTAAAACCTGATTTTTCTAAAATGCTTTCGCAAGTTCTAAAAGTAGAACTATGATGTGCCGGTTCTGCTCTATATTTAAAAGAAACATCAGAGCGTAGGTTATGAACTTTTTTCGAAAAGCAAATCCTTTCATTTACATAACTTCCTACTTGATCACACTTTGAGCAACTATTTTTACCATTGTGAGACTGTACACCTGTGACAAAGGCACGGGCAGGTGTATCACAGCAAAATAAACGGATATCAAACTTTTTCTTTATGGGATTTGATCCCACTTGAAGTCCGTTTTCTTTCAAATAAATTACTTCCTCACAAAAATCTTTTAAGTAATCATTGACGTTCCACGGTTTTTCCGTCCCAGAAAAGCAAGCAATGGTAAAAGGGTACTCGTTTGGAAAGCCAACGATTGCTCCAAGGATGGGCCACAAAACTTTACTTGAACTGTTATACAACTTAAGCCCATCAATGCCTACGTCAATTTTTACTTCATCCTTATCGTGAAGAAAAGCAAATGCGCCTATTTTAAAATGGTATTGGATACCGCGATATAAAAATTCCCCACTTGGAATGGATTGAATCACAGCTTTTTTTTTATTTGTTTTAAAAAGAGTTTTAGCTGACAGGGGCAAATCTTTGACGCCTATTCTCCTAAGCACTTGAAGTAGATGTGTAACTACATTATGGGACACCCTATTTTCTATAGCCCATTTTTTTATTTCAAGCGCACTATCACCTTCCACCGTATCATTTTCGGGAGCACTACCGCTAATTTCACTGGACATTACTGACACATTGGAATAGTCTGAGCTACTCTCCTCCAAAAAAATTTCACTATTACCACCTGTATCATCACAAACACTAAGGACTCGCGAATATTTTTCCGCACTTGCCCTCCACTCTCTATTCTCGCAGCTCATTAAATTTGCAAAAGTTTTTTTATTCATTATAGGTACTTACCCCTTTTTTAATCAGCAAAGCACAACAAAAACACCACAATACAATATTGTATAATAATTATATATAATTATAACTTTTAACTTTAATTATAACGTTTCAGAGCGAAATTCGCGCGCACAATATGAATATCAATGACAATTTTTTGACAATTTGATTCGCGGCCTACTTTGATCTTTTTGACTTATTGCTTTGACAGCCACTTATCGTTTTCTTTTGTTCTATTTCTATTGATGCAAAAATGAGAAAAAATATATGAATAAAGTTTGCTTACTGCTTACACATTTGCCAAAGGTTGACAATTTGATTCGCGGCCTACTTTGATCTTTTTGACTTATTGCTTTGACAGCCACTTGTCGTTTTCTTTTCTTCTATTTCTATTGATGCAAAAATGAGAAAAAATATATGAATAAAGTTTGCTTACTGCTTACACATTTGCCAAAGGTGACAGAGAATCAAAAAAAAAAAGTCGATTTCCAAACAAATACGAGTGCATATGTGTTAGTAACAAATAAAAAAGTGTAATTGTGTTAGAGTTTCGGTCACGCAGGTTTTGCTGGGTTATCATTTATTTATTAATTGAATTCATGGGTGCAGGTAAACCTATGAATACAATAAATAAATCAGTTATACGTGCAAAAGATCTTAGTTTAGCATATATACAAACATAATGTGTGTGTGTCCTCTTCATTATGAGCGTCCAATACCAATATCGAGCGCTCGATTTCGCGCACGGCGCACGAGACTCTGGACGGGGAATCCCGTGTTGTTTAGTTTATTTATCTATCCGAGTATTTCATTTGTCTGTGAGAGTAATTTTCTTCATACGGCAACTTGCAGACTCGCAAGCGCAAAGTTTCTTTTTATTGTATTGTAAAGTCATCACCCCGACGTTCTAGTGCACAGTTCTAGTGGGTAAAAGTTTTACGTTGTTTGTTATTAATTTCATACCTAATGTTAAGGTAAGTCAACATAAACTTTTTAACGACTTTCACGATAGTATATTACAACCCAAGGCCAGAAAGTTGGATTTCCTGGCGGGTGTGAGATAGTGGCCGAAATGAAGCCAAGCCGGCCACGAAAGTCTTGTAATCCGCTAGAGCGCGCTGCGGCTCGAGCAGGCCTCAAAAGTCGCTCTTCATGGAGTCAAATGCGGCCAGAAACACCGTACTTTCGGCTGAGTGAAAAATTATTTCTTCAAAATCAATAGTTACCTATACCTTTTATAAGTCGTAAATACTCGTACTATTAATAAAGAAATAGATTCAATTTTATATTTACCTAGATAAGTAAAGTACGTATCTACTTATTTTTAAACCTGCGCTAGTGTTTTTTCTCGAAATAATAGAAATATTTCACCTCCCGACCAATGCCTTCGAGTATATTTTGTATGCGTCAAAATTCGTAACAAGCTACATCTCATGCGGTGTTCTTACAATAAGTACAAAATCATATGAATGAATAGGTACCTACAACGAATTATTTCACTTCTCCATAGAAAGACCTTGCTTATAATAAGTTGCTTCTGCATTACGTATTCAACAAAATAAGTAGGTTGGTACTATTTACCTTTGCCCTCTTAATAGTAACCATAAAATAAAAATATTCGTTCTGTGGCATGTACGTACATACATATGCAGGGTGGTCATGGATAAAGTGCAAATACCATTGAGACCATAGGCCCGCGACAGATCAAGGTGGCGCCCTTAGGGGAGGCCTATATCCAGCAGTAGATGCCTACCGGTTGAGATGATGATGATGATGATACAAAGCTGACTCGTAAATTTTGTATAGTCGTTTTGTTTTCATTTCCGACAAAAAGTTTGACAAAAAATGTTCCGGGTATGTATCGTAATCCATGGTTTTCGTATTTTCACTTTATCCAGGACCTCCCTGTGTAATAATCATCAACCAACTCTTATAATCTATATCCTGTAACATTGCGTTATTCCCAAACTTAACTAAAAAATATATATAAAAAATAAGATTCTGCGTAAGATTTTTGGACCTTTGCATGTTGGCAACGGCGAACATCGCAGACGATGGAACGATGAGCTGTATGAGCTTTACGATGACATAGACATAGCGCAGCGAATAAAGATCCAGCGGCTACGTTGGCTGGGTCATGTCGCCCGAATGGATACAAACGCTCCGGCTTTGAAAGTATTCGATGCGGTACCAGCTGGTGGTAGCAGAGGAAGAGGGCGGCCTCCTCTGCGTTGGAAAGATCAGGTGGAGAAGGACTTGGCTTGGTGTGTCCAACTGGCGCCGGTTAGCACGAGAAAGAAACGACTGGCGCGCTTTGTTAAACTCGGCCAAAATCGCGTAAGCGGTTATAGCGCCAATTAAGAAGAAGAAGAACTAAAAAATATTTAAGGTTATCATGTCTGGAGGACCCTCTAGAGACAGAGATATAGGGAGAAAATGGGAATCCGGTGCGTCAAAAAGAAAAAGAAAGGCTGAAACGGTTGTATCCAACCAAGCATTGAGTTCCAGTATGATGAAATTTCTTAAAAAGCCTTCTTCAAGTGCCACTGCTTCAGAGTCATGTGATGAATCTTTATTTTCTGAAACAGAATCAACAACATAGTTCAATGAAACTTTTAGTCAAATTTCTGATACAACTTTACCTTCACCATAGAGTGAATCTGCTGTGACCCAAATTTCTGAATCCAATAAAGAGTTAGAAAGTGAGTATATGTGTGAGTCAGAAAATCAAGAGCAAGAAGTTCATTTAAGCGAGCCATTAATAGACCTAGATCCGGGAAGTGGGTATTGCCACTAAATGATGCGCAGCGCCATCTCTTAATTCAAAACGGTCCCGATCAAGACCTAGAGAAATCTGATGAAAATTACCCAAAAGACCAAAGTAAAAGACATTTTTCTAAATTTCATTATACTAGAAAATTGAGTAACGGCGAAACTCAACATCGCAGATGGTTAACTTACTCCATGTCTCAAGATAAAGTTTATTGCTTTCCATGTAGACTTTTTTCACATTTGCAGACACAGATAGTAAAAGAAGGATGTTGTGATTGGAAGGATCTGAGTCGGATACGGCAAAGACATGAACAAAGTCAAGGACACATGGAGTGCATGATGAAATGCACGGAATTCTTTAAAGGAATCAAACAGATATTGATAGATTGATAGATTGATAGATATAATAAACTACTTGGCCTCACACAATTTGGCATTTAGAGCTCATCGAGAATCCTTGAAATTGAACAATAGTAAAAATTGTGGCAATTTTTTAGACTTAGTTAAGTTGTTATCTAAATATGATCCGACATTACTGGAGCATATGCAACGTATTAATGAAAAACAACTTAATCAACATTATCTGAGCCACGACATCCAAAACGAATTAATTACTTTAATGTCTAAATTAGTTATTAACGAAATTATATACAGGGTTAAACAAGCAAAATACTATGCCATCTTGCTCGATTGTACCAGGGACGTAAACCGTGTTGAACAAATGTCAATAATATTAAGATTTTGCAATTTGTAAACTGGAGCTGTAGAAGAACATTTCATTGGGTTTATTGACGTCGCAGAAACAACAGGAGAGTATTTAACAAAATCAATATTACAAGAACTGGAAAGAAATGATCTAGATATCCAAAACTGTCGAGGACAAGGATATGATAATGGCGCCAATATGGTCGGAATTAGGAAAGGTGTCAAAACAAGAATACTCAATATAAATCCAAGAGCATTATTCACACCATGCGGATGCCACAGTTGGAATTTACTTTTGATAGATGCAGTGAACTCTTCAACGACAGCCAAAACATTTCTCGGCTTTATCAATAAAATCTATGTGCTGTTTTCAAAGTCAAGGAAGCGTTGGGAGATAGTAAAAAGTAAATTAAAATTGACTTACAAACTCTGTCTGAAACGAGGTAGGAGAGTAGAATCGGAACAGTAAAAGCAATATTTTTAAAATTTGATGATGTCATCGAATGTGTGAATGAAGTGAAAAATAAAACTGATGCTTCCGAAACTCTAAGCGACAGTGAAGCAGTCCTAAAAGAAATGTTAACTTTTGATTTTATTGTTGCATTACACGTGTGGTATGAGGTTTTGCTACGTGTAAATAATATAAGTAAACTATGGCAATCGGTTCAAGTCAATTTGCAAGTCGCTATTTATACTTAACGTTCATTTTGTAGCTAGATTCAAGAATTCCGAAATACAGGATTTGAAAAAAGCGTAACAGAAGCTAGATAGTACTTATGAAATTTAGTCTCAATTTAAGGAAAAAAGAATAGCCAGGAAAAAACGAATGCTTAGTTACGAACATACTGATGAACCAGTAGAATCTCCTGAAAAGCAGTTCAGAGTTATTTATTTTAACACAATGGTATAATATGCTATAATAGTCGATACCGAATGTCGATTTACAGCGCTCAATGAATATTTTGAGCAGTTTGGTTTTATTTATGATATCAATTATTTGAAATCTATGCCAAAAGAGGATCTTCTCAAACATTTTACTGATTTAGGTACAAGGCTTCAGGAAGGCGAAAACAGTGATATACAGCCTTTCGAACTACATATATGAAGAACTTGAGCTTTTAAAAACTAATTCACTAGACTCTATAAACGACGCGAAACAACTCATCCAATACATTTTAGAAAATAATCATGCTCACAGTTCCGGTCAGCACAGCTTCCGCTGAGAGAAGCTTCTCAAAGTTGAAATTGATAAAAACCTAGTTGAGAAGCACAATGAGCCAAGACAGACTATCCGCGTTATCAGTTCTGTCAATCGAAGCTGAAATAGCGGCGAAAAGCCGAAAAGTTCGATTATTTTAATTTTTGTGTGTAATTATTTTTTGTCATTATTTTATTAACAATAAAACTCGATAAACTCATAAATTATTTTATAATTTGGCTCACTTAATTTTACAGGTTTTTCCCCTGCGAAGTTAAGAGTCCTCGCGAAGTTGATGTCGCTGACGTACACATTTGGTCTAGCGCCGCCACTGTATATATTGATATACATACATATACATCAATATACCGAATATACCTACATGTATGTTTGATTTGACATCAATTACCGGCGCCAATTTTTTTTATTTTTTTCACTTTATTTTTATTTTTAATGTAATCGAAAAAAGAAATTGTGTAATAAATTTTATGTATGCGCTTATCATTTCAAAAGTAACCAAATAGTAAAAATATAAGCAGTCGTAGAATAAAATGCACCGCGTATTTTTTCCGCCACATGTTAGACTCGATATCCATTTCCGGCACCAATTTTTTTTTTCATTCTTTTAAAGTAATCGAAAAAAAATTGTATTACAAATTTTACGTACTCGCTTATTAATTCAAAAATAAGAAAATAGTAAAAATCTAATTGGTTTAATGTTGAGGTGAGAAATGTGTTGTGTGTTGAGTTGAGTGTGTAGTGTTTTCAATTTTTGTGTGGGCAAAACTCAGTGTGGTGTCTATAAAGTCGGTGTTCTAAAATCTCTTACTACAATCCTTTCAAATCTCAATTGTACTACAAATTATTAACAGTAACATGGTGTGATGAAACTGATGGTAACGTGGTGTGGTGAAACTTTCAACAGAGGAAATTATAGCAGAGAATGTTAATGGAATGAGAAGGAGCAAGTGTTAAATGAGCTTTTTTCGAGTACTAATTTGTAGATTCATAGTAAGAGATTTTCAAATTCAACTTACCACACTAGTGGGGGATGGCAGATATTTACCACGCTAGTAGAGGAATTCAGTTTTTTTCTGTGTTTACCACACTAATAAGGGATTTCATATGATTTTTCACCACACTAGTAAGGGCTCGACTTATTTCATGCCCACAGCGAAGCGAATGAGTTTGCGATTAAGAAAAGCGCTGTATTAGTTAATTTGTGGCGCAAATGCTAAAGTCGGTGTAATAACTCATGTGGTTTTGTGGCGCGAATTCAATTCAGGTTCAAGCCCTGAAGTCATATTTTTTTCCTTGCACAATTTTTTTTTACAATTCAAAACAGGAAAGTTTGGTAAAAATTTTAAGTTTATTTTAATTATAATTGCTTTAAAATAGTGGTTTTTCCTGTATTTGATAAATGGCAATTTCTTTTCGGTATTAAATAGTTAATACTGGAAATGACCTGATTTTTATATACATAAATCAATCAAAAAGAAAATATGTACATATAAACATGCATATATTTAATCTCTTTCATCAAATCCAAATTATATTGATGAGAAAATATCATTCTAATATCCGTCCAGAAAGCCAAACGCGTATACACACATATGTACATATGTATATAAATACGCATACAAACTTTCAACGAACGCAGAATATGTGCATATAAAACAGCGAATCGAATAAATGACTGATTTCGAAAGGTTTATTAGCAATTATATATTAGCGCAATCGTGAAAGACGTGTCGTGTACGCGCTGCGTCTTCCCGTATTTGACTCAGGTTCAAGTCCTGTGCACATTTTTCTTTGATCGATATTTTAATTTAATTTTTTGTATTTGGTTTAATTAGAATTGATTTAAAATAATGTATTCAGATTTTTTTAATACCCGTTGTTTAGAAATTTATTTTCTATATAAAAGTATTCATACTGCTTTTGAACTGATTTATATGTATGTAAATCTCCAGTATATACATGGATATATGCATAGAAAGATGTATGTTAAGTAGTATAAGTATAAGTATAATTTATAATTTATAACATATTACCTGGTTGGCTGACACGTCCTGATGCTTCTGATTGGAAAATCGCAGTGAAAGTTATAATTAGAATTAAGTAACCTCGCCGAACAACGTTTAACACGGTAAACGTTTTAACTGTTCGGCGGGGAAATGCCAGGGTTAACGGCCTTCACGTTGCAGCGACTGGATTTATTGATTTGTAATTTGTATTATACAAAATAAAAAATGTTTAGTTTAACGGGCAGACCCCGGACAGTACTCAGCCAAATATAGAACTCTGCGCCATTAGGGTGCTGAGAGAGCGGGGTAGGGCCTCCTGTGTCATCACGCTGGAGTAAAGTTCCGCTCCTATCACTAGGCGGATAGGAGTGGATTCAAAGAATTTGGAGTCCGCCAGTCTCATATGCACGTAAGGCGCCGCTAACCCGGGTCGACGCTTCGGACGGGGGTGACGCGCTGGAATCCCGGTACCACCGCAGCATGTGTGACAACGCGCTTCGTATTGCCGTTCCTTCCGCGAATGGTGATCACGCATCCCCTTTGGCCTCCTACCTGGGTACTTAATAAGCCCAGGTCCCTTCCGAGGCCGCTTGCAATGATTGTGACTGGTAGGCACGCGTCGATGAGGGCGCGCACCAGATGAAGGCGTCCCCCAGCCTCGATTTTAATGACGGCGGTCGGCATGATCGTCGCAACTGGGCGTAGCGCCTGGCCTGGAATTAGGTCGCCGGCGCGGAATGCGGGTGGTAATGCTCGCTGGCGAAGCCTAGTCGCCAGTCGAGCATTGCGTCGTGGACGTTGGCGCACCAACGTCGTTCGCGTGCGTGGTCGAAAAGGCCTAGTTTCCGCTCCACGTTCGCGCCGACGTTCGTGCTGTAGCTGGGGTCGAAGAGGCCTGGTCTCCGATCCCCTGTTTACCCTGGTATGGAAAGGCCTTGTTTCCGCTTCACGCTCGCGCCGACGTTCGTGCAGTAGCTGGGGTCGAAGAGGCCTGGTCTCCGATCCCCTGTCTATGGTAGTACGGCAAGGCCTGGTTCCCGCTGCAGCCACAACTGGGCGAAAAGGCCTAGTTTCCGCTCCAGCCGTGGTTTGATCGGGAATCGGTGTCTCCGAGAAATCGTCCGACGCATTAACTGACACCGCGTCGCTGTCTTCCTCAGCGACTTGCTGGCTCCACGAGCGTCGTTCCTCCGGAATATGCAGCATGGTGTGATGGTGGTCGCCGCATCGTCTGCACCTTCCCTCGCTTGTGCAATTGCGCGACTTGTGGGCCATAGATAAGCAGTTGGCGCAATAGTGGCCCAGAAGCGCTTCCCGAAGCCGCTCAATCGGGCTGTTTCCCCGGAAGACGGGGCAGAGGCGTATTGGGTGCCTTGCGTCACACAAACGGCACGCTGTCGGGTATCGTTGGGGGTGGCGACTAGCCCTTTTCTTCATTACGCTGTAGCGAGTCATTCTGTAAAGATATTATTATCGTAATCGGAGGGTGGCAAAATATTTTTAATTAGTTGTTTTTTTTTTTTTTTTTTTTTTTTTTTTTTTTTTTTAAAACAAACGAAAATTTGTAGTGTGTACACGGCTTTATAATTAGTTGCTTAATTAGCTTTAGTGTATTATATTGGTAGTGGTGCATTTGGCTGGTCAGTGCAGTGCTGGTCACAGCGAAGGAGAGGACAAAAGAAAATAATTTTTGTTAACTAAATATGCACTAGGCAGTTTTTTTGTTATTTGGCTATGAGGAATTTTCATAGCCCTATGAGACACCCTGCCACCCAAAACAAAAAATGTACCTAATTGGTGGGTGGGTGTGGATTTTTCCGTTTCTTCTGAGTAAGGAGGAAGTAGGACCAGTTTGACTAGTGGTCTAGTCACCTGTCCCCTTTGGGTCGTGATGTCCACGACGCGTACCTGGTTGTCGGGTCCAGGATGTAGTTTTACCACTCGTCCCATTCTCCATTCGTTTGGTGGTAGGTTCTCCTCTTTAATGACGACAAGGTCTCCTACCTTGATGTTAGGTTTTTGATGTTTCCATTTCGTGCGTTTTTGTAATTCGATGAGGAATTTCCTTTTCCATCGTTTGCAGAAGGTTTGATGGAGGGCTTTCAATTTCTGCCACCGATTCACAATTGAGGCAGGATTCTCGCTGGTTTCTATTTCTGGCGGAGCTAAGAGATGTCCGCCAACCAGAAAGTGACCAGGTGTGAGAGGCTCTAGATCGGATGGCTCATTTGAAGAGGGACTTAAGGGTCGCGAATTGAGACAGGACTCAATTCGGCATAAGAGGGTATTAAACTCCTCGAAAGTGTATTTCAGACCAGAGGCTGTCTTTTTGAAGTGGGCTTTGAAGCTTTTCACACCTGCTTCCCACAGTCCGCCCATGTGAGGGGCTGCTGCAGGTATGAAGTGCCATGTTAATGCCTGGTGGGCATATTTTGAAAGCGTGTTATTGCGTGCATCCGCAATAAACGCTTTAAATTCTGATCGTAAATATCGTGAAGCTCCTACAAAGTTGGTACCATTGTCGGAGTAAACATTTTTTGACATCCTCGTCTAGCAACGAATCTCGAGAAGGCTGCTAGAAAGGATGGGGTACTTAGGTCATTGGTGGCCCCTAAATGGATGGCTTTGGTGGCGAACCAAATAAATAGACAGACGTAGCTTTTGGAAATGCGACATCCTCTGCCGCGGAAGCTTTTGATGTCAAATGGACCTGCGAAATCTATTCCTGTATTGGTGAAAGCACGCGAAAAGGTGGTGCGTACCTGAGGAAGGATTCCCATGAGTTGGGTTTGCGATCGTTTTTTATAGATCGTGCAGATCTTACAATTATGGATGATGGATCGGATCCAATTTTTAACTCGCGGAATCCAGTACTGCGTTCGAATTAAACGCAACATCAGCTGATTTTCGCCATGCAGTGATATTTCGTGAATGAATTTGGTTATAAGGCGTGATAACCTGCTATTGTATGGAAGGATAATAGGATGACGTTCGTTATATGATAAGTTGAGGGATGCGGCCAGACGACCGCCTGCCCTCATGATGTCATCTTTGTCGAGGAATGGATTGAGAGGCAATATCTCACTTTTTGTGTCAACTGCTTTCTTTTGTTTCAATTTCGCGTATTCTCCACCGTAATATTGCTTTTGACTGTTAATGATTAAGCGTTGTGTCGTTGCTTTAATTTCATCAGGTGAAATTAAGCAAGACTTTGCTTGAAATGCAGTCTTCGTATTAGGATGGGTTCTTTGAGAGAATCTCATAATATATGATAAAACTCTCAAAGCCCTTGGTAAAGTGGAAAAACGGTCAAGAATATCGCTGAAATTGATTGTTGTTGTTGAATATACCGTTATCTTTTTCTCTTCCATCGTTGTTTCATAGTCACATTCTGATGTCGGCCATCGTGATTTGTCTTCTTGTAGGTAAGAAGGACCCTGCCACCACAAAGAATTGTGAACCAGTTCCTTGGCCGGAAGTCCTCTGCTTGCTAAGTCTGCTGGATTTGATGCCGAGTCCACATGACGCCAGCTATTGTTTCCGACCTTTTCCACTATTTTGGTTACTCGATGTGCCACAAAGGTTGACCACGAGCAGGGAGGTTTGCGAATCCATGCGAGGACGATTGTCGAATCTGTCCACAGATGAACATCCAGGTGTGCTAGGCTGAGATTTTCCGTAACAGTTTCTATAATATCCGCTAATAGGACGGCACCACATAATTCCAAACGTGAAAGGGCTATCGTCTTAACAGGTGCCACTCTGGTTTTCGCGAGGAGTAGGTTGAGGTATACTTGATCCTGTTTCTTCACACGCAAGTAGACAGCAGCCGCGTTTGCCTTTTCCGAAGCGTCGCAGAACCCATGGATTTCGGCATTGTCTGCTGGTGAATAGTGCACCCAACGAGGTATGCGGATATTATCAATTTCCCCATAATTCTGCATAAATGTCTGCCAGCGGTCTAATGTGACCGCAGATACGGTGTCGTCCCAATCAGTGCCTTCTAACCAAATGTTTTGCATAATAATCTTGGCGGTAAGTATTATTGGGGCGAGCCACCCTAGTGGATCAAAAAGTTTGGCGATTGCCGAGAGGATTTCTCTTTTCGTAAGAACATCGTGGTTTTTTATTGGCTTTGTCATAAAATAAAAATGGTCGCAATGAGCATTCCATCTTATGCCAAGTGCCTTTCCCGAACTAGTATCTTCGAAATCTAAAAAATCTTCATTGAGCAAATGGGCTTTTGGGATGCCCTTTAGAATTTTGTTGCAGTTGGAAGTCCATTTTCGCAATGGAAATCCAGCGGACTGCAAAACTTGCATAATTTCTTCTCTGGCTGTTATTGCAGAGTCGATGCTATGACCCCCGGCAAGAACATCGTCAACATACATGCATTTTCGAAGTATGTTTGATGCTGTTGGAAAGGAGTTTTCAACATCATCAGCTAATTGAAGTAATGTCCTTATCGCAAGATAAGGAGCACAATTTATGCCGAAAGTAACAGTCTTTAATTCGTAAAGACTAATTGGGTCTTTCGGGCAAGTGCGAAAAACTATTCGCTGATATTTAGTATGTGTATTGCTTACCATTATCTGACGGTACATCTTCTCGATATCGCTGTTGAAGACATACTTGTATAATCGCCAGCGGAGAATCAGGACAGTCATATCTGCTTGCAATACCGGACCTGGATGAAGGACGTCGTTGAGGCTCATTCCATTGGCAGTCGGGCATGAGGCGTTAAATACCACGCGCACTTTGGTGGAGGTGCTCTCTTCCTTCATGACGGCATGATGAGGTAAAAAATAATGGTCAGTTGCATCTGCAGGTATGTTGGTTGTGATTTTGTCCATATGACCTAGCGTTTCATATTCTGCCACCACTCTAGTATATTCCTTTTGCAGGGACGGATTTTTCGCGAGACGCGTCTCATTCCGGAAGAATTGAGAGCAGGCGCTCTTGAGTGATGGTCCCAGCATGATGTTTGATGGAAAATCCCGTTTGAAGGGTAAGGTAACGATCAAATACAGTCTCTTGGGCAAGAAGTGTACTTAGTACATTTTTCTTCAAGCCGCTTAAAATAATTTGGGGATAAATGTCTCCGCCAAGGACAAGGTCCACTGGTTCATTGACGAAGACCCTCTTATCCGCCAAAGTGAGATCTGGAAATGCTTGCCTTGTCATTGCGCTTACTAGGCAAGTTGGCAGATTTCCAGTTAATTGCGGCAAAACTAGCGCAATTGTGTTTATTTTTACAAAAGGGTCGATAGGCGACCGCAGTTGCAATGAGCACGCTTGTCTTACCTGCGCAGATATTGAATTGTTGATGCCCGAGACTTGGGCATGCAAGCGTTTAGATGGCAGGTTGATTCTACGTTTGAGTCGTTCAGTGATGAACGAACACTCAGAACCAGAATCGATCAGAGCTCGTGCTGTAAAATTAACATTATTGTGGAATATATTCACCATGGCTGTTCCTAGTAGAACCCCTTTGTCCGTATTGGAATAGCACGATTTAAAATTGTGTGTATTGCTATCCTTTGGCCTATTAGAGTCGAGGCGTTTTAGGGCCTCCTTGGATGTTGAGGGCAGGTCATCAGCGGGATCTCTGCTTTCCTTAGGAGCTGCTGCTTTTGGTTGAACTGCTGTAATGTGCAGGAGCGTGTTGTGTCTTGAGTGACATGTGCTGCAGTTATACGAGCTCGTACATCTTGACACCGTATGTCCTGACGACAGGCAGTTCAAGCAACAGTTGTTGCTCTTGACGCACGCGATTCGATCGGTGACCTTTAACTTCCGGAACTTTGGGCAACTTTGCAATTTGTGGTCGTCAGTGACACATAATTTGCACATATGTTTGGCGACACTTACCTGAAAGTTACCCATCCTTTTTGGTGTAGTTTCCGTGTGGTGTTGTAAGCTTTGCGCCTTGGGCGCTTTGTAGTCTTTAATTCCTTTTAAGCCTGACACTGTTTCAAGTGTCTGAAACCTGTTGGAAAGGAATTTGTCCATGTCTGTCCACTTTGAAATTTCAGATTTATTCTCTATCGTTTGTTCCCAAAGCGATTGAGTACTCTCTGGCAATTTCGTGGAGCATGAATATGTAATAATTGCATCCCAGTTTGAAATGTCAATTTGGTGGTTCTGTAAGGAGGATATGCAATTATTAATGTCTCGTTGGAGTTTTTTTTATCGAACTGCCACATTCAGTTTCGATTGTCTGTAGGTTAAGCAGGATCTTCAGCTGCGTGTTCACCAGAATCCGTTTGTTCTCGTACCTTTCGCAGAGATTTTTCCACGCCGTAGCAAACCCGTCATTAGTGAGCGGGCACTTCCTCACGATGTCTCTGGCTTCACCCTGCGTTTTTTGGTTGAGGTGGAACAGCTTTTCGACCGGGGTGAGGCGTTTATTTAATATGTAAATGGCCGTGAACATATCGCGGAATGTTGGCCAAGATACGTAGTCGCCTTTGAAAACGTCCGTATCGCACGGTGGAAGGTGAATATTAAGTTCGCGTACTGCAAGTTCTTCGCCTTCCCGGTCTGCCTTTTCCAGCCTCGCAGAGAGGTCAGCCATCGTCGACATGCCGCTCAAATATGTGTGGTAACATATTTTATTCCTTTTCTTGATCGCGGCAAGATCCTTAGAAGAAGGAGTTTTTGTTGAAAGCAAATGGTCGTACGCTGCTTTGGCTTTTTCCCACATTGCTTTCAACTCCTCCTGTTGGATCCGGAGTGAAAATTTCGACTGGTCACTTGACGGAGTGCCATTAAAGTCGGCTTCGAATTCCGTCACGGCGTCGACTAAACGAATATAGGTATCCATATTGTAAGTATGGGATACAAAAACTTACGCGGTAAAAAAAAAAAATGCTCCTTCGCGAAATGGAAGGAAATGTGTACTCAACTTCACAGCGGGAATGTACAAGTAAAAGGAACGGAATAAGAAAAAAAAAAATTGAAAAATTCCCAACAACGCGCTGTTAGATGGTTGATTAGCTTGAAAAATACCGCGCGCACTTGTATTGTCTGTTTGCGGACAGACGGAGTCGTTGACCCTTTTTGATTTTTTTTTTAATTAGCTTATTTCCACCAAAAAAAAAGTGTGCAATAAATCAACGTACCTGGTTTTGCTGGAACGGATTGTTAGCTGATGGCTTGGTGCTTTTTATGCTTGCTGGTGCTCTTTAGCCTGCTGGTGCTCTGTTTAACTTGCTGGTGCTCTGGCTTAAATGGATCTTTTATTATATCCGGCTCGAAGGACCATGTTCTCATCGGAGTGCGACGCAATGGGTGGTTTGAAAAATGTGGGGCCTCCACGGTCGCTCCGATGATATATTTTATAAAAAATGAAAAGCACAAAGGCGTGTCAGTATATATTCGTTAATATTTATTTTGCAGTATATACATAGATATATGCATAGAAAGATGTATGTTAAGTAGTATAAGTATAAGTATAATTTATAATTTATAACATATTACCTGGTTGGCTGACACGTCCTGATGCTTCTGATTGGAAAATCGCAGTGAAAGTTATAATTAGAATTAAGTAACCTCGCCGAACAACGTTTAACACGGTAAACGTTTTAACTGTTCGGCGGGGAAATGCCAGGGTTAACGGCCTTCACGTTGCAGCGACTGGAAACGGTGGTTAGCAACAGTCGGAACGGTAGGCGCAGTTACCATTAGGGTGGCTAAAAATGTATATTAAATATTAGGCTGTGGCCTAAACAAAATGTATCAAACCTTTGTCGAATGCAAAATGTATGCATATAAATAAAAAATAGTTTAAAAAAACTAAAAAACACGCTTTTATTGCCAATCGAACTAAAAAGTAGAAAATAAATTTTAATGACAAAGAGACCTATAATGAAGTAATAGCAAATCGAACGATCAGCCATAGTCAACTACCTCAGAACAGAATTATAACAAAAATTAAGATACAAATAGAATAATTCAAATTAGAGTTAAAAGCGTGGGATGCATTTTGCTTCACTTTCATAACCTTCTGTACATAGGTAGTTGCCAATAGAATGATTGTAATATTTACTATATCAAGCATCCCACGCTTTTAACTCTAATTTGAATTTTTCTATTTGTATCTTAATTTTGGTTATAATTCTGTTCTGAGGTTGTTGACTATGACTGATCGTTCAAGTGCTATTACTTCATTATATGTCTCTTTGTCATTAAAATTTATTTTCTACTTTTTAGTTCGATTGGCAATAAAAGCGTGTTTTTTAGTTTTTTTAAACTATTTTTTATTTTCTACTTTTTAGTTCGATTAGCAAAAAAGCATGTTTTTTTTTAACTATTTATTTTTTTTATGAATTTTTTTTATGAATTTTATTATGAATGAAAAATATTGTTATCATTGCAGTCAGTGAATTAATGATTCGATATATTCGTGTTATATTTAATTCCTTTCTTATCGACTGTGAGTCTAAAGCTATGCAGTTATCGGCCGTGATAAAGAAGTAATCGGGATGAAGAACTTATTTCGTGGAGGGAGCCTGAGAAACGGCTACCCCACTCCTGAAATGGAGAGGTAACAACAAAATATACTGACATAATCAATATGTTACATACTTTTTCCCATATAGATCAATGATTGAAGGTCGAGCCTTGTTTTTCTGAATGAAAATTATTGTTTTCATTTAGTCAGTGATTTATAGTCCGATTTAATTGTGTTATATTTAATTTCTTCTTTACCGACTATATGTCCAAATAAAGGCCAGCATTGGCCTTGACACAGAATAGATACTCTCAGCACAGAAAAAGGAGACCGTGGATTATATTGACACAATCAAAACGAGATGTAAAGTTCCAGTTTGGTTTTTTTAGTTCATTTTTGTTGTGAATTGTACTTTAATCGATAAAATTTTATAAATGAAATTATGGTAATGATAAATTCCTTCTTTATTTGCCAAAATTTTGTTCCGTATAATAATTTCATTTATGTTTTGATTATTTTATTGTAATTAACAAAATTACATCTTATATGAAAATTATTTCATCTTATATGAACATTGAATAGAGTAAATTTGCGTGTATGAGACTTGAAGTATCTACGCATGTGTAAAGACTATACAAAGTGAGAATGCAACTACCCTGAAAATGTTTTAGCCTTCTATTCGTACTGCAGTGCTGCGTGCCCGAGCAAGTTCGAATTCGAAAGAGTATGTAAGTCGTAGACTCCCAAAATCAGTAAGAGTAACTCGGAGAGTGCTGGCATGTGCAGACCGCGCGTTAGCTCTGTCTTTCTTACTCTTCTACAGAAGATCTACTACTGTGGGCAAAAAGTAAGATGAATTTATTTGTCAAAGTTCGCGGGATTAAAATTTCGCTCTAGTTATTTTTTTCATGAGTTGGCAGCACTGTTAAAAACATCTGGGCCAACTTTCATGTGAATGTCATTATCAGTAATATACATATTTACGCTTGTGTTTACCAAACGACCAAGAGTGCATTTTCCGATTTTTACAATGTCTGAATTGATTGAGCAGAGAAGTGCCATCAAATTTTGTTTGCGGAATGAAATTTCGGCTGCGGAAACGTTTAAAATGTTGCAGAAGGCATTTGGTGATTCCACCATGTCGCAGAAAAATGTTTGTAAGTAGTACAAAGACTTCAAAGAGGGTCGAGAACGTGTTGATGACTTGGAGCGCTCCGGCCGACCATCGACGTCAACAGATGACCAACACGTCCATAAAGTGAAGGAGTTAGTGGTCAAAAATCGTCGGTTGACTGTTAAAAACCTTACTGATATGATCGGAATATCAGAAGGATCTGTGAAAACCATTTTGAAAGACCATTTGGGCCTACGAAAAGTCAAATCTCGTTTGGTACCGAAAACTCTCAATTTCTTGGAAAAAAGTCGTCGCGTTGATGTGTGTGAAACAATGCTTTCAGACTATCAGGACAAGCTCAAATGCATCATTACGGGAGATGAGACTTGGATTTATGCTTACGACCCTGAAACAACCGACCAATCAAGCGAATATCGTGCTAAAGAGCTAAAAGAGCACGTCAAAGTCGTTCAAAAATAAAGGTCATGGTGTGGTGCACTATAAATTCCTTCCACTTGGCCAAACTGTTAATAAGGAATATTATTTGAGCGTTATGCGTCGTTTACGTGAAGCAATTTGTCTAAAAAGACCAGAATTATGTACTTTAATAGTCAGTGATTTATAGTCCGATTTAATTGTGTTATATTTAATTTCTTCTTTACCGACTATATGTCCAAATAAAGGCCAGCATTGGCCTTGACACAGAATAGATACTCTCAGCACAGAAAAAGGAGACCGTGGATTATATTGACACAATCAAAACGAGATGTAAAGTTCCAGTTTGGTTTTTTTAGTTCATTTTTGTTGTGAATTGTACTTTAATCGATAAAATTTTATAAATGAAATTATGGTAATGATAAATTCCTTCTTTATTTGCCAAAATTTTGTTCCGTATAATAATTTCATTTATGTTTTGATTATTTTATTGTAATTAACAAAATTACATCTTATATGAAAATTATTTCATCTTATATGAACATTGAATAGAGTAAATTTGCGTGTATGAGACTTGAAGTATCTACGCATGTGTAAAGACTATACAAAGTGAGAATGCAACTACCCTGAAAATGTTTTAGCCTTCTATTCGTACTGCAGTGCTGCGTGCCCGAGCAAGTTCGAATTCGAAAGAGTATGTAAGTCGTAGACTCCCAAAATCAGTAAGAGTAACTCGGAGAGTGCTGGCATGTGCAGACCGCGCGTTAGCTCTGTCTTTCTTACTCTTCTACAGAAGATCTACTACTGTGGGCAAAAAGTAAGATGAATTTATTTGTCAAAGTTCGCGGGATTAAAATTTCGCTCTAGTTATTTTTTTCATGAGTTGGCAGCACTGTTAAAAACATCTGGGCCAACTTTCATGTGAATGTCATTATCAGTAATATACATATTTACGCTTGTGTTTACCAAACGACCAAGAGTGCATTTTCCGATTTTTACAATGTCTGAATTGATTGAGCAGAGAAGTGCCATCAAATTTTGTTTGCGGAATGAAATTTCGGCTGCGGAAACGTTTAAAATGTTGCAGAAGGCATTTGGTGATTCCACCATGTCGCAGAAAAATGTTTGTAAGTAGTACAAAGACTTCAAAGAGGGTCGAGAACGTGTTGATGACTTGGAGCGCTCCGGCCGACCATCGACGTCAACAGATGACCAACACGTCCATAAAGTGAAGGAGTTAGTGGTCAAAAATCGTCGGTTGACTGTTAAAAACCTTACTGATATGATCGGAATATCAGAAGGATCTGTGAAAACCATTTTGAAAGACCATTTGGGCCTACGAAAAGTCAAATCTCGTTTGGTACCGAAAACTCTCAATTTCTTGGAAAAAAGTCGTCGCGTTGATGTGTGTGAAACAATGCTTTCAGACTATCAGGACAAGCTCAAATGCATCATTACGGGAGATGAGACTTGGATTTATGCTTACGACCCTGAAACAACCGACCAATCTAGCGAATATCGTGCTAAAGAGCTAAAAGAGCACGTCAAAGTCGTTCAAAAATAAAGGTCATGGTGTGGTGCACTATAAATTCCTTCCACTTGGCCAAACTGTTAATAAGGAATATTATTTGAGCGTTATGCGTCGTTTACGTGAAGCAATTTGTCTAAAAAGACCAGAATTATGGGCCAACAACCCTTGGTTTTTCCATCACGATAATGCATCGTCTCACACTGCACTCGTTCTTCGTGACCATTTCGCCAAAAATTCCACGCATATCGTTCCGCAACCACATTATTTCTGGCTGTTCCCAAAACTCAAGACAGAGAACGTAAATTCATAGAGAAGGCGCAGGAACGAATGGGCAGGTTAAATGTCAAAACACATCAAAACGAGGGTAGGAAGTTAACAGAAGAGAGTTAACATAGCGGAGCGTAGTCAACAGAAATAAATATAGCGTTTGCATTGAAATGTAAAATGCTATGATTTGGTGTTAGGGAAAAGAAAATAACAGAAGACTTGTACATTTTTCTTTCATGCTTATTTGCCGTCGGCATTTTGCATGCGCAAATGGATTATTTCTTGTGAGATGAATAAATTAATTCTAAGTAACGCAATAGCACCGTAGGCCTAAGTAGCTAGTGTGCTCTATCAATTAGTGTTATATTTCATATTTCTCTAATAAATAATAATAATAATAATTCTAAGTATATGCATGCATGAATATGACATTTTAAGTATCTAATTGACTAAATTGTATTGAATTTAGGTCTATTATCAAAATTATTCAAATATCATAACACAAAAAATAACTTTGTAAACCATTCATTTACATCAAGGTTTATTATTCAGCAGTGTTGAATTAATATAACATCTACCATCCATATTCATGTGGGCAGAAAAAAACATGACTTGCCTCAAAACCCAGCTCATACACCTCTCGTACACATCTACATATAAAGAATTCAAAGCAAATAGACAAACGTATGCAAACATATTTCTAATATACATATGTATGTACATATGTTTGCAAAAATCACAATTCTCTTTCATGCTTATTACCCGTAGGCATTTCGCATGCGCAAATGGATTATTTCTTGTGAGATGAATAAATTAATTCTAAGTATATGCATGCATGAATGTGAAATTTTAAGTATGTAATTAACTAAATTGTATTGATATTAAGTGCATTATCAAAATAATTTCAAAATATTCACATAAAAATTGGCTTTGTAAACCATTCATTTGCATCAACGGTTATTATTCAACAATATGTGTCCTTTTTAAATTTTTATATCCATATGTTTGTATGTATATTCATATACTAAATAGATATAACATCTACCATCCATATTCAAAACACAGCTCATATGTATCTACATATAAAAAATTGAAAAGCAAATAGACAAACGTATGCAAACATATTCCTAACATATGCAAAAAAACGCATATAAACGATATTCGCGTACATATATGTACATATCGCACCCTAAATACAAAAGGGTCACAACTCAAAATTTTCCACACTCGAGCTTGACTTGTTTACAGTAGCACAGAAAACAAACTATATGACATATCACGCTGAAATTTGCCATGTAAGCTTATAACAGTCCTACCAAAAAACAAAAAATTTATTTTTGCCATATGTATGTCATCCGCGGACCGTTTTATTGATAACGTCTCGTTCATATTTGAGCAGAAGTACATTTTGAGTTCTGACCCTTTTGTATTTAGGGTGCGATATGTATGTATATATGCATATATGAATACATATGTTGGGACAATGTACATATGTACGTAACTGTTTCTATTCTAAGCAAAACAATGAATATTCGTATATATGTACATACATATAACCGCACATACTTACTTTATGCCTCTACAAGTGTATGCTTCCAAAACTAAAATTCTAAGCCTCGCGACTACAAGAACAAAATGCATTTCTAGGCGTAGCTGTTGCGGCCATGATTATTTACCCGCGACGGCGCTGAACAGTTTCAAATATTAAAAAGCACAACAAAAACAAATTCGTTGATAAGTTCGAGCTCATATTTCTACGCGCAAAGTACTTTCATTCATAAAACGAGCCGCCCATATGCCAATTTTCTCGACCATTCGAAAATAGTCAATATTGGAATATTTCGCGTTGAATTATTTGCCAATATTTGGTAAATCTTGAATTTTTGTCAAGTCGAGTGGCCGCGGCTCCGTACATATGTATGCATCAATATATGTATGTAAATACAGTGGCTCACAGCTATTTCGTGTGCCCGTTTATCAAAATAAAAAAGTTTAATATTTTTGTATAAACTTTATTTAGAAAAAAAACTTAAACGTACATTCAAAGATAAATTATTTCTTGTTATAAACATACATAAATAAACTTAAATTATTTCTTCTTAAGTAATATATTTACAGCAAAATCAAAATTATAAGTAAATCCACGTCACACCCTATTTCGTGTGCTTAACCAAACTAGAAAAAACATGATTTTTTTTTAAATTTATTAAGGTTTTACTAATCTAATATTTTGTAGGGTAGCCTTTTTGTTTTAATACAGCTTTTAACCGGGATTGCATGGAGCTAACAAGTTTTCCAGTGTATTCAGGAGATATTTTCTCCCACTCCACTTGCAATGCTGTTTTTAGATCTTGTTTGTAGCTTATGTTATGTTTTCTAATTGTTTGATCCAGAATATTCCATAAATTCTCTATTACATTGAGATCAGGTGATTCTGCTGGCGTTTTTACAACATGAGGGCAATTCCATATAAGCCACCGTTGCACTAATTCCGACTTATGCTTCGGATCATTGTCCTGATAGAACCTGAACCTGTCCCGAATGCCTAATTTTTCAGCACTTTGTAGTAAATTATTTTTTAATAAATTCAAATAAACTGTTTTATCCATAATTTCGACGATAAAAACCAAGTTTCCGACACCAGCTGTTGACATGCAGCCCCAAACCATTACATGGCCCCCATCGTGTTTTACTGTTTCTTCGGGTCCAGCTCCGCGTTGGGCTTACGCCAAACGAAAGACTTTCCATTGGAACCAAAGAGGTTTAATTTGCTTTCGTCGGCGAAAATAACGTCATTCCAAAATGTTTGGACTTTATTAACATGGTTTTCGGCAAACTCCACCCTTAATCTTCTGTTACGCTCATTAACAAACGGTTTGTTTCGAGCTGTACGACCATGGAAATCAGCTTTGCGCAGAATTCTTCTTATTGTTTCAGGATTACATGACTTACCAAGTACTTTTTCAACCTCTTTTGTCAAAGCTGGCGCACTAATTCGTGGGTCTTTTTTAATTTTTCTTAATATCCACCTTTCATCAGCTTCTGTAAAAATTTTGTTTGGAGCTTGGCGGCCTTTGTCAACCATTTTTTTTTCACGAGAAAAGCGTTGAATAATGTACTGTACTGTGGAAGTACTTAAATTTACAATTTCAGCAATTTTTTTCTGCGACTTTCCATTTTTGTAATGCGTAATCACTAATTCGCGCCTTTCAATCGACGTACGACGACCCATCACGGTATTTTTAAATTAAGCTGGACAACCGACTACTTTCAATGTGTAAACTAAATAAGGATATAATCCAATATACTATGCAAAACAAATTTCCTATAATTGCTAACCGGTTTACTGGCGCCGATAACGGTAAAAGTGAACACACGAAATAAGCTGTGACGTCAATTTACCTAGTATTCTGTTTTTGTTGTAAATATTCTACTAAAGCCGAAAAAATTTGAATGCATTTATACATGTTTGTAATTAGAAATAATTTATCTTTGATTGTGCATTTAAATTTTTTTTAAAGTAAATCAAATAAAAATAATTTTACAATTCTTTAGTTTAACATACACCCACACGAAATAAGCTGTGATCCACTGTATGTGTCTAAATTCTCGACAGCAATAGCAAATCGAAATATTTTTTCTGTCGCAAGTGCTCGCAGCCTCATATGTATGTATGTCTACGGAAGTTTGTAGGCATGTATTTATGTACATATGTATATGCGTGTTTGCTTTTGCACGTCCATATGAACGATTTTTCATATGCAGATATTCATTTGATTTAGCTGAACGAATATATTGATTTTGTAAGGAAATCCTGTCGAATTAAATTATTGGTATATGTTCATTTAAGTTCTTCTTACCAAATAAATATTATTATCCTTAAGAAAATGAAATACTAGTTTTTTTAATTTTAATTTTTTATTTTTATTCACAAGTAATTTAAGTAAAAAGTTGAAAAAGTTCCTCGCACAATTCCAGCATCGATTTTATTGTAGTACGAAAGCATTGGATACATTTAATAGTAGAATGTGCACGCATTGTAGACATTGGACTAAAGAACTCGAAGTAACTTAATAGTCTTTCAACTTTGCCCCTTTCATCCCGCTTCTGAGGAGACCTTAATGGATTTGTTGACTGGAAATGCTTTGCATCGAGTTCATCAAAAAGATCATTCATTTCTTTAACAAATATCTGCGTGGGCTTGGCAAAATTTATCAAGTTTTCGTCATTACCAAATAAATTTTGACTACACATCATGTCAATACCTGACGCTACCGAATTGCTCAATACTTGTGTTGCGCGGGAAACGCTCATTTTTTCGAAAATGCTTGGGCAAAAAAGAGCCTCCGTAAATTTTGGGCAAATTTCAAAATTGGAATTCTTTTGATCAATATCAAATAACTTCCTAATGACCTTAAAGCTTGCAGTGCCATGGGCGGTTGGAATATCATATTTCATAAATACATTACGGATGGACTTTATGATATGGCAATAGTCAACATGCAACATGCAAAAATTGGATATTTATGCACGACAACGATCCCAAACATACTGCGGGAGTGGTCAAAAACTGACTTTCGCTGGAAAATACAATATTACCCAGCTCGATTGCCCAGCACAAAGTCCGGATTTAAATCCAATCGAAAACTTGTGGAATGATGTGAAGACGATGGTTGCACAAAAAAAATTTTTAAATATATGAACTTTGGGAAGGTGTACAGGAAGTTAATAGAGGTGCCAAAAGTTAATAGAGAGTTTACCACGCAGGTGTGAAGCAGTTTTACAGAATAACGGCTATTCTAATATACCAAATTTTGATATGGTAAATAATAATAGTCAACAATATTTTCTCAATTCTTACAAATATTTCATATTTTTTACAGAAATCAAAACTGCGCTAAGTCTTTGCCCAAATCCCACTATGACCAAATAAGAATTACTTCTATTTTATCATATTTTTTCTAGGGAAAACTGTCTACTTTAAGTTATTTTGTCTTATAATAAAGTGTTAAATATATTTAGTTAAAAAAACTGGATTTATTTTGGTTTCATATCATTTAATCGAGCATTATATTGAACTCTTTTTAAGTGCGCTAATCGTTTGACCACAGCTGTATGTCCTATGCTAATATATGTATATAAACATGCATACATACAATTACGCGCAATTTTCATAAAAAGACCAAAAAGAACAAATCTGTAAACATGCATACAAATCATATGGACATATCAAATGAACAAATCTGTTCTGTACGCAAGCAAAATGTAAGCTAATGTAAACTACATTTTTTCACACTTGCGTATCACTCTCTCCCTCTCATTTATCTCCGGCACTGTTAATTTGTGCTGATTTCATTTTCCTACGCGTATTTTGTTAGGAGGAACGGGCCGGGACTGCGCCTTCTCTATGAATTTACGTTCTCTGCTCAAGAGACCACTCCGGGAAACGCGTTTCGAGTCGATTGAGGAGATAAAAGCTGAATCGAAGAAGGTGCTGATGGCTATACCTTAAATGGACTATTTGGCATGTTACGGGGATTGAAAAAATCGTTGGCATAAGTGTATTTCATCGAGAAGGGATTATTTTGAAGGGGATGAAATTGATTTACAAGAACAAATAAAGATTTTTCATTTTACAACCAAATTCACCTTACTTTTTGCCCACAGTAAAATAGAGAAAATATTAATCCTGGCAATCCTAATAAGGATAATGGAAAACTTTTATCAAATTATTGCATTGTCATCGGTCCTTGATAGGTGTGCAAAATTCCAAGTCGATCAAATTTTTAGAAGCCAGTGAAAATTAAGCTCAAAGATTCCGTTACATACATACATACATACATACATACATACATACATACATACATACAACCTGACCTAATAAAAGTGTGTTAAAAACAATAACTGCGACCGTCTTCTTGTCCGTCAGTGAAAATATGGGATATGTATACCAGAGAACTGCACCAGTTGAGTGTAAAACATTCATACGCTTCGCTTGAACAAAATAAAAAATAGTTTAAAAAAACTAAAAAACACGCTTTTACTGCTAATCGAACTAAAAAGTAGAAAATAAATTTTAATGACAAAGAGACCTATAATGAAGTAATAGCAAATCGAACGATCAGTCATAGTCCTCAGAACAGAATTATAACAAAAATTAAGATACAATAGAATAATTCAAATTAGAGTTAAAAAAGCGTGTTTTTTAGTTTTTTTAAACTATTTTTTATTTTAAGCTACTTGTTTTCTTCTGCAACTTACTGTATGCTCATGCGCGCACTTGACGCACAGCAGCTGCGGCTGTCGAGCATTTAGAAAGACATATTTACATACATATATTGATGCATACATATGTACGATGCCGCGGGCACTCGACTTGACAAAAATTCAAGATTTATCAAATATTGGCAAATAATTCTACGCGAAATATTCCAATATTGACTATTTTCGAATTGTCGAGAAAATTGGCATATGGGCGGCTCGTTTTATGAATGAAAGTACTTGCTCTTAGAACTATGAGCTCGAATTTATCAATGAATTTTTTGATGATGAGTTTTTGTTGCACAGTACAATAGTTGAAACTGTTCGGCGCCGCCGCGACTATTCAGCGCTATGTCAACTAGAATGATGGCCGCTCCGCCTGCGCCTAAGACTGCATTTTGTTCTTGTAGTCGCTAGGCATAGAATTTTAGATTTGAACGACATACGCATTTTGAGGAGTAAAGTGAGTGCCCTGTGTGTGTGGTTGTATGTACATGCATATGTGTATATTAATAAGCATTGATTTGCTTGAATTCAATTCACATACATATTTATATTTGCATATGCCATCTTCCTGTGTGCCTGGTAATGAAGCGTTTTGTATACAGAATTTTTTGATTTGTTTGAAGGGATATGGGCACCAAGTGTACATACGCACATACAAATATATACATGAATATTCAAAAGAAATTTGTTTTAGCATTTGTGAGGCAGGAATTTGATCATTAGGTAGGTTATTTACATGAAATATAAGGCGAGGCTCGTGAGGTAGGTCATGTTGCTTCAGTGCACACATATGCGTGCAACATTATATTTAATAAAGATGCAATTGAACTTAGTTGTCCCATATATGCAAATACGATTCTTTGAAGCTTTGCTTTATTTATTTTAAAGTTTTATACTATCTAGAAAATGCATACATACAAATGTATTGTATGTAGGTATATTATTATTCCCTGTAATAAAATGTAAATTGAAAAAAATTTGGTTTGCCAAATGAACAAATAAATGCATATTCAAATGTAAATACATATGTATGTCGATATACCAAAACACTTGTATGCTATGAATTAATTTCGACTAAAAAAATTAGTAAAAATTTGCAGCAAATTTGTCTAGTTTTAAATTTACTAAATCGCACATACCAAAATGTGAGAGGTCGTTTTATAATGAATTTTTTTTTAATTAAATCAAAATATTAAAGTTACTTTGATTTGAAATGTTGGCGCATATAATAAATATTCAATCATTTTTTTTCTTCATCACCTTTGTTTGAAAATACACATTGAACAAATTTTCGTTAATCGAGGGAACATAAAAATGCACAAGCAAATACTTTGCAAAATGCCGTCGGCTAGTCGTCAATTTGATTTCCTACAGAAGCCAAAAACTGTGCAGGGCCAATATGCTAAAGGAGAAATCGCTGTAAACATCTCTGTTAAAAGTTTCACCACACCCCGGCGGCGGTTAGACTTCATTTTTGACAATTCCCACTATTCGTAGCTCGTGAGAATTCTCTATATTTAACGTTCTCTGCTGAATGTGAGCAAGAAATTTAGCGTATGAACAACTCAAGAAAACAGTGAGCCATGCAGGTCCCTGATGTATACCCTATGATCAAAAAATACCGGGAAGGTGATGTTGACTGTTTTCTTCGATTGCCACGGCATAGTGCACCATGAGTACCTTCCATCGGGCCAGACAGTCAATAAAGAATATTATGTATCCGTTTTGAAGCCTTTGCGAGATGCTGTATGTTGCAAACGGCCGGATATGTGAGCAAACAATTCTTGGATTTTGCATGATGATAACGCGCCACAGAGAACGTTAATGTATAGAGAATTCTCACGAGCTACGAATAGTCTGAATTGTCAAAAAATGAAGTCTGACCGCGAAGACTTTTTCACCTCGCTCAACTCGACAGCGGTGAACTTCTTAACAGAGCTGATTACAATGAATTATGTACAAGTACATTGGCTCCGCTCAGTTTTTGGTTTCTGTATGAAATCAAACTGACGAATGCCGACGGCATTTTGCAAAGAATTTACTTGTGTATTTCTATGTTCCCTTGAGAAACGTAATTTTATTCACTTTATATTTTCAAATAAATACAATTATGAAATTATGCGCCAACATTCATCATTTTTTTTTTGTTGATTTCATCTAAAAAAAGAATTTAAACAAAATACAGTATAAAACGTCCTCACATTTTGTTGTGTTGGTTTTAGTAAATTTACAACTTCATACAAATTTGATGAAGAATTCAAAGAGCATATTGGTATATTGATGAATATATATGAACATCAATATATGTACAATATATATACATATATTATGTTAGTTATATTTGCGCAAAAGTTCAATTACATCTTCAATTCTTATGATGTTACATATGCATGCGCACACGCACTGCAGCAACAATGACCTATCTCACGACGCATCGTCTTATCATATTTATGTACATTTGAATATGCATTCATTTGTTCCTTAGCCAAACGATTTTTTTTTTTTTCAATTTACATTTATTACAGGGAATAATATACATATTTTTATTTTTTTATAGATAGTATAAAACTTTGAAATTTAAAATAAATAAAAGAAAACTTTAAAGAAACGTATTTGTATGAGACAACTAAGTTCTATTGCATGTTTAATAAATATAGTGTTGCACACATATGTATGCACTGAAGCAACATGACCTACCTCACGAACATCGCCTTATCATATTTCATGCAATAATTAGGGAGTAAATATCCGATCGATATGCCTAACAAATGCTAAAACAATTCTCTTCTGCATATGCATCTACATATTTGCATGTGCATGCACATTTGATGCCCTAGCCGAATAAATTCTTTATGGAAAACGCTTCATTACCAGGCACACAGGAATATGGCATATGCAAATATAAATATGTGAATTGAATTCAAGCAAAACAATGCTTATTAATATACACATATGCATGCACATACAACCGCACACACAGGGCACTCACTTTATTCCTTTAATTCCGAATGTCGTTCAAAGCTTAAATTCTATGCCTAGCGACTACAAGAACAAAATGCATTCATAAGCGCAGGCGTAGCGGCCATCATTCTAGTTGACATGGTGCTGAACAGCCTAAAATAGGCGCGGTGGCGCCGAACAGTTTTAACAAAAACTCATCATAAAAAAATTCATTGATAAATTCGAGCTCATATTTCTATGAGCAAAGTACTTTCATTCATAAAACGAGCCGCCCATATGCCAATTTTCTCGACCATTCGAAAATAGTCAATAGTGGAATATTTCGCGTAGAATTATTTAGCAATATTTGATAAATCTTGAAGTTTTGTCAAGTCGAGTGCCCGCGGCTTCGTATATATGTTTTTTTTTTTTTTTTTTTTTTTTTTTTTTTTTTATGGAGGTGGCAAAAAGCATTGAAAGCCGAAAAGTGTGAGACTTGTCTTTCGACTCACCCACTAAAAATATTATTAGGTACTACTTCACGGGAGGGGGTGTGGCATATTGCCTCTACGTAAGAATCTGCGCTGTTGTTCATTGTGACGCAGCTTGGTAATTACTATCCTTGCCATGTTACTGACAGCGGACCAATGTTCTTCTGAGTCAAGCATGATATCTACTAGGTTGCTAACCATTATTGGCTTCCCCACCCTATCACTCAATTCTGCTCTTTCCAGCTCGAAACGGGGGCAGACAAAGAAAACATGTTCTGCATCTTCAACTAGACAATCGCAAAAAGTGCAGTACGGGTCATCTTCGTGCTTAAATCTATGCAGATAAGCTTTAAAGCATCCATGCCCACTAAGTACTTGGGTCCGGTAGAAATCTATCTGACCATGCTTTCGATTTATCCATCTTGTGATATTCGGGATCAGTCGATATGTCCATCGTCCGTTCATGGAGTTCTTCCATTCCTCCTGCCAAGTACGGATGCTTCGCTCCCGTTCAGTCCTTCGGTTAGTCAGCTGTGGATCCGCTCGATGTTTTTTCATTTCGGCGAATTCTAGTGCAGTCAGCTTAACTGGTAGCATACCCGCGAGGACTAATACAGCATCTTCCGATACTGTGCGGAATGCACAGCACACCCTGAGGGCACATAACCGGTATACCGATTTAATGCCTTTCATGTATGTGCTGCAGTTAGTTGCTTCGACCCAGGCTGGTACCGCATATAGCAAGATAGACGATACCACACTGCTAAGCAACTTCCTAGAAGCCTGCTTAGGTCCTCTCGTATTAATCATAATACGTGTCAGTGCGGTTACAGCCTTCGCTGCTTTATCGCTGGCGTATGTTAGGTGCTGTTTAAAGCTCAACCTGTGGTCAATCATAACCCCAAGGTATTTGATGTACAACTTAGACTCTAGGGCGTGGTCACCTACTCTGAGATTTGCTGTTTCGACTATTTTCCTGCTACTGATGAGAACTGCCTCTGTTTTATGGTTTGCAAGGCTTAAACCACTATTGCGCAGCCAATCTTTTGTGATTTCGACCGCTTGGTTGCAAATCGCTTCGGCCTGGTTTAGGAATTTAGCAACGACTACGATTGCAATGTCATCAGCAAACCCTATGATTTGGGATTCTGGAGGTAGTTGGAGACGCAAAACTCCATCGTACATTATATTCCAGAGGAGTGGGCCCAACACTGACCCCTGTGGTACTCCTCCGGTTACTCTGTACATTTTCATTCCTTCGTCGGTTTTGTATTGCAGCACTCTGTTAGTGAAGTAGCTTGCGACAATTTTCCGAATGTAGGCTGGGACTCGGAAATTCTCCAGCGCATTTAGGATTTTGCCCCAGTTTGCTGTATTAAATGCATTTTTTACATCTAACGTTGTGACTAGGCAATACTCTTTATCTCCGTAGAGCCAGCGAGAACCTTCAATCGCTTTGTGAGCAATGCGCTTAACCGCTATAACAGCATCTGTGGTAGAGCGTGTTTTACGGAAGCCATATTGGTGCGGCGATAACCCTCCGGCACTATCGATGGAAGATTCCTGGCGATTTACAATTAGCCTCTCTAATATTTTCCCTACCGTGTCCAGTAAGCATAGTGGGCGGTAGCCTGAGGGATCTTCCGCCGGCTTAGACCCTTTTGGTATTAGCACTAGCTTTTGCAGTTTCCACTCTTTCGGGAATGTGCATTCTTCTAGGCAGGAGTTGTAAACATCCACAAAGATTTCTGAATGCTTTTGGATTGCCAACTTAAGAGCTTCATTCGGGATCGCATCGGGCCCGGGTGCCTTATTGCCTTTGATCTGTTTGCAGATGTGCAAAATTTCGTCCGCGTTGGCCAGGCACCGATTTCCATCGTCTTCCATACAGCTGGCAGCATTGGCTGCGATGCCTTGCTGTTGGGGGAACAATGTTTTGACCACGTTGCGCAGAATAACCGGGCACGTCGTGGGCAGCGGTTTGAAAGCTTTCGTTTTTTTCATCACCAGCTGGTATGCAAATCCCCATGGATTGCTGTCAGCATCCTCGCATAGTTTTTGAAAGCACTGGCGTTTGCTGCTCTTAATTGCGTTTTTTAGTGTTTTCCTTTTTTGTTTAAATAGGAGTCTGTTCCTTTCAAAGCTGGTCGTACCTCTCGACCGCTGATATGTTCTTCTTGCTCTATTGCATTCTTCGCGAGCTGCCGAGATTTCTTCCGTCCACCAGTAAACAGGCTCTCTGTGGTTTTTATTAGGCCTTGTTTTACTCATAGCTGCATCACATGCTTTAGTGAGTTGCCTCATGACTTGGTTAGTTTTTTCAGCCGCATTTCCAGTAGGTGTAAAATTTGCCATCATTATCTCGAACACTTCCGGGTCCAAAGTTCCAACCCGGTACCTGACCTCGTGCGAGTTAGATGGCTTCTCCCTATCATGTTTGCCTATAACGCAAAGTATTGCAAAGTGATCGCTACCAGTGTAATACTGGCTAAGGGACCATCTCGTACTACTCACGAGGCTAGAGCTAATAAATGTCAGGTCGATTATTGACCCTTTCCCTGTTCTTTGGAATGTTTGCTGGTTCCCGGTATTCATAAGCGCTATGTCAAGCATAGCGAACGCTTTTAAAAGGGTTTTACCTCTAGGGGTGGTTCGAGAGCATCCCCAGTTCACTGCCCAAGCGTTAAAGTCGCCTGCTGCAATGACCGGACTATGATCTTTAATGTCATGTGCAAGTTCTTCCAGTGCGTGTATGGCTTCCGCTAGGGTTAAGCTAGGTGGAAGATAGCAGCTGTAAACAAACAGCTTACCAACACGGGCTCGTACATAGCCACGAGTTGCGTTTATATTTGTCATTTATTTATTTATTTTGTCATTCCATATAGCTGATTTGTGTCGGATACCCAATCATTCCCATTTCCGTGTTTATAGGGTTCGCTGAGTATTGCAATATCTATTTTGTGCTCTCGTACAGACTGTTCGAGCATGCTTTGAGCCTTCTCGCAGTGGTTTAAATTCAGTTGGAGAAACTTCATTTATGGCGCATTTCTTTGAGTGCTCTTTGATATAAAGGGCACTTGTTGCTAGTCATCGCGTGTGCGGTGTCGCTTATTTGTTTCTTTTTGCAAATTAAGCAACTTGTTGTTTGGGTGCAACTCTTCGCCTGCTGATCTTTACTGCCGCATTTAAAGCAGGACTTGGTGAAGTCGTCCATACTTTTGCATCTCGCTGCGACATGCCCGTACTCCATGCACTTGAAGCACCTTTTCGGGTCAAGTTTTTCTCTAATACGGCAGATAACTAGGCCAATCCGTATTTTTCCTACTGCTGTAAGCTTAGTGGCGATCTCTGGTGCAACTTTAAGGGTCGCCGTTTGCGTCCCACCATAAGCTTTTCGCAAGTTGGCAACTGCAGACAAAGGTACATTTAGTTCCTTGAATTGGCTAGTTATAGCTTCATGGACTTCGTCTTTCGCCGTGATTTCGTCGAGATCACGAACTTCGATTTGGCGTAGTTCAGTTAGTGTCCTTACTTCGACTACATCTCCTAAGGCAGCTTTAACTGCTTCGTTGATCTTCAGAGTGTTTGGATCAGATGATCGCTCAAGCACCAGTAGCAAGTCCCTTTTTGCAGTTTTTTTTAACACCATATACTTTAGAGTTAAGCTCCTGTAAACATGGCTCTGTTTTCTTCACACGTTTCAGAATGTCAGCGTATGAGACATTGCCAACGCTTTTCACAACGATCGCGTCTTTACGGGGCGGTCTCTGTCGCCTGCGATTTTCCCTCGTGTTGCCTTCGTCTCTTTGTTTCCCGTCTATTTTTGGACTTTTATTGTTGTTTTCTTTACGGTTTTTCTTGTTTATTACCGTGTTCCATCCTTCGGAGCTGGTTTGCTCTTTTGTTGATACCGGCGTTGCCTTCAGTGTTCCAACGCGGTCACTTTTGCTCTTTTTTGCCGGGCTTTTCCGTGCAGCGACTGTTTCTATACACCTCTATGTATGCATCAATATATGTGTGTAAATATGTGTATATGTACAATGCTGTGCCTATGAATGTGCGCTGCGCCTATGAATGCACGCTGGATTTCTTGAGAAGTTTTACCGTTTTATTTTGAGCTGTGGCTAGTGAGCATACATACACCCAGCATATACATACGCGCCATATAAATTCACAAATTTACATTTACATATGCCATCTTCCTGTGTGCCTGGTAATGAAGCGTTTTAGAGAATTTTGATTCAGTTGAAGGGAATTAACAAATTTTCCAGACACCACCAGACATACAGACATAACATATGTATATAATTTTGGATGATTTGGAAAAATTCAAATATATAGGTCATATTAAAAAGCTACCTAACATTCTTTCCTTCTAATCACCAACAAATTCTTATCGACTGCTGCTAAATTTACATAACTCAGCCCCTTACTATTAACTTTTGGTGAAAAATGTGTCTGTGGTGAAAAAGTCTTCGCGAGACGAGTACCCCTCGAAATTCCATACGTTCCTGTCATTGAGACTTCTCTATACATCAACGTGCTGTGTGTATGTACGCTTACCAGCCACAGCTCAAGATAAAACGGTAAAGCTTCTCAAGAAATCCAGCGCGCTCTCATGGCGCAGCGCATATTCATAGGCACAGCATTGTACATATACACATATTTATGTACATATATTGATGCATACATATGTACGAAGCCGCGGGCACTCGACTTGACAAAAATTCAAGATTTATCAATTATTGGCAAATAATTCTACGCGAAATATTCCAACATTGACTATTTTCGAATTGTCGAGAAAATTGGCATATGGGCGGCTCGTTTTATGAATGAAAGTACTTGCTCTTAGAACTATGAGCTCGAATTCATCAATGAATTTTTTGATGATGAGTTTTTGTTGCACAGTACAATAGTTGAAACTGTTCGGCGCCGCCGCGACTATTCAGCGCTATGTCAACTAGAATGATGGCCGCTACGCCTGCGTCTATGACTGCATTTTGTTCTTGTAGTCGCTAGGCATAGAATTTTAGCTTTGAACGACATACGCATTTTGAGGAATAAAGTGAGTGCCCTGTGTGTGCGGTTGTATGTACATGCATATGTGTATATTAATAAGCATTGATTTGCTTGAATTCAATTCACATGTTTATATGTATTTGCATATGCCATCTTCCTGTGTGCCTGGTAATGAAGCGTTTTGTATACAGAATTTTTTGATTTGATCAATTAATTGAACGTACTAGATATAATATAGTTAGGGCATCAAGTGTGCATATACGCACATGCACATATCGTCCCCTTAATATTAAAATAGCCTATACATTTTTTGATGTTTTGAGAAAATGAATTTCAAACTTTTTGTCGAAAGTAGCTCTCACTCAAATCTCGTTATGTCTGTAAATATTTATTATTTTTTGACTGACGTTTTGACCCACTTTGTGGAACTAGAATTTGACAAAATTTTGACCACATATAAAATCGACGATGGAGAATCCAAAAATTCAAAAAAAAAAATAATAGCCTATGAGCACATAGGCTATTGTTATACTAAGGGGACGATATGTACGTCGATGCATATGCAGAAGGAGTTGTTTTAGCATTTGCAGGAATATTTACACCCTAATTATTGCATGAAATATGATAAGGCAATGCTCGTGAGGTAGGTCATGTTGCTTCAGTGCATACATATGCGTGCAACACTATATTTATTAAATATGCAATAGAACTTAGTTGTCCCATATATGTATGCAAATACGTTTCTTTGAAGTTTTCTTTTATTTATTTTAAATTTCAAAGTTTTGTACTATCTATAAAATGCATACATATATGAATTATTCCCTGTAATATACATAGGTAAATTTAAAAAAATTTCGTTTGGCAAAGGAACAAAAAATGCATATTCAAATGTGCATACATAAATATGATAAGGAATGCGTCGTGAGATAGGTCATTGTTGCTGCAGTGCGTGTGCACATACATTTGTAACACTATAACAATTGAAGATGCAATTGAACTTTTGCACAAATATAACTATCATAATATATGTATATGTATATACATATATTGATATATGTACATATATATTCATCAATATACCAATATGCTCTTTGAATTCTTGCCTAAAATTAATTTCGACTCGAAAAATTAGTAAATATTTTCATCAAATTTACTAAAACGCACACAACAAAATCTGAGGTCGTTTTACAATGTATTTTGTTTAAATTTTTCTTTTAAAATTAAAGCAACAATCATTAAAGTTACTTTGTTTTAAATGTTGTTAAATCTTTATTTGGTTGTACTTGTTTGAAAATATAGATTGAATAAATTTTCGTTTATCAAGGGAACATTGAAATGCACGAGCAAATGCCTTGCAAAATGCCGTCATTCGTCAATTTGACTTCATACAGAAACCAAAAACTGAGCAGAGCCAATGTACTTGTACATAATTCACTGTAATCAGCTCTGTTAAGAACTTCTCCGCTGTCGAGTTAAGCGAGGTGAAATAGTGTTCGCGGTTTCACTTCATTTTTGACAATTCACACTATTCGTAGCTCGTGAGAATTCTCTATATTTAACGTTCTCTGTGTTGCTTTTGCGTCTAACAAGGTATTTTGTTTTTGTAAGTGCAATATTCGAAATATCGACATTTGTTTGGGCACACATGCATATGTACATATGTATGTATGAAAGGAAGATGATGTTATGGCGCTTGTGCATTATTGTTTTTCATATACAAATGTACATACATACATACATATGTAGGTATGTAAATGCTGTCGAATACATAAACTACAAATTGACATACAATATAAAATAAGTGTTAATTGATCTTAAACCCTTTTTTTGTGAATGCAGAATGCTCCGATTGACATGTACATACATATTATATTATATTGTCATAGATATTACCATCATTTATGTACATACATATATGCATACTATATAGTACACGTTCATTTATGTATTTATGTAATGAAAAACTTCATGAATTACTTTCAGAACTTATTCGCGTCGCGCGATTTATGTTATCACCCCACGATAGTGTTAAAAAAAACAACAAGTTAATTTCTCGACAGCAATATGACAAGTGTTTATTAATTGATTCTTAACTACTATTTATACATTTTATGCTTATTGATAAGTATTACAATGTTAAATTTGCTTAATACGCAATTTATTACATATAACCTAAATTCTACAGAAATATTATTACAGTAAATGATTAATAAGCTATATTATTACAATAAATGATTAATAAGCTATATTATTGCAACAAGTATTAAATTTCTTAATTTTAAACAATTACTGCTACGTCCGCATTTCCGGTGTTGATGGCCGCTAGGTTCTTGCCCTTGGTGGCTTTTCTGGTGGTTGTCGAGTTGGTGTTGTTGTTGAGGTTGCGGTAGCGGCCGTAACTCCTCCCCCCATAAAGTAAAGCGAAGGCCACAAATATGTCTTTGGGGCAGGAGCGTTGAAAAGATGTTTCGGCAAATATTTTACCTTCGTTGTTTTGGTGGTATATGCGATGATGAGGATGACAGCAATCCCAAAGGTGAATATTACTACTAAAATTCCTTTGTTCTTCTTTGATGATGCCTCGTAGTTTTCTATTTGGTATTTCCTTAATTTTTTCAGACTTAATTTTTCTTTTATGACCCTCGGTGTTATTTTCGCATAAGTAGCTGGTGGTATGAAAATTTCTTCCTAGTACTGTAGAGGGGTGTCTTTGAAGACTTCAACGTTAACGTAAATTGTGCCGTTTATATCGTATGGCTCTTCATTGCAGCTTGATTTGATCACGGTTTTGTTAACGTTGATGATTAGGATGTAGTTCGGCTCTGGTTGGGTGATGGAGCTTATCTCGCCGTTATCTTCCAGGTCACATATTGCGTCTCTGTTGTTTATTAGTGGGGCGATACATGTTGTGGTGTGTTGGGAGTATTGCGACGACTTGCAGTAGTACTGACCTTCTATCTTTGGGCAATTTGTGTCAAAAAACTGAATGTTGTTTTTATTATATGTTATATATGGTTTTATTTTAATTTGTTTGGTTTCATTTATGGGTAGAGGAACAATATGGTAAAGTTTATATGTTTCTTTCGATAGATTTGGTATTTGAATATTGAAAATAATATTTGAATTGTTGTAGTAAGCTTGTAATTGAAGCAGCTCGTATATTTGTTCTTTTGATATGATTTTTAATGATTGGTTTTTCATTTGTTCATATATTTCGTCTATTTCTTCAGTACTTAATATAAATTTCGGTATTATTTTTTGTTTTGCTAAAATAATTGATTCAGCGATATTGGCTAAGTGATTATTTAAAAGATCTATGTTGTAATTAATTTGGTTAATATATTGGAGCTCTAAAAATCTATTATCTTCTTTTGATATACTATTCATTCGTTTGTTAAGGTATATCTCAATTTTATCCTGTTCTGTGTTAATGTGATTAGTAACATTGAGTAGTCTATTTTGCAGAGCTGTGTTAAATTTATGCTGATATTCTAGAGTGCATTCAATTTGGTGTGTGTTTGATTGGATGGTTTCAATTTGTTTGTTAATGGAGATTGCGTCGTTAGTATCCATATTGCCTGTTATAAATTTAATTGCAGTGCCTAACCCATTAATAAGACCACGTTTAGATCTGTTGAGTGGTGATAGTGTGTGTATTTTGTTTTCGAGTTCAGTGAGTTTTAGTTTGGTTACTGTTGTAAATGTAGTGGTCCCGTGAAGTTTATTGAAGGTGTTTATAGTAGTGTGTATTTTGTTTGTATTGTTTATGTATTCTTCAAGGTTAATGATGTGTATAAGATTATTAAAGTTAGTAATTATTCTTGCAGGTCCAAGCTCAAATTTCACTATTTTCTGTCGGGCGTTTATGTCTCGGATGTCAATTTGTTGGGGAAATATGTGTGGTAGCCTAAGGATAAAGGGATTATTTTAGTTGTTAGTTTTTTGTGGTTTGTGTATTCTTTTAAGTTCTGATTTATGAAATTTTTTGTTTTTTGTAGTAATTATTGTCAGTCTATTATTGTGTTTTACTTTATGTTTTGAGAATCTTGGCGTTATTTTGTTACGCCTTGACTCTTTTCGAAAGATTATTTTGTCTTCTAAATTTTCCGGTTCAGATCGATCTTTGTTCAATTTGTCTATTACTAGGTTGGTGTCTCGTTTCACTTTTTCTTTAATTATGTTGTTATCATGGCTTTCACTTAGGTTGTTTTCCTTTCTAGTTGTCGCCACAATTCTATATATTTCAGTAAGAGTGGAGTGAAGTCTCTCAACTGGAGCATTATTTGTGCTCTGTTGGAATGAAGTAATGTGCAATAGAATTTGAAACTGACGACAAAAATCTTTAAAAATGTTTGCAGTAAATTCTGATCCTTGATCTGCAACTATTTTTCGTGGTATGCCATATAGGTTAATGAAGTTTTTTAGAGATTTTAATATGCAAATACTATTTCTGGATGGTAGAGTATATCCTGCGGCAAATTTTGAAAATTTGTCAATTATTGTAAGAATTTGTTGGTTATTTACGCTATAAATGTCCATGTGAAGGATATCTAGGGGTTTTTCGGGGGTTTCTGGTTTTTGGTAAACAGGTTTCGGGGGATTTCTGTCGTATGTGAGAGTTTGGCATTTGTCGCAGTTATTTATTGTTTGAGTAACTTTATTTTTCATAAATGGGAAATATAATTTTATTTTAAAGTGGAGATGGGTTTCGTTTATGCCCCGATGGTTATTGTTCTGATGATACTTTCTTATTACCTCTTCCTGCTCGTCAGTGTTTGTTATGTAATCTAGTAAATCTTTACAGCGCAATAGCTTGAAAAGCTTACTGTTCGAGAAAAATTTTGAATACACTGTCTGTATTATTCGGAAAGTGTCATCGTCCGTAAATATAGCTGATACCCGGTTTGGATTAAGAAATTTTTTTGAAAATTTCGGTTATTACTTCTTCAGTGAATACCGGTTTTCTGAATATGCGCCGTTGTTTATTTTTGAAAGGCATTTGTGTTAATGTTTCTGAACCGTTAGGATTTTTCTCGAATATATATTGAAGATTAAAACCATTTAAAGGTTTTTCTGAAATATATATACCGTCATTGAGGTTTTCTTCTGCTGAATGTACAGTGCTACCTGAGGTGCCTTGATTGGAGAGTGTGTCGTTTATATTTATGTCTACTTCGGTTGGTGGGTCTATTTTGATTCGGCTAAGTGCATCTGGGTTTGTGTTTAATTTCCCTTTTTTGTAAATTATTTCATAATCAAATTCTTCTAGTTTGAGTCGCCATCTGACCAGTTTTGAATTGGGTTCTTTTAAACTCATCAACCATGTTAGGGGTCGGCGATCGGTTATAATGAAGAATTTGCGCCCAAAAAGGTAAGGACGGAAATATTTAGTAGCCCATACTATGTCTAATAGTTCCTTCTCTATTGTCGAATAATTGCATTCTGAATCACTGAGTGTGCGACTAGCATAACAGATTGATTTGTCGCTCCCTATGTGTCCTTGGGATAGAACTGCGCCTAGTGCAAAATTGCTAGCGTCTGTTGTTAATATGAATGGTTTTGTAAAGTCAGGATATTGTAGTAAGGGGTCGTTAGTTAGAATATATTTACATGTATTGAAGGCGTTTATATAGCGGTCATTTAGTTCAATTATTTTTTCTTTTTTCAGGCATTCAGTTAGGGGTTTGGTGAGTTTTGAGAAATTTTTTATAAATTTCCGGTAGTATCCTACAAGACCTATAAAACTTTGGATTTGTTTTCGGGTTTGAGGTATGGGAAAGTTTTTTATAGCGCTTATTTTTGCGGGATTTGGCTTAATGCCATCTGTGGAAATAATATGTCCGAGGAAAGTGGTTTCTTTGTGGAGGAGTTCCGATTTATCTGGCTGAATTTTAAAATTTGAGGATCGCAATTTGTCGAACACCAATTGTAGGCTGTGGATGTGTTCTTGAAGGGAAGTGAAGTATATGATAATGTCATCAAGGTAGACAAGACATATCTTGCCTACAAGATCGCCTAGAACATTGCCCTTTACTCGTTGGAAAGTTGAAGGTGCATTTTTTAAACCCAAAGGCATTCGTACATATTCATAATGACCACCTTCTACTGTGAATGCAGTTTTAGGAATATCCTCTTCATCCATTTCAATTTGGTGGAAACCACTTGCTAAATCAAGCGTGGTAAAGTACAAGCATTTTCCTAATTTATCTAAAATCTCATTAATATTTGGAAGAGGATACCTGTCTGAAACAGTTTTTTCATTTAGTTTTCTGTAATCAATTACTAACCGCCATTTCTGTTTGCCGCTTGCGTCAGGTTTTTTGGAGAAGGTCGATATTTTCACCATTTGATAGGTTTGCATCAAAATTAAAGGTTTCGATGAATTCTTCGTCATTATATTTTTCTACTTTTATGGGTTGTTCGATGAGTAGCAGTTGTTGATCGTCTGAAATATTTATTACTTCCACGAGACTATACCAGTTTTTCGCGTAATATATTCCTTCTGGTATGTAAAGCGTTTCGTTGATATGAGTCATATTTATGAAGATATTTCCATCTTGGATGTCTACAGGGATTTTTAAAACTACTTTTGAGTTGCGAGGAATGATATGTTTGCCAAAGGAATTGGTTTGAAATTTAACGGAATTACTGCGTTTTTCGTTTGGACATGTTGCTTTTGCAAATCTATTTTATCTTCTAACTGAGTAAGGATATCGATGCCAATCAGACCATCAAAATAGTTTGTTTTCCTGGTAGTTTAAATTCAATAAAGTTTGGAAGCGTCACTTCTCTGTCTAATTTATATTTATTAAGAATTGTTGTTGTAGTTATTGGTTTGCAGTTAGTAAGGTCTGAAGGGTTAACAAATTTTGGACTTATGAATGATGCGGATGCTCCTATGTCGATTAAAAACTTGAGCGGTCTGCCGAAGGGAGATGAAATATTGATGTAACCTAGTTCGGAACCGTGTTTGTTAATGTCTAGGTATCCTGTTGGTGGTTCGAGGCTGGGTGGCGAAAATTTTGGTTATCTTCAATGTTTACTAAGATTCCACGTGGATCTTGATATTCGTCCAGGTTTTGTTTATAGCCATTGTTTGGTGGTAGGGGTTCTAATGGATTGGAATGTTGGAAGTTAAATAGTTCGTTCTTTTGGAACTCGGGTCTTCTTGGAGTAATAGAACGCATAGTTTGGTCTGTTCTAAAGGATCTTTGGGTAGGGGCTTGGGTTTTTATGTGCGTGGAACTTGTGTCCATGGGTTCCGGTTTGCTATACTGATTATAATTGTTGTGATTTCGGAATGGATTTTGGGCATTGTTTTGGTTTGGGAAGTATGGGTTTTGATTTACGGATCTATTTTGGTAATTATTTTGTCGTTGGAATAATGGCTGGGTATTGTAGCTTGGAATCTGATTTCGGGGTTGAGAATATGTGCGTTGAACAGGTGTGTATCTATGGAAATTGTTGTTATTCCTAAAGTAGTTGTTGGCTTTTGGTTGCCAATTACGCTGAAATCTGCTCGGTTCTGATTTCATGTAAAATATGTTTTGCTCTTTTATGCATAAAGAGAATGCTTCTGCGAGAGATTCTGGATTAGATGCTCTTATTGTTGACCCTAGGGGTTCTCTCAAACCAATAAGAAAACTGTTAAGACACATTTCAGCATACAAGTCTTTCTTTGACTTGATTATTTTTTCGTCATGCTGGTGAATCTGTATGTTACTGAGGAGGGGTGCTTGTAATTCTATTATCTCGCTATAGAATTTTTCAACATTATTGAATTTCTGGCGGAGACTATGTAGGTCTCTAATTAAAGAAGTTTCAGATCTTTTATCTGAATAGTGAAGAGTCAGGTTTTGTTTTATTTCATCCCAATTGACGGAAGTTCCGTACATGTTTAGTATTCGTTGGCCTGCTCAATAATTTTATTTCGAATCGCACCTAGTAGTATTTGTCCCTGTGGAATTGCGTCACAATTTCTAATGTGGAGTAGAATCTCTTCCACATTATTAATAAATTCGTGCAACAGACGGGGATTTCGATCATATGCAGGTAAATCCTTTATTGCATCTGGAATTCGAAGAGTTTCGAAAGAGAAGCAACCTGTAGGAATACTCCTAGAAAAACTTGCTTGTTCTTCGTTAGGGTTTGTCATTTTGTTTACTTAATCTGGTAGCAAAGTACTTTCAAATTCGTTGGTCTCTGGGATTGAGTTTAAGCTTCTGCTCTTGAATAGTTTTCCTATTGAGCTTGGATATGGTCTGAATTGAAAACGTTTCCCTATTGTACTCTTTTTGTACATTTGTATGAACAAGGGAACATTTAAACTGTCTAATCTTTTAAATGCGAAAGGTGTATTACATCAATGAGAAAATATAATTTTAAATGTTAGTGTTTATTTACATAGGTACGTTATTGGATATAAATGGTATATGATAATATAGTAAATGGTAAATAGTATATAGTAGGGTATATATGGTATTTGTTATATATATATTTATATTTTTATTTATTTATTTTTGTATATATTTATATGATAATTTAGTAGATGGTAAATAGTATATGGTATTTTAATTTTTTAATATCTATCTTGTAGGGATCACTGTGACGATATTCCCTCGGCACTCCTGTTTTTGAGTCAGTGATATGCCCTCACTGTTAAAAACGTGGATGGATATACAAGGATATATATAATTTCGCTTGTTTTTAAAAAAAAATATGTTCTTTGAGAGAAAAAAAAAATTCTTTTTTTTTTTTTATATCTGTCCTGTAGGGATCTCTGTGGCGATATTCACTCGGCACTCCTGTTCTATAGATCAGTGATATTCCCTCACTGTCCAGAAGGAAGGATGGATATGCCAGGCAGATATTATATATTGTATATATATATATATATTTATATATATTCTTTTTAATAATTCAACAATTCTTTATTTCGTTTTATATATCTTAAATCCTTTTTTTTTTTTTTTTTTGTTTTTTTGTTAATGCTTCATTCTTGTATGTATATTCATATAAACTTTTGTGTGTTGTTTTTGGTTTTTATTGTTCCCACTATTTGTTATCGCTCTTATAACCTGGAGGGTCCGGCTTTATGGGCTACGGGATCGCAGATTTGAGTTAAATTATAATGACTTTACTCCAAGATAGGAATAAAAGTCGATTTTTGTATGTTTTTAGAGGATGTACAAGCCTCATATGCTATTATATAGTATTTTAATTTACGTTTGGCGTGCATACAGATGTGCAAGCGGTAATTCATTTATATTTATGTTATTTTTCTTATTATTATCAGTTTTTGACTTACCATAAGGCCAGCATGAGTATGCATCGCATGTTCAGGTTCTCCAGTGTTAGGTAGTTGAAACTACTCCAGTCCGGTTGTGGTTCTGGGTTGCTTTCTTCAGATATGCCCTCGGAATTTTTTGCAGCTGGAACCACTTTGGATTCGTTGGTCTTTCCGATATGCCCTCGAATTTTTTCAACTGGAACCACTTTAAATTCGTTGATTTCCTTCAGCCTGCTCCGATATGCTCTCAGAGGCCACTTAGGGCTTTTTCAACTTTTTCTTTAGCACTTCCGAACCGTTCACTGGGCAGCCGACTGCGCCATTTACGTTATCACCCCACGATAGTGTTAAAAAAAACAACAAGTTAATTTCTCGACAGCAATATGACAAGTGTTTATTAATTGATTCTTAACTACTATTTATACATTTTATGCTTATTGATAAGTATTACAAAGTTACATTTGCTTAATACGCAATTTATTACATATAACCTAAATTCTGCAGAAATATTATTACAGTAAATGATTAATAAGCTATATTATTACAATAAATGATTAATAAGCTATATTACTACAATAAATGATTAATAAGCTATATTATTGCAACAAGTATTAAATTTCTTAATTTTAAACAATTACTGCTACGTCCGCATTTCCGGTGTTGATGACCGCTAGGTTCTTGCCCTTGGTGGCTTTTCTGGTGGTTGTCGAGTTGGTGTTGTTGTTGAGGTTGCGGTATCGGCCGTAACTCGCGCATGCACGAAACCTTGGTTCACAACTCAGTCGCAGGAATAAACGCACTGCGTATTTATCCTCGCCACATGACTCAACATCAATTCCCGGCGCCATATTTATTTATTTTTTTGTTTTTTTTTTGTTTAATACAATATATTTCTTATAATTCGATTTAGTCGGCTGCACGCACGAAAAAATGTGTTGTTACCTTGCTCATTTGTCGTTACCTTGCTCATTGCCGTTACCTTGCTCGTTTGTCGTTACCTTGCTCATTGCCGTTACCTTGAATGAACTGCAAGCGAAAGCGCGGAACGAACAAAGCAAACGAACGGCAACGTTCGACATCTTGCTCTCTCCTACTTTAGTGAGCGTATATATGTATGTATATGCGCATATGTACATATATAAATTCACGTATTTGTATTTGCATATGCCTTCTTATTGATTATTATTAAATTGATTTACTTGAAGAATTTAAAATAAAACCAAGTTTGTTAATAATACCTGTTGTTTTAATGTTATTATTATTAATTTTCTTATTATATATTATATGAAGGAAAAAATTTATGGTAATATTTACCATATACCTTATAAGATATGATGTATACTAATATATGTATATAAACATGCATGTACATATACAATTTGGCGAAATTTTCAAAAAGAACAAATCTATATGTAAAAATGCATACAAGTCATATGGGCATATCAAATATACGAATCTATTCCGTACGCAAGCAAATGTAAGCTAATGTGCTTGAACTGCAAGCGAGAGCGCGGAACGAACGACAAAGAGCACAATCGGCCCCCGCGTTCGGCAACGTTCGACATCTGGCTCTGTCCTACTTGAGGGAGCATATATATGTATGTATATGCGCATTTGTATATAAATTCACATACTTGTATTTGCATATGCCTTCTTCCTGTGTGCATGGTAATGAACCATTTCTCTGTTGACGGTGATAGAAAAAGTAGGTAATGAAAGGGAGTGTTTCGAGTGTAAAGTGTCTTGAAAAAGGCAAATCGATGATGGTGCCTCTTAGTGTTGTTGACTTATTAACGTCTGATGCACAATCGAAATTGAAGATATCTTTCATGAATTTGATAAATGTTTCGTCATTTTTCACGTTTGTGTAAATGTAACTTGACCTATTCCATTGCAATTCCATTTACCTCCTCCTCTATATCCATACAAAATATCTATCAAACAAATAAAATTAAAATTTTGTTTTTAAAATTGCAACCATTCCATCAATATTTTCTTATGACGTTGTCACGTTAAACTATCGTCAGTAAACCGACTTTACAGACAACGTCTTTTTTTTACGTAATCGAAAAAAAATTGTGTAATAAATTTTATGTATGCGCTTATCATTTGAAAAGTAACAAAATAGTAAAAAATTAGCAGTGGCAGAAATAAACGCACCGCGTATTTTTCCTCGCCACATGTTAGACCCGATATCAATTCTCGGCGCCCAATTATTGTTTTTTTATTTATTATTTTATTAATGCAATCGAAAAAAATTTTGTGTAATACATTTTACGTATTCGCTTATTATTTCAAAAATACGAAAATAGTAAAAATTTAATTGGTTTAATGTCGAGGTGAGAAATGTGTTGCGTGTTAAGGTGAAAGATGTGTGGTGTTTTCAATTTTTGTGTGGGCAAAACTCAGTGTGGTGTCTATAAAGCCGGTGTTCTAAAATCCCTTACTACAAATCTTTCAAATCTCAATTGTATTAAAAATGGTGAACAATAACATTTGCTCCTTCTCATTCCATTAACATTTTCTGATTATAGTGAATTGTCTCTTTAGTATTTTTAATAATTTATTTATTTTATTTATTTATTTATTTATTCATCAATTAAAGTATAACTTAAATAGATTACTAATATTAAAGCTTAAATATAATTTATGGTAAACAATACTGTGAGATACATTAGTCACAATTCAAAAAGTGTATCTCCAGATTAAGTCTTGATTTGAAAGTCTCTCGTGAGTTAGAGAATATATCCAAATGTTTGCATAATTGGTTAGGCTGTCTTATACAACGTGTGAGCGGTTCATTTCGACTAAAATTGGTCTTGTGATAAGGTAAATGGAACATATTGCTGAGTCTTAGGTTACGAGTGGGACAATTAAAGAGTATTAGCTCCAGCAAGAAGTGACATTTGATATGATTCGTAACTATGTCTCTTATAAACATTACCGATGAAGTTTTTCTCCGCATTTCTAAAGTTGGCAGTGCTAACAAAAGACATCTACTTTTATATGCAGGCAAACTGCAAGGCCAACGAAGTGAATAAATAGCAAATCGAGTGAAACGTTTTTGAACCTTCTCAATTCTTAAAGATAAACCCATATAGAATGGATCCCAAATGATGCTGCAATATTCGAGGTTTGATCTCACAAGAGAAAAATACAAATTTTTCAGCGTAGAGATATCCTGGAACTCCCTCGAATTCCTTATTACAAATCCAAGCATAGATCTAGACTTGGCAATCATAAAGTCTATATGTTTGGAAAATGACATTTTTGATGTAAATATGACCCCCAAGTCTTTCTTTTCGTAAATTTTTGTGAGGGTGGTAGTGCCCAACTTGTAATCGAAATCAATCGTAACTTTTCGTCTACTGAATGACATGTGCTGGCATTTACCAGCATTAAGAGGTAAGGAGTTATTATCACACCAAGCTTCCAATCTGGCTAAGTCTTCCTGAAGTCTTATGCAGTCAGTTACTTTCTCTACCCGACTGTAAATTTTCAGGTCATCTGCATACATCAGACAACGTGATGTCTCGAAAACGTCTGGAATGTCATTAACAAACATTAAGAACAATAGTGGCCCAAGATGGCTACCTTGAGGTACGCCTGAGGTAACTTTGACATTTCAACATTGTATATTGACTCTGCACAGTTTTTGCCTTCTGTAGGAAATCAAATTGACGAATGGCCGACGGCATTTTGCAAGGCATTTGATTGTGCATTTCCATATTCCCTTGATAATTTAAAAAGAAGAATTTAACTAACATACAAAAACGAACCCTCATTTTGGTGCCTGCGTTTTACTACATTTAAAACTTTATACAAATTTGGTGAAAACTGATGCAATTGTTTTGTGTTCAAACTAATTTTAGACGGGAATGCATGGAGCGTATAAGCGTTGCGGTATATTGATACATATTTATATTAAAAAATATATAATATTATATTATGTTTGTACAAAAGATCCATTTAGTGGAAGGGGAAGGTCCAACGATCATTTTTCCCCACAACCCGATTCGGTTGATCGCTTGGCAGACGCTCCGCGCGGGAAGGCTCATCACTTCTCAATAAAAGCCTGTATGCATGTACATATTTGTATGTGCGTACGCACACTTGACGCCCTAAACTATTTTTTTTTGTTTTGTTTTTTCATGGGCGTTGTGGTAGCGCGCTACCCTCAAGTGGCCCTTTGAAACCAGGAAAAGCCTGTTGTTTCGTCGAACTCCTCACCCCACGGGACTACCGCCAAGAGTTACATCGTGGAGGGGAAAGGCGTATTAGTCGCCGGTCCCTCGTCGTAGTCTTTCGAAGGTCCTTAGTTTCTTCATAGTCTCTGTTATGACGTCGTATGCTACCGCCCTTCTTTGTAGCATGGATTGCATGAATGAATCTGGGTCGTAGTTTCATCCAAATATGCTACGAAGCTTCAATCGAGAGCCATAAAAACGCTTACTTTCGAAGAATACGTGGTGTACGTTTTCTATCGCGTTTACTCCACAGTATTCACAAGTTCGATCCTATGTGTGTTTGAACCGATGGAGGTAAGCTTAGAAGCATCCACGCCCGGGTAAAAACTGAGTCAGATAAAAATCCACTTTTCCGTGCTTTCTTTTAATCCAGCTTCGCAAGTCTGGAACGCAGCGATGACTCCATCTGCCCTTCGTTGTAGTATTCCATTTTTGCTGCCAAGTTTGGGTACAAGTTTTCCTGCTCCCAGCCAATACTGCAGCTTCGTTTGCTGGTATTTCTACTGCATTCATTCCAGCGATATTTAGCGCTGCTCCTTTCGAAACAGTTTTAAAGACGCGAAGCGAACATAAACGAAACATAAAGGCAGCGTACTTTATAACGCGGAAATAAGAAGAATGTTGCGTAGCTATGTGCGAGACAGGAATACCGTATAATATTTAGTTCTTTACCACTCCTGCTAGAAGCTGGCGTCGCCGTTGCTTTGGCCCGCGCGCGTTTATCATAATTCGGGATAATGCTGCTAATGCTTTCTTGTTCGCATACTCCAGGTGTGCTTTAAAAGATAAAATCCTGTCTATCACAATTTCTAGATATTTTACTGGTGGTAATGTCGTGATGCTGTGATTGCCAACCTTAATTTTTTCCGGCTTGATGTGAGAACGGACTCCGCTGTTTGTTAAGCAAGTTGAAGGCCGTTTTGCACCAGCCATGAATTAACGGACGTTATGGTCTGATTAGCTTTTTCGGAGATTTCGCTTAGTCTCTTAGCCATGATAACTACTTCGATATCGTTCGAAAGCCCGATAATGTTATCACCATTGGGTATATTGAGGCGCAGAACACCATCTTACATGATTTTCCAGAGCAGTGGTCCAAGCACAGAATTTTGAGGGACCCCTCCTGGAACTTTGTTACTCTTCCTGCCTACTGCTGTGCCGTAATTCAGTACTCGTTCTTTGAAGTAACTTTGTATCATTGCTCGCTGGTGAGGGGGTACTCCGATCTGGTCCAGTGCGTCCAAGATTTTGGCTCAGCTTGCGATGTTGAATGCATTTTTTATATCCAGAGTTACTACTAAGCAGTACTCTTTGGCACCTTCGAGTCATCGGGTGCCACTTATCGCCTATTGTGAAATTTTTTTGGCGGTATTCACAGCGTCAACGGTGGACCTTCCGTTCCTGAAACCAAACTGGTTGTCAGATATTCCCCTAGCGGAATCGATCTCGTTCTTACATAGACAACCTTTTAAGCTGCACTTTGGATTCGTTGGTCTTTCCGATATGCCCTCGAATTTTTTCAACTGGAACCACTTTAAATTCGTTGATTTCCTTCAGCCTGCTCCGATATGCTCTCAGAGGCCACTTAGGGCTTTTTCAACTTTTTCTTTAGCACTTCCGAACCGTTCACTGGGCAGCCGACTGCGCCATTTACGTTATCACCCCACGATAGTGTTAAAAAAAACAACAAGTTAATTTCTCGACAGCAATATGACAAGTGTTTATTAATTGATTCTTAACTACTATTTATACATTTTATGCTTATTGATAAGTATTACAAAGTTACATTTGCTTAATACGCAATTTATTACATATAACCTAAATTCTGCAGAAATATTATTACAGTAAATGATTAATAAGCTATATTATTACAATAAATGATTAATAAGCTATATTACTACAATAAATGATTAATAAGCTATATTATTGCAACAAGTATTAAATTTCTTAATTTTAAACAATTACTGCTACGTCCGCATTTCCGGTGTTGATGACCGCTAGGTTCTTGCCCTTGGTGGCTTTTCTGGTGGTTGTCGAGTTGGTGTTGTTGTTGAGGTTGCGGTATCGGCCGTAACTCGCGCATGCCCGAAACCTTGGTTCACAACTCAGTCGCAGGAATAAACGCACTGCGTATTTATCCTCGCCACATGACTCAACATCAATTCCCGGCGCCATATTTATTTATTTTTTTGTTTTTTTTTTGTTTAATACAATATATTTCTTATAATTCGATTTAGTCGGCTGCACGCACGAAAAAATGTGTTGTTACCTTGCTCATTTGTCGTTACCTTGCTCATTTGTCGTTACCTTGCTCATTGCCGTTACCTTGCTCGTTTGTCGTTACCTTGCTCATTGCCGTTACCTTGAATGAACTGCAAGCGAAAGCGCGGAACGAACAAAGCAAACGAACGGCAACGTTCGACATCTTGCTCTCTCCTACTTTAGTGAGCGTATATATGTATGTATATGCGCATATGTACATATATAAATTCACGTATTTGTATTTGCATATGCCTTCTTATTGATTATTATTAAATTGATTTACTTGAAGAATTTAAAATAAAACCAAGTTTGTTAATAATACCTGTTGTTTTAATGTTATTATTATTAATTTTTTTATTATATATTATATGAAGGAAAAAATTTATGGTAATATTTACCATATACCTTATAAGATATGATGTATACTAATATATGTATATAAACATGCATGTACATATACAATTTGGCGAAATTTTCAAAAAGAACAAATCTATATGTAAAAATGCATACAAGTCATATGGGCATATCAAATATACGAATCTATTCCGTACGCAAGCAAATGTAAGCTAATGTGCTTGAACTGCAAGCGAGAGCGCGGAATGAACGACAAAGAGCACAATCGGCCCCCGCGTTCGGCAACGTTCGACATCTGGCTCTGTCCTACTTGAGGGAGCATATATATGTATGTATATGCGCATTTGTATATAAATTCACATACTTGTATTTGCATATGCCTTCTTCCTGTGTGCATGGTAATGAACCATTTCTCTGTTGACGGTGATAGAAAAAGTAGGTAATGAAAGGGAGTGTTTCGAGTGTAAAGTGTCTTGAAAAAGGCAAATCGATGATGGTGCCTCTTAGTGTTGTTGACTTATTAACGTCTGATGCACAATCGAAATTGAAGATATCTTTCATGAATTTGATAAATGTTTCGTCATTTTTCACGTTTGTGTAAATGTAACTTGACCTATTCCATTGCAATTCCATTTACCTCCTCCTCTATATCCATACAAAATATCTATCAAACAAATAAAATTAAAATTTTGTTTTTAAAATTGCAACCATTCCATCAATATTTTCTTATGACGTTGTCACGTTAAACTATCGTCAGTAAACCGACTTTACAGACAACGTCTTTTTTTTACGTAATCGAAAAAAAATTGTGTAATAAATTTTATGTATGCGCTTATCATTTGAAAAGTAACAAAATAGTAAAAAATTAGCAGTGGCAGAAATAAACGCACCGCGTATTTTTCCTCGCCACATGTTAGACCCGATATCAATTCTCGGCGCCCAATTATTGTTTTTTTATTTATTATTTTATTAATGCAATCGAAAAAAATTTTGTGTAATACATTTTACGTATTCGCTTATTATTTCAAAAATACGAAAATAGTAAAAATTTAATTGGTTTAATGTCGAGGTGAGAAATGTGTTGCGTGTTAAGGTGAAAGATGTGTGGTGTTTTCAATTTTTGTGTGGGCAAAACTCAGTGTGGTGTCTATAAAGCCGGTGTTCTAAAATCCCTTACTACAAATCTTTCAAATCTCAATTGTATTAAAAATGGTGAACAATAACATTTGCTCCTTCTCATTCCATTAACATTTTCTGATTATAGTGAATTGTCTCTTTAGTATTTTTAATAATTTATTTATTTTATTTATTTATTTATTTATTCATCAATTAAAGTATAACTTAAATAGATTACTAATATTAAAGCTTAAATATAATTTATGGTAAACAATACTGTGAGATACATTAGTCACAATTCAAAAAGTGTATCTCCAGATTAAGTCTTGATTTGAAAGTCTCTCGTGAGTTAGAGAATATATCCAAATGTTTGCATAATTGGTTAGACTGTCTTATACAACGTGTGAGCGGTTCATTTCGACTAAAATTGGTCTTGTGATAAGGTAAATGGAACATATTGCTGAGTCTTAGGTTACGAGTGGGACAATTAAAGAGTATTAGCTCCAGCAAGAAGTGACATTTGATATGATTCGTAACTATGTCTCTTATAAACATTACCGATGAAGTTTTTCTCCGCATTTCTAAAGTTGGCAGTGCTAACAAAAGACATCTACTTTTATATGCAGGCAAACTGCAAGGCCAACGAAGTGAATAAATAGCAAATCGAGTGAAACGTTTTTGAACCTTCTCAATTCTTAAAGATAAACCCATATAGAATGGATCCCAAATGATGCTGCAATATTCGAGGTTTGATCTCACAAGAGAAAAATACAAATTTTTCAGCGTAGAGATATCCTGGAACTCCCTCGAATTCCTTATTACAAATCCAAGCATAGATCTAGACTTGGCAATCATAAAGTCTATATGTTTGGAAAATGACATTTTTGATGTAAATATGACCCCCAAGTCTTTCTTTTCGTAAATTTTTGTGAGGGTGGTAGTGCCCAACTTGTAATCGAAATCAATCGTAACTTTTCGTCTACTGAATGACATGTGCTGGCATTTACCAGCATTAAGAGGTAAGGAGTTATTATCACACCAAGCTTCCAATCTGGCTAAGTCTTCCTGAAGTCTTATGCAGTCAGTTACTTTCTCTACCCGACTGTAAATTTTCAGGTCATCTGCATACATCAGACAACGTGATGTCTCGAAAACGTCTGGAATGTCATTAACAAACATTAAGAACAATAGTGGCCCAAGATGGCTACCTTGAGGTACGCCTGAGGTAACTTTGACATTTCAACATTGTATATTGACTCTGCACAGTTTTTGCCTTCTGTAGGAAATCAAATTGACGAATGGCCGACGGCATTTTGCAAGGCATTTGATTGTGCATTTCCATATTCCCTTGATAATTTAAAAAGAAGAATTTAACTAACATACAAAAACGAACCCTCATTTTGGTGCCTGCGTTTTACTACATTTAAAACTTTATACAAATTTGGTGAAAACTGATGCAATTGTTTTGTGTTCAAACTAATTTTAGACGGGAATGCATGGAGCGTATAAGCGTTGCGGTATATTGATACATATTTATATTAAAAAATATATAATATTATATTATGTTTGTACAAAAGATCCATTTAGTGGAAGGGGAAGGTCCAACGATCATTTTTCCCCACAACCCGATTCGGTTGATCGCTTGGCAGACGCTCCGCGCGGGAAGGCTCATCACTTCTCAATAAAAGCCTGTATGCATGTACATATTTGTATGTGCGTACGCACACTTGACGCCCTAAACTATTTTTTTTTGTTTTGTTTTTTCATGGGCGTTGTGGTAGCGCGCTACCCTCAAGTGGCCCTTTGAAACCAGGAAAAGCCTGTTGTTTCGTCGAACTCCTCACCCCACGGGACTACCGCCAAGAGTTACATCGTGGAGGGGAAAGGCGTATTAGTCGCCGGTCCCTCGTCGTAGTCTTTCGAAGGTCCTTAGTTTCTTCATAGTCTCTGTTATGACGTCGTATGCTACCGCCCTTCTTTGTAGCATGGATTGCATGAATGAATCTGGGTCGTAGTTTCATCCAAATATGCTACGAAGCTTCAATCGAGAGCCATAAAAACGCTTACTTTCGAAGAATACGTGGTGTACGTTTTCTATCGCGTTTACTCCACAGTATTCACAAGTTCGATCCTATGTGTGTTTGAACCGATGGAGGTAAGCTTAGAAGCATCCACGCCCGGGTAAAAACTGAGTCAGATAAAAATCCACTTTTCCGTGCTTTCTTTTAATCCAGCTTCGCAAGTCTGGAACGCAGCGATGACTCCATCTGCCCTTCGTTGTAGTATTCCATTTTTGCTGCCAAGTTTGGGTACAAGTTTTCCTGCTCCCAGCCAATACTGCAGCTTCGTTTGCTGGTATTTCTACTGCATTCATTCCAGCGATATTTAGCGCTGCTCCTTTCGAAACAGTTTTAAAGACGCGAAGCGAACATAAACGAAACATAAAGGCAGCGTACTTTATAACGCGGAAATAAGAAGAATGTTGCGTAGCTATGTGCGAGACAGGAATACCGTATAATATTTAGTTCTTTACCACTCCTGCTAGAAGCTGGCGTCGCCGTTGCTTTGGCCCGCGCGCGTTTATCATAATTCGGGATAATGCTGCTAATGCTTTCTTGTTCGCATACTCCAGGTGTGCTTTAAAAGATAAAATCCTGTCTATCACAATTTCTAGATATTTTACTGGTGGTAATGTCGTGATGCTGTGATTGCCAACCTTAATTTTTTCCGGCTTGATGTGAGAACGGACTCCGCTGTTTGTTAAGCAAGTTGAAGGCCGTTTTGCACCAGCCATGAATTAACGGACGTTATGGTCTGATTAGCTTTTTCGGAGATTTCGCTTAGTCTCTTAGCCATGATAACTACTTCGATATCGTTCGAAAGCCCGATAATGTTATCACCATTGGGTATATTGAGGCGCAGAACACCATCTTACATGATTTTCCAGAGCAGTGGTCCAAGCACAGAATTTTGAGGGACCCCTCCTGGAACTTTGTTACTCTTCCTGCCTACTGCTGTGCCGTAATTCAGTACTCGTTCTTTGAAGTAACTTTGTATCATTGCTCGCTGGTGAGGGGGTACTCCGATCTGGTCCAGTGCGTCCAAGATTTTGGCTCAGCTTGCGATGTTGAATGCATTTTTTATATCCAGAGTTACTACTAAGCAGTACTCTTTGGCACCTTCGAGTCATCGGGTGCCACTTATCGCCTATTGTGAAATTTTTTTGGCGGTATTCACAGCGTCAACGGTGGACCTTCCGTTCCTGAAACCAAACTGGTTGTCAGATATTCCCCTGGCGGAATCGATCTCGTTCTTACATAGACAACCTTTTAAGCTGCCACCCAATAATTGTTTTCAGCATTATCACAAATCTCATAGAAGCTTTTACGCTTGCTTTCCCGTATTGTTGTCTTGAGTTGACGTTGTGCAGCTCTGTACGTTTCTCTGGCTTCTAAGAAGTTAGGTCTACCTCTTGCCCGTTGGAGGCTTCTTCTAGCTTTAATGCATTCTTTCCTGAAAGATTTAATACTATCGTTTCACCAATAAACAGGAACGTGTTTCTTTGTTGTCGTCTTGCGAAACATTGACGCATCGCAGGCTCTACGAATATCACCTATAATTTTGGTTGCCAAGTCGTTCGCGCATCCTGTAAATATACCAGGATCTAAAGTGCCGGTTTTCCATCCTCGATGCTTCAAACTTAATTGTTGTTTTTGAAATTTACATTCGTTTAAGTCAATGTCACATATTATTGCTGAGGGATCACTTTGAGTATAACACTCTCTAAACTTCCACTTGTGCTCTCTTTAGATGTTAGTGCTGACGACCGTGATGTCTATTATTGAACCAAATTCATTTCTGAAGAAGGTATGTTCCCCGCCGGTATTCAATAAAACAATTACCAGGCATGCAAATGCTTCAAGGAGTGCTGTGCCCTTTGGCGTAGTCCGCTGTGAACCCAACTCCATAGCCCATGCATTGAAATCGCCTGCAATCGCCGCGATTCGCCCTACTACATATCTCCTCAAACTTATCTATAGGGGTGCTTGGAGGAATGTAGCAGCTATATATAAATATGTCTGAGATCTTGCCGCAAACAAAGCTTCTTTCTTTTACTACGCTCTCCAGATGTAAGGGATGCCGTCCGCAGCGCCATATTGCAGGTTTTCCCCAGTTGGCTGACCTTTCTCTGTACGGTTCGGTCAGGACCTTGAGTTCTCTAATTGTTTGCGACAAGAGATCTTGTGTGGCTTCGCAATGGTTGAGATTGAGTTGTAGCAATCTCGTAACTGTTTTATCTTTTGGATCCCTTGAAATACCGGACATCTATTGCCGCCGGTAACATGATCAGTGCGGTTGGAACGTATTCTTTCGCATAAGAAACACTTTGCAGTACGTGTGCATGTTTTCGCAGTATGCCTTTCTCCTCCGCATTTAAAGCACACATCGGTTCCGCTTGTGCAATTTCTTAATATATGCCCGAATTCTAGGCATTTAAGGCAGCGTCTAGGTTGAATTCTCTCACGAAAGCGGCATATTACCTAGCCGATGCGAACTGAACCCACGTCTAATAGCTTTTTGGCAGTCTCAGAAGGTAGTGAAACAACTGCCGTTTGGATACCGCCATATGCGTTCCGCATCGAGCGAATCTGCGAGGACTCTACGTTGAAGTTGAGGAGCGAGAGTTTATTGCCACGCGAGCCTGTTCAGGCGTTGTTACTCCCGAATCTCAAGAAGTGATTCTTCTGTTAACGTTTTAACCTCCACCTTTCCTGCCTGAGAACCAGAACCCCCGCTGCTTGTAGTTTCGCCGTGTTCACGTCAGATCGCTTAAGGGAATCCTCATTTTTTACTGTCTTCAAAATCTCAGCGTAAGAACATTCGCCTGTGCTTCTGACAATGATGACATCGGGGCGAGCAGGCTTACTCCTTGTACGCTACCGTTTATTTGCCGTTATCCACGCCACCTACGTTGCTTTGTTTTCCTCCATATTTGCCATGGCTGTCCTTTGTGAGACACTGACAATCGATTTAGCTATTTTCTTCTCCTTTCTAGACGGTCCTCGTATGGATAATACCTCACCCCGAGCTCGTATCTGGGTCCGCTTTGTCGCTTGCTGTGCAATTCTTCTAAGAGATGGAGTCGCTTGTGAATACTTCGTATGTTTAGCTTTTCCGATCTCTTCCGCTACCTGATCGTAGGAAATTGGTTTATGGAGCGTTTGCCACTGCCAATGATGTCCCTCGGATCGTTTATAAGATGACCGAGGCACATCAAACATTTTCTACATTTCCTTTTCCTACTTCGGTTGTCTCTGGGTTTGTGATACCTAGAGCGGGCACAGTATTTAAGGAAGTTGAGCACACAGGAGAATGTGATACACGCGGTCGTTGCTCAAACGGATCTGAAATGTACTCTTCAACGTGTTCTAAACCACTTACCTATGGGGTACTTTCCATTTTGAGAAAGCTGATCCATCCGTTACTGCGTTCACAGCGCCACCTTTCGTTTAGCCAAGACACCTACTTTTATGTCGGTGATAGTTTGGACACACACCTCCGAAAGTGGTGCTGCATACTGAACAGCTGTTTCGTGGATAGCGCGCAATTTTTAAAACGTTCCGAATCGTCCTTTACATTTCTGTTTTTTGCGTTTTTAAGCACTTACTTTCTTTATGTGTCCCAGGTAACGTGAACGTCCTTTCGCCAAAACGGTTCACTAGACTTTTGCACTATTTGCAGGTAAAAACCTGCTGCCCTGCCCTCCCCTGGCAGAGATTTAGACATCTGGGCTCTCATTTTTTCGCTACGCCTGCGGATATAGCGGGCGGGTGATAAATATCACAAATTTGGTGAAGTTCCTCAGTAGTTTTTTGAGGCTAATTACGAACGCAAATCAGCCTCCGTCGACGTCGTCGTAAAATGCATGGTTGTTGTTGTTGTTGTAGCAGTATCTTCGCCCTGTCAGTGTAGTGTAATTACCGGTCGTCTTCGTCTAGCTCATCTAACGGTAGGCCCAGGAAACTGGCAGTTTCGACGGGTTGGGTCCAGAGGGAGAGAGGTGTTAGATGAGTGGGTTTGATGGGGCATGTGAAGAGGTGGTTAGTGTCGTGCGGGGTACCTTCACATGCTGGACATATGTTTAGTATGTCGGGGTCGATTCTGGATAGGTAGGAGTTTAACCTGCTACAATATCCAGAACGTAGTTGTGCCAAGATTACGCGGGACTCTCTAGGAAGCTGGAGCTCTTCGTCTGCGATAGGTGGTGGTTGGACTCCGATAACGGCATTCGGGGGTCGGGAGCTTAGGAAGGTGGTAAGGGTCTCCCGATGAATGTCGTTAATTGCCTGTCTGTATACTGTCTGATCCTGGAGTGGTCTGTCCGTTTTGTCCTGGATCTCGTCCACGTAATTGAGGAAGTGTCTCCTGATGTGCCTGGGAGGTGGCTCAGGCTCGAGCAGGTGTCTGCATGGGTGAGGCCTACGGTGACACCCAAGCAGAAACTGCTTGCCGAGCATTTTGTTATGCTCCTTAACCGGGAGCATGTGCGCCTCGTCGAGCAAATGGTGGATTGGGGACATCAGGAGACATCCTGTCGCGGTCCTGATGGCAGTATTCTGGCAGGTCTGAAGCTTCGTCCACTGCGTATCACTGGTTCCAGGCGAGACAGGCGCGGCATAGTTCAGAACCGGTCGGCCTATTGCTTTGAAAGTCGACAGCAACATTTCTTTGTCTTTGCCCCAAGTGCTGCCGGCAAGCGACTCGAGGACCTTGTTGCGATTCTGTACTCTCGTTGCAATAGCGGTTGTGTGCGCCGAGAAGGAGAGCAAGCTGTCAAAGGTGACTCCCAAAATTCTGGGGTTGTTTATCGTCGGTATTGGGGTATCGTCGACGTGTACCTGAAGTGGCAGCTTGACCTCCTTTGTCCAGGTGGTAAAAAGGGTCGCCGTGGATTTAGTGGGAGAAAGTTTTAAGTTTCTCGCAGTGAAGAAGCGAGAAAGGCGGGCGAGGTAGTCGTTTACTTTTGAGCAAAGGCCATCAATGTCATTGCCCGACGCCATTATCGTGCAGTCGTCGGCATATGAGACCAGTGAGACTCCCTCTGGTGGCTGGGGGAGTTTCGAAATATAGAAATTGAAAAGCAAGGGTGAAAGGACACCACCCTGCGGTACTCCTTGCTTTATTTTTCTCTGTTTTGAGGTTTGGTCTCGAAATACTACCGACGAGTGACGACCACTCAGGTAGTTCGCGGTCCACCTCTTCAGCCCTGGCGGGAGTGTCGACTGTAAAATGTCATCTAGTAGCGTGGCGTGGCTGACTGTGTCGAAAGCCTTTTGTAGGTCCAACGCTACTAGGACAGTCCTCTCGCAGGGGCGGTTTTGGTTAAGTCCGCGGTTTACCTGGGTGTTTATGACGGTGAGTGCCGTGGTGGTACTGTGCACTCTACGGAAACCATGCTGGTGTGGGGCTGGAGTCAGGTGTTCAGTGAGGAGTGGGAGTAGAAGGGCTTCAAGTGTCTTCACTACTGGGGAAAGGAGAGTTATCGGACGATAAGACTCCCCTTGGTTGGCGGGTTTCCTAGGCTTCAGCAGTGGGACCACTCTCCCTAATTTCCACTTATCAGGAATGATGAGAGTGGCCATGGACAGGTTGAAGACCTTTGTGAGATATTCTACTCCCAATGGACCCAGCTTTTTCAGCATCAGCATGTTTAGTCCGTCGGGGGCAATGGCTTTTGATGGTTTCATGTGTTTGATGGCCCTCTGAACCTCGTCGCTGGTGAAAGTAAGCGGTGCACTGTTGTAGGGCAGTTTGTGCAGCCGTCTGGTGGCACAACGTTTAGATCTGTCGACCGGAGGATGCAATATAAATTGCCGGCTAAAATAGCTCGCGCATCTCTTCGGGTCCGACGAAGTACGACCGTTGAAGGTGATATCCACCTTGTCGTTGTGCTTCGTCGGGTTCGACAGGGACCTTACGGTGGACCAGAGCTTGCTCACACCAGAGGTGAAGTTACAGGACTTCAGATGCTCTACCCATTTGGTCCGCTTATGTTGGGTGACCAGTTGCCGGATCTCCAAATTGAGATCCTTTATACGAGGATCCCCGGGATCGGCCTGGCGTAGGCGGTCACGCTCCTTTGCCATAACGGCTGCTTCGGCTGGGAAATTGGGACGTAATTCCCGGATCCGTCCAGCAGGTATGAAGCGAGCCGCGGCGGCTGTAATCGCCTTGCGGAATGCGCGTTCGCCTGCGCGCACATCGGTGGGAGTGGGTAGGGCTGCGAAGATGTTCTCAGTAAATTCCGCGAATCTGGTCCAATCAGCTTTGTTGAAGTTGATGTATGACCGGTGATCCGCGGAGACGAAATCGGCAGGTCTCTCGATCGAGATGATAATGGGCAAGTGGTCTGATGCAAGCGATAGCATAGGTCGCCAGGTTATGCTATTTATCAGACCAGCGCTAGCAATTGTTATATCAGGCGAGCTGCTACAATTGCCCACTACCCTAGTGGGGGCGTCGTCGTTTACAGTGCTGAACGTCGAATCGTCTATTTGCTCTGCCAATAGCTGTCTCCTACGATCGTTTGGCAGGCTTGAATGCCAAAGATCGTGATGCGCGTTAAAGTCACCTACTACCAATCGGTTTTCTCCCCTGATGAGCGCACCAATATCGGGGAGATATCCTGCCGGGCAGCAGGTGACAGGGGGTATGTAAATATTGTAAATTTCGAGCTCGGCATCGCCTCACCGGACAGCTATACCTTGACGTTCTAAGGTGCTGTCCCTGCGGTCGATGCCTTCATCAATAAGACGATACTGCACTGAATGGTGTACTATGAACGCTAGGCCACCACCGTTGTCTCGCTCACGGTCCCTTCGGTGCACATTGTAGCCGTCCCTGGTAATCAGGGGGGAGCTAGCGTGCAGTTTTGTCTCCTGGACCGCAGCTGTCTTGATTCCGAACCGACTCATGGAGTCGACTATCTCGTCAATCTTGCTCGTGAGTCCGTTGCAGTTCAGTTGCAGAAGCTTAAAGCTTCGCGGGAGTGTCGTCGTAATTCGGGGGGTGAGGGATGCGTGATGTTGTCTGCGTTGGTCCTGCTGTGCGTTCCGCAAAATGGGGAGTGGCCTGATGTTGTCAGATGGCCGCGCCACGGGGGGCGGTTGCGGGTGCAGAGCTCTGCAGCAGGGGGCAACGTAGTCGCGTGTCCACTCACGGGTGGTGTGCAGGCCGGAGCACCTCCGAAAGTGACACCAGCCACTGCAAGAATTGCATTGGACAGTTGTCAGGTTCCGAGGTACTACGGTCTGGCACACGGAGCAGACTGTGCGGGGGACCAAGAGCTGCTGGTTTGTCCCCGCACTGGGGTAGGAGCAGGAGGGTTGTGGGTTGGAGAGGGAGTCGTGTTGCTCTTGGGGGCTCCTGACCGTTGAGGTGTTGTTAGTGGCGGCAGTGTGATGTGCCGGCACTGAGGGCAGTGTAGCCGTGGAGGCGGTGACCGCCTGTGAGCGGGAGCAACACGTGGCCACATACCTTGTGGACCACTCCCTGTGAGTCTTAAGGCCTGAGCAGGTCTTAAGATGGCACCACCCGTTGCACTGGTTACACCTAACCGAGGTGGAGTTCGGGTGGAGCCGTTTGTGGCAAATGCAGCAGTAGAATACTTCAGGTCCGGGGTTGGGTTCGACGCCAGCCCGGAAGAGAAGTATTTGGAGCAAACTGGCTGCAATGAGTTGCTCCTGTGACGAAAGATTTAGGGTGAAATACGGTACACTAGACAGGGCTAGTATACTGGGGCGGCAGCCCTTGGTCGGGAATAAAAACCCGAGTCATTCCGGTAACGTAGAACCGGCTGCCATGGGAATGCATGGTCATCATCGTCTCTTACCCTAAGTCTCCTTCTTCCTTCCCTTCTCCTTTCTCCTCTCCCCTGCATGGCATCACAACGGACGAATTTCTTGATATTTGCCCAAATGTGTCCTAACCTACGTGTTTTTATTTAATATTTTAGTCTGCTTTTGTATTCTCTATATGGTTATTGTAAATTTTTCTTGCATTTATGTTTTCTATTGTATATTTTCTGAATTTTTAACACCCCGTTTTTCTTTTATATATTATAGTTTTTTCCGTCTTCTAACTCAACGTCTTTTCTGTCTTTTTAATTTTTGTATATATTTTTAATTCTTTGCTATAAGCATATTATTTTTATATTTGATTGTATAATCAAATTCAGACAGTTTGAGCCTCCAACGAACCAATTTGGGATTTGGCTCTTTGATGGAGAACAGCCAAGTTAATGGTTTATGGTCAGTTCAATTATGAATTTTCTTCCAAAAAGAGAATGCCTAAAATATTTTGTCTATCTATTTTGATATTTTTATGAGGAGCTTTTCCATGGCAGAAATACACTCGGAGGTTTGCCATTGCCTGCCGAGGGGCGACCGCTATTAGACAAATATTTTTCTTAATTTTGGTGTTTCACCGAGATCCGAACCTACGTTCTCTCTGTGAATTCCGAATGGTAATCACACACCAGCACATTCCCATTCGGCTACGGCCGAATTCTGTTTATTTTTATCATTTTTCTTTACAACGGGTATTTGAGTTTTCTACAGGGTCCGGTACTCGAAGTGTAACCAATTAAAAGACCATAAATTTAGTTTGGAAAATTACTTTTATTCAATTCAAAGTGAAAAATGTATGCAAATAATACAAAATTAAGAATACATTTACTTTTGCTCGATATGATCACCTTTTTTCTTGACTATGGTCTTGAGACGGTCCAGAAACGAATTGCAAGCTGCTCGAATGTTACTTGCAGGTATTTTGGCCCACTCGCAGACAATGGCTTTTTCAGCGCCTCGAGGTTGGTTGATCTTTTAGTTCGGACCTTGCCCTCCAAAATGGCCTAAAGAGAATAATCCATCGGATGGTGGAATTTGAGAGCCATTGCGTGGACGTTATGAAGCTCGGAACGTTGTTTTTTAGCCGTTCTTGGTTCGGTCGAGCTTTGTGAGATATATTTGTCTGCCCACGGCTTCAAAGCAACCTCCAGAATACTTTCCCGACAATATTTCGCATTTACCTTGACGCCAGGCTCGATGAAAACGATTGAAGAACGCCCATATTCGATTACATCGACCCACACAATTACCTATGGCGGGTGCTGCCCCCTGGTGGACAATCGATGACTCAAATTCTCGTGCTCTGCCCTCGGTCGGTCAAATAAACCCAATCGTGTTGGGAGTTTTCGATTTGCTCAATTTGAAAAAAGTTCTCGTCAAAATACACAACATTCGGAAATTAACCGCTTTCGGCCAAGCGAAGCAACTCCTCGCTCTCTCAAGTCTGACTTGTTGCAGCTTTGGTGTGAGATCATGCGCCTTTTGGATCTTGTAAGGCTTAACTTTTCATCATATTCCAGATGGTGGATGCTACGGTCAGATATTTTCAGTTCTTTCGCCATTTAATTGGCACTTGGTCCTAGATTTCGCTCGAAGCACATTTTGAACCATTTCACGTGATGTTGCAGTTTTTTGATGAACACTTCCAAGACGTTTCGCGATGCTACCAGTATCATTGGAACGAGAAATGGTGCGATAAACCAAAACTTTATTTACTTCAAGGTGTTCGAGCTCGCGAACAATCGCTGGTTGACATTTTCCAGCCAAATATAGTGCGTTTGAAATCCATTACTGATTTTCTTTTTTTGCTTTTACTCTAGTCAAAATGCTTCCGCGTGCTTGTATTCAATACTCTGGGCTGTCATTTAGCCACCTAATAGACAGCTGATACCCGTGCAGCAGTGAATTCTCTCTTTAGTATATTGGCTCTGCACAGTTTTTAGCTTGTGTAGGAAATCAAAATGACGAATGGCCGACGGCATTTTGCAAGTCATTTGAATGAGTTTATTTATATGACTTCGTTGACAAACGATATTTTATTTAATTTATCTTTTGAAAAAAACTTAAATGTACATTCAAAAATACATATATTTGAATTATAAGCCTTGCATTTAAAATCAAAGTAACGACCGTTAAGTTGCTTTAATTTAAAAAGAAAATACATTGTAAAACGACCTCACATTTTGGTGCGTTAGTTTTAGTAAGTTTAAAACTTTATATATTACAAATTTGATGAAAGCTGTTGCTAATTTTTTGTGTTGAAACTAGACGAGAATGCATAGAGCGTAGAGTAAGTTAGGGTGGGGCTTGTTCGAGCACGTAATAAAAGCGGCAATACTGCTGCACTGATGACAATTTGAACACTGTTGCAATTGCTCGACCGATACTTTTCTGATGTTCGGCGTTTGTTTTGCATAGAGAGATGGTTGTTGATCAAAAAACTTAAAAGTAATGGAATTCTCTCTAAATATTTTGCTGGATAGTTTGGAAACGGGCGGAATTTTTTTTAATGATAATCACAAAGAGAATAATGAAGCGCACAAAGAAAACAATTTAGATGTGGAAGGACTTGTATAGGAGAAGAAATGTGACCAAGGTTAGTTGTGAGATCACTTTTTAGTAAGCAAAAACCCACATCTACATCCTCTTCTCTAAGACTTTTCTCAAATCTTTCATAGCTTTAATTTTTTCCCTTTCCATTAGCAATTTTTCTTTTTCAACTTTCAATACCTCCTCATGACGCTTTTGCTCTCTTTCAGCTTCTTCCTTGAAAAATACCAGTGTTTCGTTCGTTGAACGCTTAACACGCTTACTCGTGTCCAAGTGTATTCCATCCGAATCACTTTGGCTTTCATTGACATTTTCATGACATGATGCTGGAAGAGAAGATTGTAATCGCGCGTAAGCAGTTCCTCTGCTGGCTTGTTGATCTGGATAATGTAGTGTTGTCTTCCATAAACAGGGTTTCCAGTAGCTTCATTTTCTCTACCTTCCACCGTTCCTGCGACATTCGCCCCAGCTTCTCACTACGGTCAGTGAGTGCCACTATGAGGTGCTTCTTGGCAATTTCACTGGCCACTGCCGCTGCTTTCGACGTCGTAGGTTTTTCGTCTCCGTTTTTCGCTTTAGCCATCTCGTGCATGTGCTTCTGCTTTTTCGATGGCACTGATGCCTCCCTATCCGCAGAACGCTGAATCTTGGTGGCTAGCTCTTCTTCTATTTTGTTCGCATACTTTAGTTTGGAGGCTGCGAACATTTGCTTTGCTGCGTAGAAGGCCCGGCCATTTTTGATCTCCTCTCTGGCCAAAGCCAACCGTTCCTCCTCTTGCTTCGTTAGGTTGGGCTTGCCGCCAAATCGGTCACAGACTTTGACCGCGGCCTTGTACCGAGCTTAGGCCTTCAGCTTCTCCTTATCGGGATTGATCCTTGGCCTGTTCTTGCTATCCGAAGCAGCACCATTTGATCCAGCCGGGGAACGCAGAAGAGCTTCTTCCTCAGCTGTATTTGAGCTCCCGACGCTTTCCTGGTCCGAGTCTTCGTGGACAACGGCACCTCCGCGATGAAAAGCGTTAAGCGTGTGTTTGGCAGCTTCATCCCCGCGGCAAGGAGACCAACGTGATGAGGTAGGACGCTAATAAGTTAAAAAACTTTCTTTAGAGCACATACTCTGACTGTGTAATTTCGGGGTTCACGTCTTTCATTTTATCTAACACTTTGCCCCAGAGAATCGTTTTTTTTTTCAGTCGATAAATCCCGACTCAATGTATAGCCGGCATCGTATGAGTATATTATTAAAGTTATAGTTTTGCCTTTCGCTGAAATATATAACAAAAACAACTGTTATTTTTGTTTTGCTATAAACAAATATTTTACTCACCTTTCCTCTTCCATTGTAATCGTGCAAACAACAAATTTTTAATGCCGATTTATTTGAATTTTTGACACTTCGAACGTGATACTTTTCACAATGTTGCCAGAATTTTACATCGAACGTGATACTTTCACAAATCATACAACACTGCTGTTGTGATTAAAGCTCGAACAAGCCCGGTATTGTGATACAGGTATATTTTTTTTGACTATTAATTTAAGTTGTTTAAAGTAAACCTATGTATATTTAACCATGCGTTATGCTATTAAATCGTGCATTATGAAGAATATTCCAAAACAATACTCTTCTTTACCAAGCATTTCTGAAGATATTCTATTAAAACCAAAAATAGTCAAATCGTTTTGTCAAAATGCAAGGAAAATGTAATATATTATACCAAATTAGCTATAAACTTTCCTATATGTTATTAATATTTGAATTAACAACAAAAACATTTTGGTAAATTGCTAGATACTTCATTTATTAGAAACAAAAAGATATTTTACATTTTTTTAATAGAATTCAGAAAGAATAAACAAAACAAAATATAGTTAATTACGTACTTCTGTACGTAAGCAAGCATATGAAAGTTTAATAAATTATATATTTACATATTATTATATACATACATATGTTATTATATGTACATACATATTATATTTCATATTGATTTCAAGACGCGCAAACAAATACTGCTTGACGTTTAGGCAGACATTTGCTATGCCAGACCAAGCGGCATTGGAAGCAAGGAGACTTGTTTTCGTTTTACCTGCCTCAAAGGATTCGTCGCAAAAAGGACCCACAGAATCTTTACTTGCTGGACTTTCTTTCTGCCCAACATTCTTTATCTGAACTGGGTAAAAGCAAACATTTTTCTGACTCGCTTGATGAATTTTCTCTAGCTTGCATTGGTCGTTGTACTTTTCTCAGTTTTTGTGCCTCTTTTACGCATGGTATCTTTTTACGTTTTTCCCGCATTTATGATGCTTATCTCCAAGGATGCTTTGTATGGGGATGTCGTTAATACTGTTGCTTTGATCGTTTAAGTCTGGAGATGGTAGCTTGTTTCAGCTTAGGTGGTGGTGAGATCGCCCATGGCGTAATGATAGTTTTCATGGATGCGCTATTTGTACTGGCAACTGGTTCTTTTGAAATATTTTTTCCCTGCATTGGTTATATTCCAATTGACTTTTGTGATTTTGAGTTATAAAATCACTTTCCTGAAAAACGTCTTTATCAGTTGGATAAATACCAGTGCATTTGAACCCATTTATTTATATTTGAGCCGTTTGGACTTTTGGTAAGCTTTAACAAAAAGTTTTATGACATCGAATAGTGTCACTTTTCGGCCTTGTTCTCGCATAAACCGCCTTATTTCTTCATTGTAGTACACTACCGGTCAAAAGTTTGGGTTCACTTGAAAAATTGTAAAAAAAATTCAAATAATCATGATTTTCTTCGTCAAAGATTTTTTAATATTGTTATTTTACAGAAAGTAATTGTGTTGAATACAAAATATGTTAACTTTTAAAGAAACCCGCAAGTATTTGTTCATATTTTCGTTTCCTCGAAATATCCGCCTTTGGCTCGTATTACAGCATCGCATATTCTGGGCACCCTATTAACTAATTTACGCAAAGATTCTGCTGTTATTTGATTCCAGCAATTTTGTAGAAATGTCCAAAGTTGTTTTGTATTAGTAGGTTGCAATATTCCTACTTCTCTGACCAACTCGTCCCACAGCAACTCGATCGGGTTACAATCCGGCGACTGAGGATGCCATTCCATATATTTGAGTTGTTTTTGATTTTCTTTGGCTGCAATGTAATCCTGGCAAAATTTTGAAGTGTGCTTAGGATCGTTATCCTGCTGGAAAACGAATCCGCTGCCCACAAGTCTTTTCCCACACGGAAAAGCGTGCCGTTGAAGTATGTTGTGGTAGACTTTTTTGTCCATGATACCCTTAATTTGTACAATGTTTCCAACTTTTTCTCCAGCAAAGCATCCCCAGACTAACACCAACCCTCCACCATGCTTAACTGTGGGAACAACACATTGGTTCATCATGCGTTCACCGACAAACGGCCAATATGTTGGCGGCGTCGTTTGTTGAAAATTTCAAATTTGGACTCGTCCGTGAACAAGACTTTAGACCATTGTTCAGTTGTCCACTCTTTATGTTTTTTAGCCCAATTAAGTCTCTTTACTTTATTTTGCTTTCGAAGTAAAGGTTTTTTGGCGGCGACGCACCCTTTTAGGCCGTAGTTTCTTAGTCGTCGCTGTACCGTCGAAACAGATACTGGAGCCTCGCGCGAGGAATTGAGTTGTTCGCGAATTTCAGGGGCTGTTAGAAAACGATTTTTTTTGCTTACAACACATAAGAACTTATCCTCTCCATTTGGCGTAGTTTTAGGCTTCCCAGAATGATGACGACTCTGATTGCACCCAGTATCGCTCTTTCTTTGTAACGTTCTCATGACAGCATTTTGAGAGACATTACATTTCGAAGCAAATTTTCGCGTTGAATAGCCTTCTCCATGTAGTGCTACAATGACTGCTCGTGTTTCTACACTAAGCTCTGCTTTCCGACCCATTTTAAATAATAAAACAAGAAATATGTAGTTTTATTTAAATTTTAATAATTAGAAGATAATTTTGGTATAACGTCGACTTGTATGTAAGTTTTTGTAAAACAGTTATTTTTTGGAATACAAAAAATTGTTTTACTTACCTTTTTGATAACAAAGATGACACCAACAATTAGAAATATAACTCTTGAAGCGAGTTTTGCAGCAGTAAGATGTTACGCGTAATAGGCACTAGACGCATTGACAGAATGCAGCAAGTCATAACCCGTTCATGCTTGATCTGCGCGTCTCCCACAGTCACTTTGTAAAAAATAACAATCTCCTAAACTCAAACTAGTAGCAGAACGCACGTTTTAAAAACAAAACCACTAATAAGCCGACTTTATTGTGTAAAATTCCAAAATAATGTAAGTGAACCCAAACTTTTGACCGGTAGTGTAGGTCTTAAGAGGACCCATAAAGGCTTTATCTAATGGTTGCATTTTGTGCGTACAATGCGGAGGCAGGGATTAAATAATTACGCCATTTTCACGAGCCCTATCCAGAACTTCAATATTTCTCGTATGACGGTAGTGACCATCTAAAATTAGTGAATTTGGGTTCTCGTTTGATGGATTTGTGTACCGCATAAAATGATCAAACCACATGGAAAATATTGGGATTTGTATCCATCCAGATAGCCGACAAGTGTAATCGGGACCAGGAGGAGCATGTTTCATTAAAAGTGGGGAACAGCTCAGAACTATTATGAGAGATCCTCTTTCTGCTGATGTCATGCATCCCATTTGCTTTTTGCCTTTTGCAGCTAAAATTTTTGGCTGCTTGTCTTGTACAATAGACACCCCTGCCCCATCAACGTTACATATATGGGTTGGAGAAAATTTATACTTCTCATACTCCTGCTTTAACAATTGTAAAAGTTACTCACATTATCAATATTGAAGCCTTTCTATCGAATACCATATCATATTAAACAACTTCGACTATATCACATTAGTCAAATACGAGGCATGGAAATATCTTGTTATTCTTAAAATACATATGTTCATCTTTTGTTATTCTTAAAGTGCATATGTTTATCTTTTGTTTTTCTTAAAATATGTTTATCTTTTGGTATTCTTAAACTATCAGCCATGTTCTGAAAATCGCGCGATTTCAATTCGGATCCGAAATGGCAATTTGTACGATTTTGTTTTGGGTGTTCTGTAATTCGTCCGATTTCATTTAAATTCGAATTTAAGTTCGAAACAGCCGAAACAGCGAAAGGTAGTGAAGATAATAAATGTTTGTTGCGCACTACATAACATATGTAGGAGTAATCAAATAGATGACATTGAAACAGAAAACGTATTAGAAAACAAACCAATTGATGAGGAAATTGCTGAAAATGAGGAAAACAGTATATAGTTGGCAGAAATATAAGACACTCTATTGCTAGAAATTTAATATTATGAAACATAAAATTTATTAATATTAGAAGTAAATATATACATAACAGTTCAATAAGATTCTTTTATATTTATTTTTTAGCCTTTATATCAAGCATTTTAATTTTAATTTTAACTGTTTCATGTTGCAACTGCTCCATTTCGAGGTAATGTCTTTGCTTTTGCTCTATACTTTGAGTCTTCAAGCGATTTTGCTCTGCCAGTAATTCATTTGGTTTCTCAACAGCACGACAAAGTCGTCGAATCTCTTCCCTTTCGTCTTCCTGCGATTTTGCAATCTTGTGTTGGTTTTCGCAAATGTTATCTAAAGTGGTGGATATTTTCTCCATACAAGTAGGTTGCGTTGCCATAAACGTCTGAATGCTATCTTGCGTTGACAGCTCTCGGGGTAGTCACCGCTTCCCTACTTGTTTGGGGACGTTCTTCCTCAGATTCGATAGCGCTATTATTTTCTTCTGTCCCAAAGCTTCTACAATGGTTTATGCCCTCAACGGCTGCAAAAATTCCACAAGTTCTTTCGACACATTCTTCGTTGCTCGTCAGTACATGCTTATTAAAGCGTCCACCTCCTGTTGCCCTCGATTCTAGATTGTTATGGGCAACCTTTTTCCGAATGCACCCCTTCCAGTCAGACCATATCTTGAAAAAAGACAACTCAAAAATATTTATTTTAATATTTGACTAAATACTTACTTTTTTCCATCCATTAACATCTTTTTGGGGCGCCCCTTCTGCATTTAGCAGCGTTGTTAGCTCTTTCCACTTTTCCTCAACAGCAACTCTGTCGCCCTTCGAAAAATTCTTCGCCAAATCTGGACGAGATCCCATAAACTCGACTAAAATTAGCTCTTGCTTGGAGTTCTTGTGTTTTACCCTAAAAGTTTTTGAATAAGTTTTCAATATTTTAAATAAACACTTTTATTTATATTACATAAATATATGCAGTTATTTTGAGTAAATACTCACATTTTGATAAATTTATTTCAACAAACTGTTTATAAGAATGTCACAAACCGCTAACGTTTAAGTTGCCGAAAATTTAACTGGAAAATTTTAACGATTTCGATTTCCAGAACAGGGTGACAAAACGATTTGCTGATGTTCGAAAAAAAAAAACGAAAACGGAACGATTTACAGGACATGTCAAACGATTTTAAAACGGAAAATGCGAAAATATTGCCCGAATACGATTTGCAGAACATGCCTGTATGTTTGGATTTGTTCAGCCTTGCATGATTAACTTAGAAATTACTTAACTATTTTTATTTATTATTTGTGAATGAAATCATTCCTTTACTCTCCCCTTCCTAAATTAAATCGTCCCGATTTATACCGAATTAATGTCTGTTCTTTGTTCTTGCCTAAATAATTTTTAAAGTTATTCACTCTAGCGTAAATATTGTTGCAAAGGGCAATTTCCTTATCGGTGAAAATTTTTTACATGCTTAGTTCTAAGTGGTGTGAATGTAAATAGTTTACAATGAATATTTATGACAGGATATTTGTAAATAGCAATGATAGGATTTTTATGTAGTTCTTATTAAATATTTGTTCGTATGATGTGGTAATTTTTTTGTCAATTAGTTACGTAGAATAAAAATGTGAATTCACCAAATAAATATGCATCGTCGGTTCTAGTTAGAATATAAAGGGTGATTTTTTAGCTATTATCTTATTAAACAGTTGGTTTAAACAGCTGACACACGTTTCGTGTTTTGTTTCACTGTCAAACATCTTCAGTTTGGTCTATAATTTAACCATGAATCGTCTTAAAAACGAAGAATGCTTGCAAATCATTGAATTTTATTATAAAAATCCGTGTTCTGTTAAGAAAGCTTAAAGTCGAAAAATTGTGTTCAGCTACGAAGCTCATTTTTGGATCAATGGGTACGTAAATAAGCATAATTGTCGATTTTGGAGTGAAGATCAGCCTGAAGAATTGCAAGAGCTACCAATGTATCCCAAAAAGGTCACAGTTTGGTGCGGTTTATGGGCTGGAGGTATCATTGGAGCGTACTTCTTCAAAGATGCTGCGAATCGTAATGTAACTGTGTATGGTGAGCGCTACCGTGAAATGATATCCAACTTTTTTTTGCCCAAAATGCAAGAGCTTGACTTGCATGACATGTGGTTTCAGCAAGACGGTGCCACATGCCACACAGCACGTGTAACAATGGACTTGTTGAGCAGCGAGTTCGGTGAACATTTTGTTTCATGTTCGGGACCTGTCAATTGGCCACACAGATCGTGCGATATAGGTTGGGTTAGGTTAGGTTGAAGCGGTTGTTCTGTGGGACACACTCAGACTCATAGCCCATTGTGATGCCGCGTGAGGCATCCTTCGTTTGCTTTCTTTACGATTTCTTCAAGGATTAGTAGCTTACATGTTTGTAAGGGTATCCCCATGTCAATGTCTATGTACTCATCAGTCAATTTAGTGCCGAGTCTCGCTAGTTCATCGGCTCTACAGTTACCCTCAATGTCGCGACTCAGCCATGTCATTAAGAGATGTGCGGCATTTCATGGCTGCCTTGGAGGTTGCCGACTGTTTTATGAGGGAGTTTATCACCGCTTGGCTATTAGTGAAAATGTAGATATCATTTCAGGATATCGCGTCACACTATATCAGTGTCGCGGCTTTTATTATTGCCATCAGTTCAGCATGAAAGACACTACAGTAGTCGGGGAGCCGAAAACTGAAGAAAATCCCCAGATGTTCGGAGTAAACACCTACGCCCACCTTGCCCTCGAGCTTCGAGCCATCTGTGTATACATGGATGGACTCGCTGTGTCTCACACCACTCTTCCCTTGAGAGTAGGAGGGTCGTAAATGAGGTAACGGCAAGTATAGGCGGGAGTGCATAGTCCACCAGTCCGGGAAGCCCCAAAGTGCCAGCCATGATTTTACCGTCACCATAATCCGTGTTTGAGCACTAATTTAGAGTATTCAGCCTTATTGCTGCGCTACGTGCGTTATATATTGCCTGCAGATCTACCGGAAGGAAGTTTAGTGCGGCATATAATGCTTTTGATGGTGTGGTTGACATGGCGCCGGTTATCAGAACAGGTGCTAGTCTTTGAACCTTGTCAAGCTTTTTGATGTTCACACCCTTCTGAAGGGCATCCCACCATATTACAATACCATAGTAGAGAATTGTCCTAACCACTGCTGTGTAGAGCCAATGTATCATTCTGGGCTCCAGTCCTCATTTCTTCCCAGTAAGCATTCCGCAGGAGTACATTGCGGTCATAGCTTTGCGTGCTCTGTCTGCAACTGTGAGCCCCCAATTTAGCTTCCTATCCAGTACAAGTCCTAGATATTGTACCCTTTCTGTTACTCTAAGTGGTTTCCCTCCTAGGAATATTTGTCGAGGTGCAGGTGTTTAGTGTTTCCTACTAAACAGTATCAGATCCGTTTTTTTCCGGATTTACTTCTAGTCCTCGACTTTTACACCAAAGTAATAATCTGTTGAGAGATCTTTGTTGGAGATCACATAATGTTGGAAGGTGTTTCCCCGAGATTGCTATTACAACATCATCGGCATATGATATTATTTTACCTCCCATTTTTTAATGGATGCGTCACCCAAATTTGCGCTTAGCATTCTGCTTACTCCCATTTCTGTTAGCGAAGTGGTAATTGCTTCCGAATATATATTATTGATATCTAAAAAGGCAGCGCGGGTATATTCTTTGTAGTCAAGTGATTTCTTGACAGTGTGAACTAGCTCATGGATCGCTGTTTCCACTGATTTGCCTTTGCTGTATGCATTTTGGGAAGGTGATAGTTTGTCGCTAATCCTTCTTTTGATATGCACATCTAGCAACCGCTCTATAGATTTTAACACAAAGGGCGATAGGCTAATTGGCCTGAAGTCCTTCGGTTTCGTATGTGTGGTTTTCCCTCCTTTGGAAATGAATACCACTTTTACTCCTGCCCATTTCTTATGGATATAGTTAAGACGTATCGCTGCCTCAAAAATTAAGGAGTAGGTGCAATCATATCTTTTGTGTGTTGCAAATCAGCGGGGATGATTCCATCAGGCCCCGGTGATTTGTAAGGTTTGAAGCTGCCAATGGCAAATTTTATGTTATTCTCCGATATGAAATCTATTGGGGGATTCTCGTAGTGAACAATAGTGTAGGTTCTACTGTCTTCGTTGCAGAGACAACCTGGAAAGTGCGTCTGCATTAGTAATTCTAGTGTGCGATATAACGCCTTTAGATTATTTTTTGTGGGGTTATGTTGAAGCACATGTCTATTCAGACAAACCTGCTTCAATTAACGCATTGAAAGACAACATTAAAGCATTTATATGTGACATACCGGCCGAAACATTGGAACTGGTATGCCAAAATTGGACTACGCGGATGGACTATTTGAAGCGCAGTCTCGGTCAACATTTGCATGAAATAATCTTCAAACATTACATTATATGGACTGTACTATCGATTTAAATAAAAAGTTCATGAATTTTTCTGAGTTTTACGTGTGTTTTTTTTTTTAATTTTTCCTATAGCTCTTAAAAAATCACTCTTTAGATATGTACTGTTGATTATGGTTTTGAGTTTGGTGTTTCCTTCTGTAATATCAGGTAATTCATTGTCGTCTCCTGTAACTGTGTGATAATTTACTCTGTCTTTGTGAATAACGTTTCCCTCCTTAGTCAAAATCGTGTCCTCACGATCTTCCTGCACTACGTACTTTTTGTAACGACTGTGGCTTTTACTTCTGATGTTAGTCCTTAACACCAATATCTGGTCTCCTTGTTTGAAAGTTCGGTGTCTAGTTCCCTGGTTTAGACGTTATAATGTTTTCTCCGATACGTCTTTTAATTTTTTAACTATGTCTTACTTTCTGTATGTTATTAGGTTAAAATGTATATCTGGTTTTTTTTCTGTGACGGTATGGGTTGTGTTGTTCAATTCCTTTATAGCTACAAATAGCTCCTCGGTTGCTGATGTAGAATTCGTTCTACCTGACCGTTTGCTTATGATCTATAAATTGGTGTCTGTATTTTGTTGAATTGTACATATTTTATACACATTTGTTTTAACATTGGTGTATTCAGACAACTTTCGTTATCTGTCATGAGTCGTTTAAAGTTTGGAAAATTGTTAATAAGAATTTCTTCTACTCTTTTTTCCATTTCTTTTTGAGTCTAATTGTCTTATAGTTATGTATTTTGAGAATTTATCTGCTGTTACTAAATATGTTTTGTTTTTATAAATATCTAAATGTATGTATTTCCCTGGTTGTGTTGGTACGTCTGATTATTTTAATGGTCTCTTGTGGGATTCCGTTTGTATTTGACGTAAAGACCAGCTGTGCACTTTTTGTTGTATGCCTTACATTGTTGTTTTATGTTCGGCCAGTAGTATTGTTCTAATAGTTGTTTTGCATTATTTTTGTATCCCTTGTGTGCTCGTTCGTGTGTTTGTTTAACTAATTCTAACTGTCTATCTGGCTGTGTTATGTCATCGAGTTTATTTGGTGTATATACGAATTTTATATCTGTGAACGTGTGTTTTATAATTTGTCCGTATATAAATAAATGCTCAGCTGTTGTATGTATTGCTGCGATTTTTTTCGGCTGCAAAAACCTTTTTAATTCGGATATCAGATAATTTTCGTCAGTAAAGGTTATTGTGTGACGTATTTTACTCTGAAATATTATATTGTATAATACGCGAACTTGTCTCATTTTTTGTGTGTTTGGCATCAATTCTATTTGGATACCGTAGGGATTTAGCGTTTGGCATACTGCCTTGATTAGGTCGTTGTATGAACTATCAAATGAGTGTACAGTACATATAGAAGATGTGTTAATTATTTGTCGTCACTAGGCGTCAGCTACAACATTCTGCGAGCCTGGTTTATACACGACTTTTGCTCCACAATCTTCGATAATAGTTTTCCATCTCTTTAGTTTATGATTCGGATTCTTATCCGATGTGGTGTAAGTAAGCGATTGATGGTCGGTATATATCGATAAGTCGGCCGTATATGTAATTTTGTAATTTTTGTAGTGACCATATAATAGCGAGTAACTCTTTCTCGTTGGTATCTACTATAATTTTGTTCTGTGGTACTGAGTGTGCGTGATAAAAGATAAATTGGATTTTTTTTTTGACTCAATACCGCTCCAAATTCTATATTGGAAGCGAAGCGTCTGTAGTGAGTTCAAAAGCTTTCTCATAATTTGGCCGTTATAATTCCACCTGCTTCTTTAAGTAGTTTTCCAGTTTATTTGTGGCTTCTATGACCGTTTGGTCTAAACAAATTTTTGTGCCTACTTTTATTTTTTCCGATATGAGAATTATCTCCTTTAGGATGTAAAGTTAAAGGTTTAGCTAGAGTTGCATAGTTGTTTACGAATTTTCTATAGTTTTCAGTAAGTCCTAAGAATCCTCTTAAGTCTTTGATAGTTTCTGGTATTGGGTAATTTTCTATCGCTTTTATTTTATTCTGGTAAGTTGAAATTCTACTGTGCTTTACAATATGACCTAAGTACTTTACTTCTTCCATGAAAAAGTTTGACTTTTCATTGGACCCTTTTAAAGGGCCATAATTTAATGCGTTAAAAATAGTTCGGATGCTCTTCATAGGCTGAGGAATGATTAAATGATTACATCGTCAATGGAAAACATATGCGAATTTACCTATTGAGTCGCGCATGATGTCATCCACACATCTTTGGAAAATATTGTAGATGGGGCGTTCTTCAATCCGAAAGGCATTCGAATTAACTCATATTTACCTCCATTCACACAAAACGCCGTTTTCTCTCTGTCACTTTCTTTTATCTTAATTTGATGAAACCCGGAGTCCAAATCAAGTGTAGTGAAAAATTTGGCTTTCCCTAAGTTTTGCAGCGTAATATTTATGTCTGGTTTACATATCTGTCTGTGATCGTATGTTCGTTTAATTTCCTAAATTCTATAACCATATGTCTTTGGATTTTCCGCTCTCATCTATACCTTTCTTATGTACGGTTAACATGGGTGAATTGTATGGGCTGTAGCTTTTTTGTGTAACTCCCTCTTTCAATAATTTGTCAATTTCCTTATTTACGAATTCTACGTCATTTATATTACTTGTATATCCTTTGTATATGGGCATTTCCACAGAAATGTCAACCGAAGCCAAAAAATTCAAAGTCTATAAAATTATGTTGTTTTAACATATTTTTATAGGGAATCTATTAAATGTAACTAATGTAAACAAATTTTACATTTGTACAAACCACATTTTGAAATATTCGAATGCAAAATCGAACCAGTGCAAAATTTCCGTTTTAAACATTTCTGTTGCATGTTTTGTTTTGATTAATGATCTTGATGAGATATATTATGCTGTGACATTTGCTTTTTTAAATCTCGGTTTATATGTAAAGAATGTAAGAAAAATGTAAAAGGAACGATGCGATTGCCAATTACGGTAAATTTTTTCTTTGATTTACCGTATAACTCGATGTCGCGTGCGACATTGATAAAGAACATTTGTTATCAGTGAGTCGAAGGTATTTGTACAATTTGCATCAAATATTAGTAGCAAATAGATATTTTTATTGCTAATTAAATAAACAAAACTTTGCTGGAAAATAATCAGCGCTTTGCTCTTTTTAAAATATAAACTTTTTGAATGTAGATGAGTAAAAACTGTAAACGGTGGAGAGAAAGGTTAAAGGATGATGAAACAAAATTACAAAACTATAAATAAAAAAACAAGGAAAGAATGCGGAACGCTAGACAGACGTGGAGAGCACTGGCTGAAGGCAAAGAAGATATAATTCAAGAAAAACGGAAATATAATCGCATACGACAACGAGAGAGGCGCCAAAAACTCTTAGAAAATGGAATGTCATATGCACGTCAAAGCCGAAACGCATCTTACGAATGTAGACAAACCTTGGCGAAAGCCGTTAAAAAAGTAGAGAAAGCGATGCCAAAAGACATGCACAGAATGCTAAAAGTTCTTGAAGTCCTGGCAAAAAATATAAGCAGTTTGGAGAAAAGAAAAACGTTAACCAATCCAACAGAACCGTACCAGAAAGCCTAATTAATGCCATCAATGCTTTTTATCAGAATGATAATATTAGTGTGCAAGCTTCAGGAAAGAAAGACGCCATTATAATTGAAGGTAAATTAGTAGCTAAGCGCTTTATGTTAATGACTAGTAATGCCAGTTCTCACGGAAAGGGAGCCGTTGATGGAGTTGGAGCCGTCATTAAAAGAAAAGTGTGGCAAATAACAAAATCTAAAAACGTTGTTTTACCAGATGCACTATCGTTTTATCAATGTGCACAAAACAACACAAATGGAATTAAAATGTATTTTATGCCATCTGTTCAAATTGAAAATTTGTCTCTTCATTATAAGTTGGACGAAAAATGGAAGGAAGTGAAAAATATTCCAGGTATATCCCAGTTGCATTCGTTTTGTTGCGATGGCCTACAGTTAGAAGCAGCTAGGACTGCATATTCCATTAAAAGAACTTTATTTGACATTAGTAATACTATTCTCAGTTAAGTTAGTTTCCGTTCTTTGCTTTTACATAGTATATACGATTAATATACTTATTTTTGTTTTGTTAAAATAAATATATTGAATATATTAAAAATCATTTATAATCATCTTTTGCCTGTCTAATTACATAAAAAGTAAAAAAATAAACATAAAAAGTATGATGGAACAAAATGTCGCATGCGACATGTCGCGTGCGACAGTGATTAAAATTAAATAAAAAATAAACTACTTAATATTTTTGAATAAAATAAAAAGCATTATTAAGATACATCAATGCATATCATTTAAAAATTAGTCGCATTAATATATTTCTTCAGGTTTCGCTGAAAAAAGTGTTTGTTTTTTTTGCTTTGAAAGCGATTTCTGTTTTTGTCACATGCGAATGGCTTGATTTTTTGTAATTATCTTGAAAACGAACAATTTCCCAAAAACAACCTTAGCACCAATCATAGTGCTAATCAAGTGCTATAGCTTTCGCCTTTTGTCAAAATAAAATAATGTTTTGGTATATGTTTTTTTTTCACTTTGAATGCGTACGAATGTCGCATTCGACATTGGAGAAATGCCCATATGTCCGTATGCTAGCTTCAATCCTTGTAGTGAAGGGTAACGGTCCTAAGACATTATTGCCTGCCTATACGTGTTTTCCCCTATAGTGTAATTTGCATAATTTTTGTTTCACTAATTTCCAACTCTCTTAACACCTCCAATGTCATATTGTTCAAATATATAACCGCGTTCAATTTCTTTATTCCGTTCCATCCTAGTATCAAATCAAATCCATTTATCTCATATACCTCAAAAAAATCTAAATCTTCATTCATAAGCTTAATAGTTTGTTCCGTAATAATTATAGAATTACCATGCATTGATATCACTTGTAATGGTTTTACTTTTTTAGTTATACCTACATATTAAATTTTAAAATTTTCTTAACATAGTTATGGGTTGCATCTGTTTCTACTAAAACATTATATAAAAATTTACTTTCCCATCATTCATTACTATACTGGGCAACTCGTTTATTAATATAGTTTAAATACTTAATTACTAAATGATTTTGTCTACCTGTCTTTTCAATTGTGCTAGAGTTGTCTTCTTCGGATGTTAAGTTGTTGTTTCCTAATTACTTTGGTAATTGGCTGGTTATAGTTGTATTTCTGCTGTATCTTGGTGTTCACGTCCATTTGTTCCATAACGTCAATGGTGTCCAAATTTCTTCATGTATTAAGTTTATTACGTTTCTCCAAAGATTTTCTCATCTGCTCCTTTAGCCGTTATTTTTTTACATACGATTTTTACAACATATTTGACAGTCGTATTTATACTTATACCTAATCTTACTGTTTTAGGTACACGACTTGTATATTAGGTTATTTGTTTGCTGTTTAGGAAAAACATGTTTATCTCTTGTTATTCTTAAAATACATATGTTTACCTTTTGTTTTTCTTAAAATATGTTTATCTTTAGTTATTATTAAAATGCATATGTTTATCTTTTGTTATTCTTAAAATACATATGTTTATCTCTTGATATTCTTAAAATAATTTTGGATTTGTTCAGCCTTGCATGATTATACTTAGAATTTACTTAACTATTTTTATTTATTATTTGTGAATGAAATCATTCCTTAACTTGCCTCGCAGTAACAGTTTTTAACCGTTACTATTTTATTCACGGAAACATTCTTGTACAGACATGCATAGTTTAGAAAATAAGCTGGTACATATGTACACTGAAGAGCAAAACTGTAACAAAATGTAATACTTTCTATTTCAACACATTTTTTTTTAGACATGTTTTAAAAATCAAATATTTTTTTTGCATAACTTTATTGGCATGTATGTACTCTCTCTCTCAAACCGGTTTGGTGTCAATGCAACAACAACAACACTAGTAGCAAGCAATAATGCAAATAAAGACAAATGTTACAGTTTTGCACTCAACCCATTTTTTATTTTTTACAATAAATAAAATAAATATTAATAAGATGTCCAATATCCTTTGGATTTTTTGAACTCGTGGATACGATTGGGCATACTTCGTGTATACCTCAAGACAAAGTCAGTCGGAATAGCATCCCATACATCGCGTGTTCGCTCCCACAGCTCATTAACTCCACTGGGCGGACTTGAATATTCGGCAAGCTTCGATTTTACATGACTCCATAAATTTTCGATTGGGTTCATGTCCGGTGATTGTGGAGGCCACTTCAAGTTACGAAATTTTTGGCGTTGCATCCAATTTCGTACAACATGTGCGGTGTGCTTAGGGTCATTGTCTTGCTGAAAAATTACTTTTTCAGCAGCAAGACCCATACTTTCCACTACACCCGGCAGATTTTGTTGCAATATGGCCAGGTATTCCTCTTTCCGCATTATACCGTCTATTCGTACTAAAGGACCCACACCATTTTTGGAAATGCAGCCCCACACCATAATGGAGCCACCACCATGTTTTACTGTCTGCTTCATGTGATGTGGCTGGACTGCATTTGGGTCTTTAACCCAATACCAGGCCCGACCATCTGACTGAAATCGATTGATTTTTGTTTCATCAGACCAAATAACCTGCAATCGTTTTGAAATTTTATGAAAAAAGGTCTTTTATAATCCATTTATAAAGACGTACCTGATCCCAATCTTCAACTGTCCAGCTTTGGTGAGCCGCAACAAACTCCCGCCTCAACCGCACATGTCTTTTTGTCAGCATTGGCTTGGTTTTCTTCTCCGCTGCCTTTAGCCCCAGTTTTGACAGGCTGCGCCTGGCTGTCCACTGACTGGCATCAATATCCAGCATCTTTAGTGCTTCTTTGGGAGTGATCGCCTTGCTGCTTGTTACCAAATTTGCCAGATGGCGGGCATCGCGGTCGCTTATCTTCCTTGGCCGGCCTCCTTTGTTACTGGGAACAGCGTCTGGTACATTTTTCCGCAGCCTTTGCACAGCCATGTGGCTCACTTCGAATTTTTTAGCTATTTTTCTTATAGACTCGCCCTTCTTCAGCAAATCAATTATTTGGCGTTGTACTTCCCGATTTAACATTTTGTCTTATTCACGGTCACGTTTATAATAATTAAAAATCCACCAAATATATAATTACGAGAAAAATAACGGAAAATTTGAAAATTAAGAGTGAGTGCAAAACTGTAACATTTGTCTTTATTTGCATTATTGCTTGCTACCAGTGTTGTTGTTGTTGCATTGACACCAAACCGGTTTGAGAGAGAGAGTACATACATGCCAATAAAGTTATGCAAAAAAAATATTTGATTTGTTAAAACATGTCTAAAAAAAAAATGTGTTGAAATAGAAAGTATTACATTTTGTTACAGTTTTGCTCTTCAGTGTATATCGTTTTAGCCACACGTATCACAATACACTAACTTGCTCTACAAGTGTTTTGGTATCACTACATATTATGAAACAAAGTCGCTTTTTCTGTCCCTATGTCCCCTTATACGCTTAAATCTTTAAAACTGCGCAACGGATTTTGATGCGGTTTTTTTAAAGATAGATTGATTGAAGAGGAAGGTTTATATCTATATAATGTGAAGAAATATATAAAGGGGGCGTGGCAATCGGTCAAAATGTGGCAAAAAAACATAATTTTTTTGTTTTCACGGCCATAAATCATAAACGAATCAACCAATTAAAATGAAACTTTCTTGAAGTTTAACTTTGAAATATTTACTTTCGTTCTGCATCAAAAAAAAAAATTGATTTATTTGTTATTTAACCAAAATTGTTTAAACAAAAGCAGCTCTTTTCCAAAAAAAGCTGTTTGTGTGTGTGTTCGCTGTCAACCGAATGAAGCAACAGGCGCTAAGCGATAATCTCACCACACCTCATTAATGTTGAATTACATCGTATGGTGACGTATGTATGTAGGTATTTACGAATCGCTCGCATTATTTCATTTCGGACATATGTATGTACATATGTATCTATGTATGTACTGAATTCCATGTAATTATATGTACATACAATTTTACAGCGAAATAAAACGCTATTTTCAGGTTCTATATTAGTAAATCGCACATAATTAAAATACAGTTTTTGAATAGTTTTTATTGATTCGGAGCGCGTTTAGTTTGCTATCAATTCCTTACAATAACATTTTTTGTCATTTACTTTTTACGACAACTAATAGCTTATTTTCGAAGCGATTTCAACAAATGGGTACAACATTAATCCTTATCCAATTAAATACCTTATATTAAATACATTCTTGTTTTCATATAGATCTATGTATATGGCTCTTTACAGCATATAATTAAAAACAATATTTTTCAAGATATTACAACAGTAATTAGTAATTGAGATCCAACGGAAAAATTGCGTTAGCTGTTGCGTCATCCGGCATTGCCGCTACTCTTTTGGAAAGAGGCCGAACCACACACTCTACAATGAAGCACCCGCTGAAAATCGCCACCGATGATGATAACAGCGTCTGTAGTGTTTCTAGACAGAGCAATACAGGAAAATTGATGCGTGACTGCTCATTAATAGTCTGGGACGAAGCTACCATGTCAAACAAGACGTCTGTGGAAGCACTGGATAGGACAATGCGCGATTTGCGCAACAAAAATGCACCTATGGGTGGATGTACAATTCTGTTCTCAGGAGATTTCCATCAAATCCTACCAGTTGTGACTCGAGGAACACGTGCTGACGAAATAAATGCTTCGCTAAAAAGATCCCACCTTTAGTCGTATGTCAATAAATTAGAGCTTAAAACTAATATAAGGATTTCGTCATCTTCACGTGAGAACAGGCTATTTCCAGAGATGCTGCTAAAAGTTGGCAATGGAGAATTAACACAAAGTGAGGGAAGGATTAACCTAGAAAACCTTTGTGTTTTGATAGACAACATCCAAGAGTTAGTCAACAATGTCTATCCAGACATTGATAACATAAGTTATAAGACAATATCTTGGTTTAAAGAAAGAGCTATTCTGTCATCAACTAACGAACAAGTAGATAAAGTAAATAACTTGATTATTTCAAAGATTGATGCGCCGACGAAAATATACTACTCGGTCGATACTGTTCTCGATTTGGAAGAAGCTGTTCAATTTCCTACAGAATTTCTAAACTCTTTGAAACCGTCTGGACTCCCTCCTCACAAAATGGAGCTGAAAATAGGTTGTCCTGTTATTTTATTAAGAAACCTAAGTCCACCTAAACTTTGCAATGGCACGCGTTTGATGGTAAAATCACTGAAAACTTTCATAATAGAGTGCACAATACTCACAGGATGTGGTACCGGAGAAGATGTATTGATTCCCCGAATCCCTCTCATACCATCGGATCTACCATTCCAATTTAAACGCTTACAATTTCCGGTAAAGACATCTTTTGCAATGACCATTAATAAATCTCAGGGTCAAACCTTCAACGTTGCAGGCTTAGATTTGAGTGTTGACTGTTTTTCACATGGCCAACTGTATGTCGCTCTTTCAAGAGTAACCTCTAGAGAAAACATGTTTGTATTGTCTAATGACAAGAAGGCTATGAACGTTGTATATAAAGACATTCTGTAATATAGTAATTGTTGTAAAAATAAAATAAATACATATGTAAAAATGCAAAAAGTTAATATGCAAAAATGTAGGGTATGAATTTAGATATCCCAAAGATAGCAGGAAATCTTCATGCTATAAAGAAAGGGGAATTGTTTTACTCAAAATTTAACGCGTGCGGGCCACGGGCAATAATGAATAAGCCAAAACTACTGGATCGATTTTAATCATTTTTTCAGTGAGTGACATAGGGTATATATTTTATAGCCGTGCGAAGCTGGGCGGGTTGCTAGTATACATATATATGTATGTAGATACACACATATAAATATATATATATATTCGGCCGAGACGACGACGTAGAAGCTTAACCGGGCAGTCCCCATGACTTTCTTTTCTTTGGATTGCTGTAATGAATGCCTTTTTCATCACCCGTGACGATGCGATGAAGAAAACCCTTCCTTTTTTGCCGTTGGAGCAGTTGTACACGACGTTCAACATCCCTTGGAACCCAAGTATCCTGTTTCTGAATCATTCCCAAAGCATGCAATCGCTTGGAAATGGATTGACGGGAGAATTCCTATAGTGTCATTTTTATTATTTCACCACGGCCTTGGAAAAGTTAACATAAGAGGGTTAACATAGCGGAACGTAGTCAACAGAATGAAATATAACGTTTGCATTGAAATCTAAAGTGCTACGATTTGGTGTTAGGTAAAATAATATTATATAACAGCAGACGTGCACATTTTGTTGCATGCTTATTTGCCGTCGGCATTTTGCATCCGCGAATTGATAATTTTTTGAGAGATGAATAAATTAATTCCAAGTATATTCATGCATGAATGTGAAATTTTAAGTATCTAATTAACTACATTGTATTGATATTAGGTTAGGTAAGGTTAGCCTGGTTGGCAACAAGCCACGCATAGAGCGCGGAGCGTCTGCCAAGCGATCAACCGAATGGGCTGGTGGGGAACATGATCGTGGGACCTTCCCCTTCCCCTTCCACTAGAAACCCAGTTCCCAGTTCGCTGGCAACAGCGGTGCAGTCCGCGCGTGAAAGCTGTTTTAAAAGTGTGTTAGGATTTTGCAGTGGCGAAAATGCAGCGATCGTTGGAGCAACGTTACTCGATCAAATTTTGCGTAAAGCTAAACAAAACGAGTACTGAAACCATTGGGCTACTCAAGGAGGCTTACGGGGACCAATCTCTTCCCAGTGCCTAGGTATAACGGTGGCCTTCAAGGAAGGCCGGGAGGACGTCGAAGCCTTTGGACCCAATTTGGCACACATTTTGCGCATTTCAAGTTTTCCGGTCACGATTTCCTGCACATTGTAATAAGTTAAATTTAACTCTTCACTGATCTCACGTAGACTAGCACGACGGTCAATGTTCAAAAATTCACGAACACGGTTCACATCTTCGTCTGTTTGCGTCGTCGAAGGCCTTACAGATCGATGTTCGTCTTCGACGACCTCCCGGCCTCCTCAATGAATACCGAAAGTAGACATCATGTAGGATGTCAGCGCTTTTGGCGAATTTAAACAGCGCTGGGAAATCCGCTTTTGAGACGTCCTCCAGACCCTCAAACAATGGGGCTCCCAGGCATTTTAAACGCGTTTTTTAATAATGCCGGACAGACCCACAGAATGTGTTCTAAAGTTTCCTTAACCTCATCTCTGCATTTCCTGCATTTGTCCGTGTTAGCAATCCCTATCTTGTACGCATGTGCAGCCAATGGTTATGACCTGTTGGCATACCTATGTAATAAATAAAAGACGAGTTTCTGTTTGATAACCAACGCTGGATAACCGGCAGGTTGTATTGTCAAATATTTATTGATTGATCATTAAGGTATGGTCGAGTTTTTATACTTATGTTACTTATTTCTACATATTCTATAACATATGTTTACTTAACATTTATTTAACAAATTTTAGCAACAAAGAGAAATGTAATTTGATTCCACTGAGTGTGCGGACAAACAATTTAGGCACATGCCGAAAAATGCTTGTTGTCAGCATGTGCAGCTCATGCAATGAACCTTTGAAATATGAAGCATGCATTAATTACAATTTCAACTTATAATCATTCTACACCTCCCTTCTTTAGAAAAATGCTCATACAACTGTATTGTATGAACATTCGTTTATAAAAATGATTAATATTATGTAGAAATTTAAGTTTAAGCGTTTTTATGAAAGATTTATAATTATATTAAAATTAACATTATATTATTTATTTCTTGAGGACCGCGCGGTACTATGTGTATATATAATTATTGGTGGTATGTCTTCAGTATATTTTTGTGAACTTTTTGTTCATTTAAGGATTTCTTATAAACTATTATTACATTATGATTATTATTATATATTGTTTTAATTTTACAAGGCCCACCATATTGGGGTTCTAGTGTGTGGGCCGCTTCATTTCTAAGTAAAACTAGGTCTCCTATACTAAAGTTGTAATCTAATGTATTCCTATCATAATTAGTTTTTTGGCTTAAGTTTAGATTGTTCTAACATAATTTTAGCTCTCCTATGTGCTATTTCTAATTTAAATTTAACTTCCTTAGCGTAATTGTCTATGTTATAGAGTGGTGTTATTTTGTCTATATCTTTGAATTGACGAAATTCGTTAGGTATTTTTCCGAAAACTAATTCGTATGGACAATAATTGTGTACAACACTTAACGGTGTTGGTGTTAGAGTCATTGGACTTTTTTGGTGATTTGTTATTTTTGTTTTCTGGCATTTGTCACAAGCCTTTGCGTATTTTGTAATATCTTTTGCCATACCCTTCCAAAAGTAATGTCTTTTTATTTTCATACGTGTTCTTAAGATTCCGCAGTGTCCTCCAGAATTGGATCGTCGTGATATTGTCTTAGAATATCATTTACAGCTTTAGTGTCTTTAATGTGGTTCACCTCGTTTAATAGCGCTACTTTTACTTTATTTAATATTTCATTGCCCTTATTTTTAAAATCATTTACCGAGATAAATTCGAAAATTTTCTCGCTTGGTGCCACTTGCAAATTTTTAATTCCATGTATGTCGGCCACTTTATCGAGCCTAGAAAAAATTGTCTCTAAAGACATTTTTCCATTAACAAACAAGTCATTAATTTGTATATATGCTTTTATAGATTTTCCCCGTTTGATGTAGCATCTCGAGGGAGTGATCTTTAATTTAAAAAACTTCCTGACGTCAGTGTTGTTTATAGGAACATATATACTGGGCTTATCATTATTAAGATTGTTATGCTGCTGTGTATTTGGACTACCGTTTTTATTAGACATTGATCTTGTCACTATTTTATATATTTTGTTATTGTTCTCATTTATTTGTTTTAAATCTGTTATTGTTATGCGCGACAGAGCATCCGCAATGTGATTGTCTTTTCCTCTAAGATACTCAACTATAAAATCGTACTCTTCTAAGTCTAGTCTCATTCGTGTTAATTTAGAACTTGGATTTTTCATAGCAAATAGGTAAGACAGTGGTCTATGATCAGACCTTACGAGAAGTTTTGTACCGTAGATATAGGGTCTGAAATATCTTATTGCCCAATGTATGGCGGCTAATTCTTGTTCTCTAGTCGATTTGTTGCTTTCTCCTTTTGTGAAACTTCTGTAGGCATATGCTATTGGTAAATGTTTTCCTTCATACTCCTGAGTTAGTACTACGCTACAGGCGTTTTTGCTTGCGTCTGTTGTTAAGGGGTTATACGCAGTTATGAAGCAAATAAAAGACGGGTTGTCAAGGATTTATCCTGAAGAAACTTCAGAATATTTTAATTTGAACATTTTTGGCGGTTATAAAAGCATCCTTCAAGAACGTAACAAAATTTTTTATTTATGAAAATGTTGATTATAGAGCGCGCTGCAGGCGATTTCTGGAACCTCCTTTAAAAAAAGACGATTTACGGTGTACATCGTAACTCAGGATTGGATTATCTGAAATCAAAAAACTAAACAAATTTTGTTAATATATTAGATTATCTAGTAACTAATCAAAATAGTGAATTTTCACAAAATGGCAGCTTTTAAAAGAAATTATTTCGATTTTTACGTTAAAATTTGGCCGTAAATTGATTATAAAATGGAAAATAAGTATCAGATTTACAAAAGGAACGATTAATTACTAGAAAATGTATCTTTAAAGATTGAGTTAAAACGGTTGACCGATCAAACAAGCCGTTTTCGAGATATCGTGTACATCGACTTGAAAAATGCCGTTTTGAAAAAAAACACGTTTAAAGTTTCAATACCTACCTTAAAACGTGCCGAGGCATCTCTACATATTTAGGTATAACTCCGAAAGTATTGCTTAGATCTACTTCAAATTTCGTGCATATACTTTTGAATATATGTACATTACAAAAATGCAATAAAAAAATCGATTTTTTTGAAAGTCATAACTGCGTATAACCCCTTAAGCAAAACGGTTTTTTAAAATCGGGATATTGCAATAGTGTAGGACTCATTAGTGCCTTTTTTAGATTATCAAATGCATCATTGCATTCTTTTGTCCATTCGAAGACAACTCCCTTTTTTGGCAATTTTGTCAGGTGTCTTGAATATTCTGCGAAGTTTTTAATGAATCTTCGGTAGTAATTGCAAAATGCTACAAATCTTTTTGCACTATCTCCGTCTGTGTGTGTTGGATAATTTTTAATTACAGAGTACTTGTTATCGTCTGGAAGTATGCCCTTATTTGTACATTTATGCCCGAGGTAAGTTACTTCGTGCATAAAAAATGAACATTTTCCTTGGTGTAATTTTAGATTATGTTTTCGACATAAATTGAAAACGTCTTTTAAATTCGAAAGCATATGTATGTTGTTCAGAGCAACCAAAGCAATCGTCATCATTCTTTGGAATGAATTAGGGGCTATTTTTAGACCATACGGTGATCTAGTGAATCTATATGAACCATTGTTGGTTGAAAAAGATGTTATATCCCTAGATTTTGTCTTAAGTTCTATTTGATGAAATCCGGTCATTAAGTCTAAACAGGAAAAGTATTTAGCTCTTCCGAGTTGATACAAAATATCGTCCATTCATGGTAATGGGAATTTATCTGCTATTAACTTTTTGTTTATTTGTCTATAGTCGATTACTAGTCTCCACCTTTTTTCAACTGAATTTGGTAGTGACTTTTTTGGTACTAGTAGGATTGGACTATTGTACTCAGAAAATGATGGTTCAACTATTTTGTCTTCTATGAGTTTGTTCACATGTTTTTCGATCTCCTCCTTGTGTGTGTGGGGTATACGGTAATTTTTTATGTATACCGGTTGTGTGTCTGTAACCGTTAATTTTTGTTTGTAAAAATTATTAGTTGTAACTTGTTCGGTGTCTAACCCAAAAATGTCGCTGTATTCGGAGCAAAATTTTGTTAACTGTTTTTCATGTGGTTTTGGAAAATTTTTTGTCAATTTTTTAAGAATTTCCGATTTTCTATGTCTGTCATTTGTGCTATCAGTTATTATGTCGTAATCAGAGACATTTTCTGTAAGGATTTCGTTCTGTTTTAAAGAGATTGTGGCGTGAGTGGTATTCATTATACGGATATAGGCATTGTTTGTTTTTACCAGGGTATTTTTTATAACAAATACCAAATACCCGGTTGTGGTTCTTGGTTTGGGACTAGTGTGTCTTCTAGAGGATATGGTAGATTAATTTTGCGTATTACTTCTGACAGTGGTGGTATGGTTATTTCATCGTTATACGTTATTGACATCGGTATTTCTATGTTATATGACAAATTATCCGGTCTTAATATTAGGATATCATGGTTTTGTGTAAAGTTCTATATGCAATTGAATTTTTTCATAAAATCCTTGCCTATTATGCCATCGCAAGTTATTGGAAAATTGTCATGTATAACATGAGGTATTAGGTAAGTTCTGAATTTTAAATCGAAAAATATCGTACCAATGGATCTAATTTTGCCTTGTCCTATACCGCTTAAGTTTGTTATTTGTCCAGTATTGATTTTTTGAAAAGTGGATTTATTATATTTTAATAAGGATATATCAGCTCCTGTGTCTACAAATAATGTTATAACTGTATTTGAGTCTGATATTTTGAATTGTACGAAAATACTACAATATAACTAAGGTTGAGTGAATATATCGCACCCTAAATACAAAAGGGTCACAACTCAAAATGTATCTTCTGCTCAAATATGAACGAGACGTTATCAAAAAAACGGTCCGCGGATGACATATGGCAAAAATAAATTTTTTGTTTTTTGGTAGGACTGTTATAAGCTTACATGGCAAATTGGAGCGTGATATGTCACATAATTTGTTTTCTGTGCTACTGTAAACAAGTCAAGCTCGAGTGTGGAAAATTTTGAGTTGTGACCCTTTTGTATTTAGGGTGCGATATCTTAGAGGAAATTTCTAGTTTTCCGGATTAATTTCTTCGGACTTAGTACATCTGACATTGTTTGTTACGTTCCGGTGGTTGATTTTGTCTATTTGGTCTGAAGCGACCTCTATTGCTATTTCCGTAGTTTTGGTTACTATTGCCAAAACTGTCATTGCTGTAGTTGCCATTATATTTTGCTCTATTTTGATTATTTGAAAATTTGTTTCTTCTCTGAAATCTGGCGTTTCTTGGAAGTCGATTGTTAGAACTATTAAATGGTCTTTGGCCAAATTGTAATATTGTATTTTCTTGACCAGTAGTTTCGGTACAACTTATATTACTATAAATTTACTTATTGCCTCAATCATGTTATTGAATTGACCTGCTTCCATAATCAATTTCACTTTTTCAAGGCTGCAATTTTTGGTCATTACTTTTACGGCTATTTGAGTAGAATATCTGCTGGCTAATTCAGTAGATAACACTGTGCGACAGTGATTTTATACTTTTATGGAGACCTAGTACAACTTGTAGGTATAGTAAAACTAAGAAAAATGGTATAGGAGAAATTTCCAATACACCCCCAAAATCTCGTTTTATGGCCATAAAACCGTTTTTCAGTAGGTTGATGTGAAGAATCACTCCTAACTTCGCCAATTTCCATCCGATTTCGAATTTGTTTTTTTAGTTCGAAAGAACAAGAACAAGCCTTTTTGACAGTGTGTTGACAATTTTTCTGAAATGACAACTGACGAGACTGTAGACGGAAGTATTTGGAATTTTTTTATTTTTCCTCTATTTTTTCAACTTTGACATAATTTTTACGATATTATCCGATATTGAGGATTTTTTTTAGTACACTACTGTTATAGTAAATTTAATTTTGCGTCGAATGAGTTATATTTGACTGTAATTGAATTAAAATTAAAAGAGTTGTGTGAGTTTTAAGATTTTATTTAATTTTTTTTCTAATTTGGACTAATCAGGACTTAATAGTTTGTGAATTTTTGGTGCTATTTAGGGCACTTGCAAATATATTGCAATTTTGGTGCAGATATGGTAAGCTTTCATGCAACGCTTTGCACTTTGGTTGTGTAAGAAACTTGCATTTAACAGCTTAGCAAAATCAATGCTCAAGCTGGCAGGATCGCCATGTAATAAATAAAAGACGATTTTCTGTTTGAAACCAATGCTGGATAAGCGGCAGGTTGTATTGTCAAGTATTTATTGATTGATCATAAAGATATGGTCGAGTTTTAATACTTATTTTACTTATTTCTACATATTCTATAACACATGTTTACTTAACATTTATTTAACAAATTTTAGCAACAAAGAGAAATGTAATTTGATTCCACTGAGTGTGCGGACAAACAATTTAGGCACATGCCGAAAAATGCTTGTTGTCAGCATGTGCAGCTCATGCAATGAACCTTTGAAATATGAAGCATGCATTAACTACAATAAATTAAAAATAATTGAGTATACTACGTTAGGCATGTTCAACTTATAATCATACTACACCTACATATAATGGTTCTGCAGTCCTTTCCCGAGAGCGTAAGTACGAATGGAGTCAGTTTTTGTCGTTAGTTCTACACATAATTTTTGTTGTTTTGCATGTGGTCAGATAAGCCCAGCTAGTCTATTTCGTTCCCATAACGCCTTTGGGACCAGCTCCCCAATAGGGATGCAGTCTACTGTTTGCGGCTAGCCTCTCTATAGCCTCCCTGCTCCGTCGAACATTTTTGGACTTAATACAATATGAGCTTATTGCTTTTATTGCTGCTTGACTGTCCACGTATATATTAATTATTGAGTTCTTTCTTGTTAAGTGTAGGATAGCTCCTCGACTTTCCCCACAGCAAAAACTTCCGCTTGGAAAATACTGCTGTGGTCTGGCAGCTTGATCGGCGGCCTTATCGCTAGCTCTGAGCAGTAAACACCCGTTCCCACTCCGTCTAAAGTTTTAGACCCGTCTGTATAGATGTGAAAAGTTCTATGGCCAGGCTTCATGCCTTTGTGCCATCCCTCTTCTTCAATTGTAGTACGAAACCTTCTCTCCCAATTAAAGTACGGAGTCATGTAGTCTGTGCAACCTGAACTCCACTTTCTTACTGAACTGTGTCCGAAGGTTCTACAGGTGAATACTCCCGCAGCCACTAATCTCCTCGCGGATTTCGCTGCCAGGTTTTCCGCCATAAGATCAATAGGTGGCATGCTGAGTAACATTTCCAGCTCCGCCGTTGGAGTGGTTTTCATCGCTCCTGTTATGCACAGAGCAGCGAGTGGTTGAATCCGAGTGGTGGCATTAAACATGTCAGTTTTCTTGTCGCAGTCCACCATACTAAGGCCACATGCAACAATATCGATCTGACTACTGCCGTGCAGCACCAATGCATCAGTGAGGGCGATATACCCCAAGTAACGCCCAGCACCTTATTACATGCATACAACGCATTACTGGCCTTTTTCACCCTTTCCTCAACATTGTGCTTCCACAGCAATTTACTATCTAGTATTACTCTGAGGTACCTTGCATGATCTTTGAGAAGTAGTTCGTTGTTGTCTAGCTTTGGAGGGCTCCACGCTGGGACCTTGTACTGCCATGCCCGTTTTTTCTGGCGTTTATCCGTAGCCCTGCGCGAGATGTCCATTTGCGTACCATTTTAAGTGTGTTATTCATCACATTACTGATGGTGCACAGGTACTTTGCCGTCACTAATATAGCTATGTAATCTGCATATGCCACTAGTTTTGGTGCCACACCGTCAAATTTCTTGAGCAGTTCATTTGCTACAAGTAACCATAATACCCCACCTTGCGGAGTACCTCTGTATGTATATTTTGTGACGCTCATATCGTTCCATTCCGCTCTTATTTTCCTGCTAGCTGCCAGCTGCCTTATCCATAGATAAACCGCGGGTTGTACATTAAGTGACTCTATGCTATTTCAAATAGCATCTTTTGTCACGTGGTTAAAGGCCCATGATATATCTAGAAATACTCCTAGAGCATACTCCTTATATTGTAACACCTTTTCTATGTTTAGTACAAGTGAGTGAAGTGCAGATTCAGTAGATCTGTCTTTAGTGTAAGCATGCTGCGCTTTGGATAATTCGTCCGGCGCAATTTTGTCCCTAAAGTTTGTGTCTAGAATCTTTTCTAACGTTTTCAGGAGAAAAGAGGTCAGACTAATAGGCCTGTATTCTTTCGAGTAGAGAGGGTTGCTTTTTCTCGCTTTTGGAATAAACACAGCTCTCGCTTCTCTCCACAATAAAGGAACTGACCCCAATCATCCCTTGAATATCGTTCTTAAGCATGGTACCACAAGATGGCTTAGCTGTTGCAGCATGCCTGGGAAGATTCCATTCAGTCCTGGCGATTTATATGGGTCGAAACTTTGTATAGCCCATTCTATCTTGTTGGTCGTAATTACGTTCGTCGGGATGTCGTGGACAATATCTATTCTAGGTTCGAGATCTGTAGTGTCCGCACACTCTGGAAAATGTGTGCTGACTAGGTCTTCTAGAAAGTCCTCAAAACTGTCAGCCCACTCCCCGTTAATTTTTCGTATTGTTCTTGGCATAGAAGGATTCTTAGATAGTAGTTTCCTAAGTCAAGCCACCTCATTCATACTGCTACAGAAGATAGGTGTTGTAGTTATGTGACTTTATGTACCGAGATCCTTTTCCTCCTCCCCGGCAGCGAGAGTGTTGTGGTTGTTATCTGCCGGGTTGCGCTTTTTGAGGCAAAGGTGCACGCTAGCAACTCTCCAAGCCATCCTCCTGAATCGCGCGTAAAGCAGGTCCTCTGCCGGCTTGTCTGAGGGCAGGAGTAAGAGTCGAGTGGCGAATCTTCTTGCTGTCTGTTGTTATTGTAGCTTTTCGATGTCGAACATTCTTTGGTAGATGTACGATTTTTGCTGCACAGAGGCGTGCACGTACTTTGGTTTCAACAAGGTAATGATCCGGGTCGATGTTGGTTCCTCGGATCGTACGTACATCTAAAACACTAGAAGCTTGTCTTCCATCTATCACAAAATGATCGATCTGGTTTCGCGTTTTCCGATCAGGAAACAGCCAAGTGGCGTGGTGTATCTTTTTATGCTTGAATTTAGTGCTGCTGACCACCATGTTTCGGGCTCCGGCGAAGTCGATCACCCTCTGTGCGTTTCCGGCTGTTTCGTTGGGCAGCGCTCATAGGAACGTTCCAGGTAATCATAGAAGGAATCTTTGGTAGTACCGTCTTGTCTTCCATCGAGGCGTGGAAGTGGAGTGAACGACAGTACTTGGCGACGCAGTCTCTCCCCCACAAATAATCTAACACCAAATTTGGGTTCGTTATTGCCCAGTAAGTACCTAAAAATGGTTTGGTGCATGTCTACCATTCGGAATTCACAGAGAGATCGTGAATCTCGGTGAAACACCAAAATTAAAAAAAAAAACATTTTTCTAATAGCGTTCGCCCGTCGGCAGGCAATGTCAAATGTATTTCTGCCATGAAAAAGCTCCTCATAAAAATACCTGCCGTTCGGAGTCGGCTTAAAACTGTAGGTCCCTCCATTTGTGGAATACCATCAAGGCGCATACTACAGCTCCTCCTCCTAAGCTCTGCCAAAAGGGTGTACACGCTAATTATATATATATAAGTACCTATGATCTGAGGAGGAATTGTTTTTAGACACTCCCCAAAGTTTTAAAATGTGTGCCCCTCGATCATTACATAAGAGATGTCTAGAAATTCCGTCATAGTAGTTGTTGCAAAGGTAGGGGTGTCACCTAGATTACTAATATAAAGATTATTGCCCGTTATGAATTCAAACATGTACTGACCACGTTCGTTTGGACGTTATTGTTGGATGAGCGAGATAACCTCTTCTCTTTCAGTGAGACGGTGGATGAGTCGGGCCTAGGCCGCGTTACTGTGGTGGAGATTGATCTATAATAATAATAATAATAATAATAATAATAATAATAATAATAATAATAATGTAAAGAGCGTATAACAATACCCAGAAAAAATGGAGGAAGGGGACTTATTGATATCCATCAGCTGCACAACAACCAAATAAATATCTTAAGAACATACTTCTACAACCAAGTCACATCCCTTCATAAAGCAATAGTACTAGCAGACAAAGAACTAACGCCCCTTAACCTCAACAACCAAAGACTTATTCTACCAAAACATACAATAGAAGAAACCCTAGCAGCATGGAAACAAAAACAAATACACGGAAAGCACCCACATATAGTTAACAATGTCAACATAGATCAGCAAAACACATATACGTGGCTAAGAAAAGGAGATCTACAAGCAGAAACAGAAGGATTCATCATTGGAATACAAGACCAAATTATAGCCACAAGAAACTACAGAAAATACATAATAAAAGATTCAACCATCACATCCGACAGATGCAGTAAATGTAACATACACACAGAAACTATAGACCACATAACAGCGGGATGCCTAATGCTCGCTGGGACAAAATACACACAAAGACACAATACAGTAGCCAAAATCATCCACAAGGAAATAGCCACATTTCTCAACTTAACCAATGACACAGCACCATATTATGAATATACACCTGAAACCATACTAGAAAACGAAGACTTTAAACTATACTGGGACAGAACCATATACACTGATAAGACAATAATATGCAATAGACCAGATATAACAATCATAGATAAGAAAGAAAAAAACCACACAGTTCATTGAAATAAGTGTCCCTAATGACGTTAATATACACAGCAAATATACAGAAAAAATTGAAAAATACATAGAGCTTGCGCAAGAAATCAAAAACATATGGAAACAAAATGAAGTGAAAATAGTACCAATTATTATTTCAGCAACAGGAATATTACACAACGCTTTCATACAAAACCTAAAATCAATAAATATAAACGAAAAAACACACGCACAAATACAAAAAGCTGTTATACTGAAAACTTGTAATATAGTAAGGTCCTTTCTAAACCAGATCTATTAAAATTTTACACTCTTGCAACATTACTACATCGTAACACAAAACAACAGAGCATTGTCCCTTGATACCGATATCCGGGACACATGTTATCTCCGGTAGTTGCGAACCCTACCGAGATGGAGTAACTCTATAATAATAATAATAATAATAATAAATAATACCTCTCGAAAGCAAGATCAGAAGAATCATTTGTTTGTGACAAAGATGAACTTATCGTTGCGTAAAGCTGAAGCAGTTTTACGAAGGCCGCGTTTTTTGTCGAACATCGACTATTGCTTACTGTATTATCAATATCCCTTATGAAAATTTATGTTGAAGTTATTTTGGTCATTAGAAAAACTACGAGTATGCTTATCATCTATTACTATTGTCATTACATTTTTCTATTATAATCTTTGTTCTATGTGCAACCTCTCTTTCTTCTTGATTTCCAGCTCGTGGAGTTAAGATCGTTTGCCTATAATACATACATTAATAATATATATTAATTCTTTAATATTTTGAAGACAAAGCAAAGTTTGGCAAATCAAATCGACACTTACAAGTAGAACGAGACATTCAGAGTGATGGCCACGAGTTCTGCATCCAGCTCATCCCGGGTCGAGTTGTTGTCGAAGGAGAATTTCGATACTTGGAGCATGCAAGTAGAAGCATTTCTGGTCAAAACCGATCTTTGGGAATATGTAAGTGGTACTATTGCGATACTGTCAGAAACCGAGTCTGCTGCAAGAAGCATTTTTTAAATTTCGCGGACTATGTACATTTGATTTTCGATTATTATTTTTTTGTATGTTGGTACACTCGTCTTGGAGATATGGTTTTAGTAATATAGCACGATTAGTTTGTTTGTGAGAGTCATAAATAAGACAAGTGTTTTGCGTGTTCGGCGATTTTCTGCTATCGAAAAAAATGGATCAAAGAAGTTGCATCAAATTTTGTGTAAAAAACGGAATTGAATGCTCAAAAACACTTGAAATGTTGACGGTGGCATACAGTGAGAGAACTCTGAGTCAAAAAATGTTTACAAGTGGTACAAGCTTGTACAAGCCAAGCTCACCTTATTGATGAGCAGCTGTCGCTGCCAACAGTTCCAGAAGTCAGTAATGTTTCTGACGATTATGAGTCTGCTGATGATAATGTTTTCGTTGGTATAGTTGAGGTCAATATGCAGAAGGCTTTGCTTGGGCCTGAAAGCAATGAACGGCAAGACTCATTGGAAAGCGAGATCTCTAATGTTATAAAGAATGATACGTGGGATATTGTTAAAGCTACTGAGAAGGAAGATGTAGTTGATTGACGTTTTGTTCTGACAAACAAGTGGTTGTAGTCGTTGTAGATGTTCGCACAGGTTTACACGTTTAGATACAGTGCGGTTAGTGCTCGCTTTGACGGCAAACTTTAGCCTCACAATTTGGCAGTTGGATGTTGCGAGCGCATATCGGAATTAGATGAAAAAGAATGGTAATGGGGGTGAAATTGGTCGAACAGCATCCAAAATTCTGAACGATTTAAGTAATGGTGGTAACGCCTGCCGACTTAAGAGAGCCTAAAGCAAGCTCGAGGCAGCGGTACGCCAAACTTATGTTGAAGGTTTTAAGTATGTAATTAAGGGCCACAAAGAATGAACCTTGTTTATTCTATGGAGAATATTGTTGTTGGTATATGTGGACGGTTTATTAATAGCGTCTAATGGTTGAAATAGAATTGCGCCATTTCGTTGTCCAACCTAATATTATGAACAGAGAACGTTAATGTATAGAGAAGTCTCAGGAATGCATGGAATTTTGAGGGGTACTCGTCCCACGAACACTTATCACCCCGACACATTCTTCACCAAAAGTTAACAGCAAGAAACTGAATTATGTAAATTTAGCCGCAGTTGAGTGAAGTTGTTTGTAATTAGAAAAAAAATATTTTAATGCTATAGGCTAGCTACAGGTGCTTTTTATTAAGACCATTACTACTATTGTTACAACGCGGTGTAATTGCGTTGTAATTAATAATTACCTTTGTTTGGTGCTTAAAAATGCATACTTGCGCTGCACTTCACGAGCTCGGTTCAAAGTAAAGCGAACGAAGAAAGCTCGTTCTTTTACTTCGGAGCCATCGCCGCGTGTAGACGAGTGCGCTGAAGCACAAATATTTTCGCAGACGAAGCGCAAAATATTGAAATACAGCCGACGTTTCAATAGCAACGAAAATATTTTGTGGTTATTTCCGAAATTTATCAGTTTGGAAATATTTTCTTTTAATTAATTTCGTCAATATTTTCGGAAACGTGCACAAAACGGCGATGTCCTCACCAGAAATGGATATCAGGGCAGATAACGAGCTGATGGTAACTGTTGTTACATCACCGGCGGCGGACACGTGTGTGCAGCTAACGACTAATTCGAGGTTAGAGACGATATCACCGGTTCTGCAATCAACCAATCCAACGGTGCATCGGGTACAAGCTTCTGAACATATTACGTCTGCTGATGGGTACGCACAACTAGGGGCATGCATGAGGCATCACGTTGATGGTTTGGCGCATCAAGGCGCGGCTCACGCATTATGTGCTACATCAGAGGACGGGTACGCACTACCGTGTATAAATTCGGGCAGCATAACCTCAACTTGGGTTGACGGTTTACCTCGTGGTAGCGGAAACCATGGACGATCGCAGTCCAATCTGACTTCTGTTTACGGAATGGAGGCACCATCTCGTAATAGATCTAGCATTACAACGTGGACAGGCCATCCAATCAACACGCACTGCACTACTGCAAAAGCGGCTGTACCTTCTTACCCTCCAGCACCATTTAGTTGCAATACCCATTTTACACCAGGGCTTAACAATCTTCCATCTACAGTACTTGGTCGGTTAGAAGCAGAACAATCCCCACGGGCACAGCTGCACTCAACCTCTTGGCATGCTTTGCCCTCTTATAGGAATATGTATACAGTTTATGGTGATGCTGCCCCGGGTGTGGGTAGCATTCCACCAGTCAATTCGGTTTTGACTAGTGTCCAAGAACCACCAGCCAGGGTGCCTAATAGCTACGACGCTCACCAACAGTGGGCACAGATATCTAACGGTCATACTCCTACCGCGCCAGCTGCAATATCTGAAATGAGGTTATCCTCTACGCAAATAGCATCAAGACAAGTCATAAATAAAGATCTTCCGACGTTCTCCGGCAAGCCAGAAGAGTGGCCGCTTTTTATCACCAGCTTCGAACAATCAACCGAGCAATGCGGTTTCACAGATTCCGAGAATCTTATTCGGCTACAGCGATGCTTGGGGGGTGACACTAGAGGCAGTGAGGGGTAAATTAATGGCGCCTGCAACCGTATGGCAGGCCATTGAAACTTTACGTATGCTATATGGGCGTCCAGACGTCATATGTCATTCACTACCACGCAAGCTACGTCAGGAGCCATTGGTAAGGTATGACAAGCTGGAAACCCTAATTCAGTTTGCACTTGCGGTACAAAATTACTGTTGTACTCTGAAAGCCATTGGCCTCTCTTCTTATTTGAATGATCCGATGCTACTTTCTGAGCTACTTTGCAAATTACCAAGCGACTTGAAATTAGAGTGGGGTAGATATAGGGTTTCACTGCTCCATGCTGACATAAGTGAGTTCGACTATTGGCTTTTCAAATTGGCGACGTGCGCTAGTCAAGTCGTCTCCGTAAGTAGTTCCGCCGATGAAGTCAAAGTTAACAATAATCAATTTAAGAAAAGGGTGCTCGTGCACGGCGTAGTTCACACCAACAGTGCCACAAGCTCTCAACCTTATTGCCTTCAGTGCAGTGATCATCGACTCGAGAAATGCAAACAGTTCTGCGATTTGTCTACCAACGATAGGTGGTGCTTTGTTCGCGACAATAAGCTATGCATCAGATGCTTCCGCAAACATTTCCTGAAGAACTGCCCATTGCATAGCCGTTGTGGTATTGATGGTTGCACAAAGCCACACCATGTTCTGCTCCATTCAAATTATCCGGTCAATCCAAGCCATAAAGCAGCTGTGATGTTACATAAGGAAGAGCAAGCGACAAAGACATTGTTGCGTTACGTTCCAGTAGTACTCTATGGAAAATCCAAGTGCATAAAGACGTATGCGTTAATAGACGAGGGATCCACATGTACACTCTTGGAGAAACACATTGCTGAAGAGCTTGGTTTGGATGGTCCATCTGATGAGCTGTGTCTCAGGTGGACGGGTGATATAACACAGGTAGAGCCTGAATCAAAATGTGTTACCATCGGGCTCTCTTCTACACATGAAACGTCGCCTAGGTTTAATCTGCGGAATATACGCACAGTAGCTAGTCTTGATCTTCCAAAGCAGTCGTTGTTACAAGAAGTACTCTCGTCGCACAGTCATTTGCACAATTTGCCTATCGAACCATATGCTGGGGTGCGCGCTACACTGCTTCTTGGCGTCGACAATGCAAAGCTCGGTGTTCCTCTCAAAGTGAAGGAAATAGAAGGAGATCAGCTCATCGCAACTAAATGTCGACTTGGTTGGTCAGTATATGGCCGTGTAGAGGAAGCGAATGCCCTTTCGAATAGGGTGATGCACATCTGCTCCTGTGTGTCAACTGAACGCATGGATGAAATGTTAAAGGCTAATTACGCGTTAGAGGCAGTTGGTATTAGCATGAAAGATGAACCACTGAAATCCCAAGCAGACGAACGGGCTCTCGCCATTATGCAATCGACTACAAAGTACTTGGAAAATGAAAAGCGTTGGGAAACGGGTCTGTTGTGGAAATTCGATAAAATCGATTTACCAAATTCGTATTCCACGGCATTGCAACGCCTCAGTTGTTTGGAAAAACGCATGACACGGGACCCACTCTTACGGAATTTTCTCAACGAACAAATTCGTGAGTATGAAGATAAAGGATATATTCGGAAATTGTCAAAAGATGAGATATCTCATGGAAAAAGGTCATGGTTCATTCCAATTTTCACCGTAACGAATAAAAATAAAAACAAGACAAGGCTCGTTTGGGATGCCGCTGCCACCGTCGATGGTATCGCTCTCAACACCTATTTAATGAAAGGGCCCGACCTTCTGGCGTCTCTGGTTGGAATACTTATACGATTTCGTGAGCGAGCTTTTGCCATCACAGGAGACATTCGCGAGATGTTCCATCAAATTCGAGTGCGCAGCAAAGACCAAACCGCACAGCAGTTTTTGTGGCGACATGGGAATAAGCTCTAGAGATCCTGATGCTTTCGTAATGACGGTGATGACTTTTGGTGCTGCTTGTTCTCCATCATTGGCAAATTTCATCAAAAACAAAAATGCTTCGCGTTTCGTCAACGAAAACGCTAGTGCGGTTGAGGCAATTCATCGGAACATGTACGTGGACGATTGGCTGCAGAGCGTAGATACGGAGAAAGAATTGATCGATTTGGCGTTGCAAGTCAAGCATATACACGGTGAAGGTGGCTTCGAGATGCGCAACTGGCTGTCAAACTCTACCAATGCACTGCATGCAATTTCCAGGACGGCAAAGCAATCGGGTAAGCTCCTCCAAGATCCTTCTATGACATACGAAAAAGTTCTAGGCATATGGTGGCTGCCTTGGTCGGACGAACTAACTTTCTTCGCAAAATTTGATACATCCGTTTTCGGTAACAAATCATCTGTCACAAAAAGGAGCGTTCTTCGGGTAATTATGTCTGTTTATGATCCCCTTGGCTTAATTGGGTTTTTTATGATTCAAGCAAAAATCATAATGCAAAATATTTGGCGATCTGGTGTCACCTGGGATGCACCTGTGCAAAAAGACGAGCACGAAGCATGGCAGTCATGGGTTCGATTGTTACTACGAATTCATGACATACGTATACCACGCTGTTACCCCTTAGCCAGCTTTACTCCCGACGTTCAGCTCCATATATTCTGCGACGCGAGTAGTGTAGCATATGCGGCAGCTGCTTATCTAAGAGCCACCGTCAGTGGGAAGGTGAAATGTTGTTTAGTGGCCTCGAAGTCGCGAGTAGCGCGAACCGAAACCAGTTTCTATACCGCGGTTAGAACTGATGGGTGCCATTTTGGGCTTGCGACTCGCAAAATTTATTAGAAATGAATTAGCCTTGCCTATCAGCGAGGAGGTGTACTGAACCGATTCAAAAAACGTTCTTCACTGGATCCGATCAGACACTTGAAAGTTCAGTCAATTTGTTGGCGTAAGAATCGGAGAAATTTTGGAGTCATCTAGCATCAATAACTGGAGATGGGTGCCTTCAGCCGACAACGTTGCCGACGACGCCACAAAGTTGAAGCAGTGGTCGAAGTTGGATGGAGAATTGCGTTGGTTCCAAGGTCCTCAACTCTTGACTTTGCCTTCCCGGGAGTGGCCAGAGACGATTTTAGTGAACTCTGCAGAACATGAGTTAGTTCATCACATCGAGCTTAATACAACACTTAGCTTCACATCTTTTACGGAAGTTGTACCTCATGTGTCGAGGTTCAGTAAGTGGGAGAAGCTGCGTGGTGCAACAAGATACGCTTTGCGGTTCCTTCGGTTAGTAAGCAGGAGACCAGCTAAATCAGAGCTCGTTCAGATGATGTTGCAGGACACCACAGTAAACAGCGCCGAAGTTTTAATTGTTCTTATGTGCCAGAGTGAGACCTTCGGAGATGAAATTAAATGTCTACATCAAGGCCAACTGGTAAGTCGAAAAAGTTCCATTTTCAAATGATCGGCTTTCATAGATGAGTTTGGATTGCTCAGAATCAAAGGTCGAATCGATTCGATAGAGGGAGTCCCTGTTAGCGTGAAAATACCCATAATTCTACCCTCACGCCATCCAGTGACACTTCTAATAATCGATTTTTTCCATCGTAAATACCACCATCATCACAACGAAATCGTAGTCAACGAAATCCGTCAAAAATACTGGGTGAGTGGATTAAGAGCGTTGGTAGGTAGCGTCGGAAGGAAGTGTCAAGTTTGCCGAATCCGCAAGGCAGTACCACAGCCTCCTCAAATGGGTTCTCTGCCACCTGAACGACTCGCATTGAATATGCGCCCATTTACATACACTGGGGTAGATTTCTTCGGACCGATAGACGTCGTTGTTGGTAGACATCATGAGAAACGCTGGGGTGTATTATTCACTTGCCTCACTGTTCGCGCAGTGCATATTGAAATTACCCACTCTCTATCCACAGATGCATTTTTACTTATTCTGAAGCAGTTTATCTGCCGTCGTGGTGCGCCTAGGCGAATTATTTCAGACAATGCCCCAAATTTTAGAGGCGCAAGTCGTATTCTACAAGCCGAGATAGAGAGAATTTCGTCTGACGAGCTACAGCAAAAGTACCCGGAGGTGGAGTGGCGTTTTATACCCCCGGCCGCACCGCATATGGGCGGAGCATGGGAGAGGATGATCCGCTCCGTCAAATCTATTTTATCGGACATACTTCGTGCGAACATTATACACGAGCACATACTTCGAGCAGCACTAGCAGATGTCGAAAACGTCCTAAATTCCAGACCACTGACATACATTCCTCTGGATACAGCAAATGAAGAGGCACTCACTCCGAATCATTTCTTGCTTGGTGGGTCAAGTGGACTACGAGAACGAAGCATTGAAGAGAGCAGCGGTGCCACACTCCGAAAAAACTTTAGGGTCGCGTCACAGCTGGCTGACCAGTTTTGGCGACGGTGGGTGAGGGAATATCTGCCTAACCTCACTCGCCGCGCAAAATGGTATCAACCTCCTCCTGAACCTGTCGACAACGGTGACGTGGTAATCATCGTCGATGAAACAAGCAAACGCAACACCTGGATCAAAGGAATTGTAGTTGAAGTTTTGCGAGCAAAGGATGGCCAAGCCCGGAGCGCTATCGTGAAAACCATACATGGATTGATAACCCAACCTGTTGTTAAGTTAGCAAAATTGGACTTATCTGGGTAAACTTTGACGCCAAGCATCAAGTTTACGAGGGGGGGAATGTTACAACGCGGTGTAATTGCGTTGTAATTAATAATTACCTTTGTTTGGTGCTTAAAAATGCATACTTGCGCTGCACTTCACGAGCTCGGTTCAAAGTAAAGCGAACGAAGAAAGCTCGTTCTTTTACTTTGGAGCCATCGCCGCGTGCAGACGAGTGCGCTGAAGCCCAAATATTTTCGCAGACGAAGCGCAAAATATTGAAATACAGCCGACGTTTCAATAACTATAATATATTTGAATTTATTCTATTTACTTTTCATCTCATTTTGAAATACATTTTTAAAATATTGCTTTACATGTCATTCGCAAATCTTTCGTCTTGAATTATTTCAATAAATCATAAAAGTATCATTAAAACAAGTATTCTAACTTCAATAGTGGCTATTAGTATCGTTATTAGAAAGAGCAAATCATCCACAAATATATCAACTGTGTAATTAGTGAAAACTTTCGTATACAATAAATTAATTATTTCAATAAATCATAAAAATATCATTAAAACAAGTATTCTAATTTCAATAGTGGCTATTAGTATTGTTATTAGAAAGAGCAAATCATCCACAAATATATCAACTGTGTAATTAGTGAAAACTTTCGTATACAATAAAATGCTTCATATAAGCCCGCAAATACATAAATACGTATTTATACATGCAGATATATTTACACACATAACATGGCATATGCACTTCCAAATTTTTGAGCTTATATGCATACATTAGTCGCACAATTTATTCGTACACCCTGCGTAGTACGTAAAAACTTAAGTTTGCGCAAAATATTTGCTGTAACAATATATTCTTTTGGGTCACTGTAAGAATGTTACATTCCTGATAAATTGCCGCAAGCGAAACTGATTATTTTTGCGAAAATGCCGTATTTAGTGATGAGTTGAGAAGTTATTGTTTCCGGTTCAGATGGACCTCTAAAAGTTTGGCGAAAAGAAAATACAGAACGGAGTGAAAAAATCGTTTTCCTACCATTAAACATGGAAGGGGAAATGCAGTAGTTTGGGGGTACACAGTTGCATCTGGAGTAGGACAAATGGTTTTGATTGATGATAAAATAGACAATCATCTATATTTAAATTTTTTGAAGAATAACTTGCATGATAGTGCCGTTAAACTTGGAATAGATGCTAGAGGATTCTTGTTTCAACAAAACAATGACCCAAAACACTCATCTTATCTAGTGCAAGAATGGCTTATTTACCTCTACAAGCATTAAAGAAAGCTTTAAGTGTTGAGGGAGAAAATTGCAGCTAATGACACCAAGGTATTGGTGAAAAGTATGCACCGACGTTTGGAAGTAGTTATTAAAGCTAAAAGCAGGCCAGCCCTGAATACTGGTTTTTTCTATAATTTTTTTAATAGAATATTCTATTCGGCTATGTACGAATAAAATTTTTGCATAAAATTATGCCTTATTTCGTTATTGCCTTAAGTTCTCTAATTTCAGAAATGAATTTGCAAGTTTTCATTCCTTAAATATTGAATTTTTTAGGAGTATATCCAAAGTTTTTTCTTTTGTATAAATCGTGCTAAGTATCAGGTGTATATGTTTAAAAACTGATGGAATCCAGCGCAAATTCATAGAAATTTTGAATTATGAATCTTCAACCAAATTGTTTCATGAATGATTTTAAACCACCTTTCAGGTATTTACTACAATTATTATAAATGGTGCAAATGACTTACTGCAGTAAAAAAAATATTTCTTTGTCAAACTTATAAACAATAGCTCACATAGAGTAACAACTTTTAATTCTATTGGCTATCGTTCTATTATGAAACCATTCCTCTTTTTCCTGTTTGACACGATATCCACTTACGCGATTTTGGCCGTGTTTAACAGAGCGCGCTTGTCATTTCTGGTACCGCATCGAATACTTTGAAAACCGGAGCGTTTGTTTCCTTCCGGACGACATGACCCAGCCAACGTAGCCGCTGGATCTTTACTTGCACTATTTCTATGTCGTCGTAAAGCTCATACACATCATCGTTCCATCAACTTCGATACTAGTCATCACCAACGTGCAAAGGTCCAAAAATCTTCTGAAGAATCTTTCTCCGAAGTACTCCAAAGGACGCTTCTGTGGCTCGCATGATCTTTTCCAGCATCAGGTTAAAGAAGTCACATGACAACGAGTCAGCCTTCAGCCTTTCACACAATATGCTCGCTAGGACCTTATACGCGATATTTAGAATGCTAATTCCGCGGTAATTGACACAGCTCGCAGTAGCACCCTTCTTGTGGATTGGGCAGAGCACACTTAAATTCCAATCGGCAGGCATGCTTTCATCGGACCATATTTGGCATAGGAGCTGATGCATGCACCCTACCAGCTCCTCACTGACATGTTTGAATAGCTCGTCCGGCAGTCCGTCAGCTCCCGCGGCATTGTTGTTCTTTAGCCGTGTTATCGCTATTCTCACCTCGTCATGGCCGGGTAGCGGAATGACAGCCTCATCGTCAAAGATTGGGCTATCGGGATCCTCACATTCACTATGACTGGCGTAGTTGCCACTATTAAGTTTGAGAAGTGTTTTTTCACCAAGTGCTCAGTCACCAGATCGCCGTCTTTGTTCTTACAGGAAAACGCCCTGGTCTTGAAACCTTCTGTAAGCCGCCGAGCTTTCTGGTAGAATTTTTAGGCGTTGCTCCTGTTTGGCCTCCCGTTTCTTCATTCTTATAATACGTCTCAACTTTCCAACTGTGCGATATGTTGGAAAATCTCGCTTTGATGCGAATTATTGCGAGACGCTCGACAGCCAGAGTGAAGGACAGTACTTGTAGACGAAGTCTCTCTCCCTCTCTCCAAGTAGAGATTTAAAAGCTTTTGAACGTCTTTTGGGAGCTCTAGACGATAACATGCATTTCTTCGCTTATGACTAGCTGTCTCAAGCTTATCTTGTAGAATGCAAAGGATTTATCTAAGCACAAAAATAAGTAGTACTTCATACTGATAAAATTGACATAACTCTAATCGTTGAAACCTACTTCACAAAACTATCATATTCACACATCAAAAAATACAGGCTGTACCACACAATTCATCCTGATAACTGCGCAAGGACCAGCAGTGCCGTCTTAATCAAAATTCGAAAAAACGTCTTTCAAGCGAAGAAATTGAATTGAAAAGGAATTTCAAGCGACATCCGTTTCCATTTAAACCTCTAAGCAACTACTGATGGTAAAAGTCGTCTACAGCCCACCGAGACATCAGCTAAAATCAGAAGATTATTGGACTCTCTATAATTGTTTCCAAAATCGTGTTATAAGTGGAGGCGACTTTAACGCGAAATACACGGCTCAAGGCTGATCCCGACAAAAGGAAGAGAACTGTATAAAGCTATGCAGCGCGCAAGTTGTAGGCAAATACTACTGATAAGCCAGCGTACCGGCCATCGATTGCTAACAAAATTCCAGATCAAATTGATTTCTTCATCTACAAAAACATTCTAAAAACCCACTTAAGCGTCGCCGAATGTTTTGATTTGTGTTCTGACCAATCGCTGGTGCAATTAATTATATCGCAACATGCAACGCAAAATCAAAATGCAACGGAGTTCACGAACGCTCCAACCGATTGGAAATCACAAAAAAACGGAAGCTACCGAAACGTTGGTAGCAAATCCGGAAATCCAAACTAAGCTGAACTTTGCCAACAAAGAGCTTCACACGGTGCTCAAGACATTCAAAAACGACGAATTCAATCGGTTTCTAACAGAACTTATATATATATATTATGATGTGGCGCGTACCCCCTTTTTGGGTGTTTGGCCGAACTCCTCCTCTTATTTGTAGTGTGCGTCTTGATGTTGTTCCACAAATGGAACATATGAAAAAAGATTACTCTTTGTGGAAGGCGACAAAATCTTTCAATGGTCCAATACAACACTGTGCTACGATTAAAATTGATGAAAGGCACTTGGCAAAAGCGAGTGAACAAAAAGGGAAAATATTTCCTGAACACCTTGAGGAAGCCTTTAGCCCAATGGCGGCTACGACGTAATCAAAGCAACAAAAAGTTTGCAAGAATGCGATGTTTACATTATTCCAGCTACACCAAAAGAAATTGTCGAAGAAATCAATAACATTAAGTTGAAAAGGTCTCCTGGTTTTGATTAATAACCGTTGTAGTATTACGAAATCTCCCAATTGAACTGCATAATTTACTTGACCAGCTTACTTAATAAATGCTTGAGATTGAGATATGTGCTAATATACTAGAAATTCGCGGAAGTTATATTGATACCCAACCCTGGAAAATCTCCCAACGAAGTTTCCTCATCTAGCCCAATATCACTGGTACCAGTAATATTAAAATTATTTATTTATTTAATGTAATGAAATATACTTATAAATAAATATATTACATATCGCACCCTAAATACAAAAGGGGCACAACTCAAAATTCCACATTCGAGCTTGACTTGTTTACAGTAGCACAGAAAACAAACTTTGTGACATATCACGCTGAAATTTGCCATGTAAGCTTATAACAGTCCTACCAAAAAACAAAAAATTTATTTTTGCCATATGTCATCCGCGGACCGTTTTTTTGATAACGTCTCGTTCATATTTGAGCAGAAGTACATTTTGAGTTGTGACCCTTTTGTATTTAGGGTGCGATATTTGTGGCAGCACTATCAACAATGCCTTCAGCTGCTTCAGTTGATAGTTTAAGTTCATTAAATTAGCTTTGCTAATTTACTTAATTTAGCTTTGCAGATATATTAGAATATTCTTGAAATATTTTTGTGTGTGAAAGAGCACAATGTCCGAGGCGTAGTCTTGGGAAAACTTTGAGCGCTGGAATACTACATGTTGTAGGGTAAGTTGTTCTAGTTTTGTTAGGATTAATAAGACGATATCGGGTATTGTAAGTGCTCCATCATTCTTTCTGGTGATTTTCTTTCATTTTGTAAATATAGCGTAATATTATATATCATTTGTCTCTACGTAGTAGCAGGGCACACGCGGTACATTTTTAGCTTTCTTATCGGCTACTTCGTTGCCGTGGATACCGCAGTGACTCGGTCCCCACATTAATTTTAAGCACCTTGGTTTTATATCAGGATCGAGATGCGCTGTCTTTTGAACAACCCAATGAATAGCTGATTGCTTTTTTATATGCCGCTTGCGCGTAAGCGCTTGTTTTACTTTGTTGTGTAATGTAGGATTATGGGTTTATTATTATTAACTTTCTTATAAGTTTAGGTATCAGTCGTAATGTGAGTATTTCTTAGATATGTGGCATGCCAGTTTCTGCAAGTACATTCTTTGTATGCGACGTGGGAAAAGCTCTGATGCTGCGTCTGATGGCCGAATGGTATGACGCGTAAAGTTTTGTAAGTGAGTTTCCAGCGTGGTGCCCATATATTGGAAGACCGTAATCAATGACCGATAGGAGTAGAGCCTTAGTTGTGTTGGTTAGGATATTTGGATGAATATTTGATCTTTGCGATGAGAGGAACTTAATAATACTTAGTTAATCAAATAACTTTTTTCTTGAAGCTAAACCTATGCTCCTTAAAGTTAAACTTGGAGTCAAAACTGTTGCCTAAAATCCTAAGTGTATTTACATTTGGTATTTTAATATTGAATCTTAAATTAAATCCATAACATCTTTTTAACACACTTTTATTAGCTCGGGTTGTATGTATGTGTGTATGTATGTATGTATGTAACGGAATCTTTGAGCTTAATTTTCACTGGCTTCTAAAAATCTGATCGACTTGAAATTTTGCACACCTATCAAGGACCGATGACAATGCAATAATTTGATAAAAGTTTTCCATTCTCCTTATTAGGATTGCCAGGATTAATACTGGAACCAGGATTTTTTTTACTGTGGGCAAAAAGTAAGGTGAATTTGGTTGTAAAATGAAAAATCTTTATTTTCTCTTGTAAATCAGTTTCTCAGGCTCCCTCCACGAAATAAGTTCTTCATCCCGATTACTTCTTTATCACGGCCGATAACTGCATAGCTTTAGACTCACAGTCGATAAGAAAGGAATTAAATATAACACGAATATATCGAATCATTTATTCACTGACTGCAATGATATCAATAATTTTCATTTATAATAAAAAATAGTTAAAAAAAAAACTAAAAAACTCGCTTTTTTGCTAATCGAACTAAAAAGTAGAAAATAAATTTTAATGACAAAGGGATCTATAATGAAGTAATAGCAAATCGAACGATCAGTCATAGTCAACTAACTCAGAACAGAATTATAACAAAAATTAAGATACAAATAGAGTAATTCAAATTAGAGTTAAAAGCGTGGGATGCATTTTGCTTCACTTTCATAACCTTCTGTACATAGGTAGTTGCCAATAGAATGATTGTAATATTTACTATATCAAGCATCCCACGCTTTTAACTCTAATTTGAATTACTCTATTTGTATCTTAATTTTTGTTATAATTCTGTTGTGAGGTAGTTGACTATGACTGATCGTTCGATTTGCTATTACTTCATTATAGGTCCCTTTGTCATTAAAATTTATTTTCTACTTTTTAGTTCGATTAGCAATAAAAGCGTGTTTTTTAGTTTTTTTAAACTATTTTTTATTTTGTGATAAATATTATATGTAAAGTGTTACATTTTTGAAATGATATATTGTACCCTGATGTGAGAGACCATTCACAAATTTTGTTTAAGATTTCTGTAAAAGTATTTTTGACTTGCGTCAGATCGAATCTTCTTGAAAAAATCAGAACGTCATCCGCATAAATACAATGTTCTACTGGGAGCTGGGATATAATTTGGCTAATTTTATTGAAAGCGTTCATAAATATTGTGACTGATATTGCAGAGCCTTGAGGTATACCATATTCTAACGAAAGGCAGTGTGAGTAGATATTATTGAGTTTAACTCGGAATTTTCTGTTGCTCAAAAAAGTTTTAATAAAGTTGTAAATTTCAGGGCCTACTTTGCAGTTGGCTAGTTCTTAAAGGACGACGTGTGCACCGATACGATCGTATGTCTTCTCGAAATCTAGACTTAGAGCTGTTAAATGCTCCTTATTGGCGATTGCGGTTGCCGCGGAGTGTTCGAAATGTAGCAGAGCATCTAAAGTACCATGCGCTTTTTTGAATGCTACTTGGTTGGCGCTAATTGACTTTGTTTTTTCTGAAAAGCACACTTTTGGTTATTATTTTTTCTAACATCTTTCCTAAGCAGGGTAATAAGGATATGGGACGGTAGCAGCTAATTTCCAACTGTGGTTTGAGAGGTTTAGCTATTGGTATTGCGTCTGCAACCTTCCAATTCTGTGGGTAAATACCTTGCGAAATTTCGTTGTACAAGTTTATTAAAGGGTGAAGGACAATTTTTCCACAAAGGGTATGATATCCTGTCAAAGCCTGGTGTTTTTCCTTTAAAGTTGGCGACGGCTCTCTCTAACTCGTCAGTAGTTATATCAGATTCCAGATATTTTGCAGAGGTAGTTTTCCTTCAGGCTCAGGTGGGTTAGTAATGCTATTCTTTTTTTCTATAAACTCATACGGAAAGTTGGTATTTTTAGGGTTGGAGCTCTAATATTTTGCCGTTAATATGTACCGTTTGGAGTATTTATACAGGTTATTGCGTTTGATTTCCTAATACCCGATAAGCGCCCGAAGTCCTGCCAAATGTTTTTTGTGCTGCTTTGCGGGTTAATGTTAGAAGCAAAATCTTCCAAAGCATCACGTTTCGCTTTTTTAGCTTCGTGTTTCAAAAATGGCATTGTTACGTTTGTGTGTTTACTAAAAGATCGTGAAAGTCTCGTGTACATTTGTACTTGTGCCAACCCTTTTGCTTTAGAGTTCGTAGTTTTTGTAAATCATTATTCCACCATAATGTATATCGTGTTAGGCTGAAGTTTTTTGTCTGCGGAATGGAAAAGTCAGCTGCAGTACAAATAACTGATTTTATTGAGGCTGCTTCTTTATTAATATTAGTTGAAACCGGGTACTTCGTGGATATATATATTTCTGTACATTTCTTGATCTTTAGTCCAATCTGCTTTGTCTGTTGTTTTTGTTGTGCTCCTTAGTGGATACTATTTCGGTAGCAATAGGAAAATGGCCAGTTCGGTGAATTTCATTGATTATTTTCCATGAACTGATAGGGACCAGATTTGGTGTACGCGTCGTTATATCGATGTGCTTGAAAGTATGATGCGTTGAAAAGTGAGTGGGGTTTCCATCGTTTAGTACAACCATATCAGTCCATAACAAAGAGTCTTCAATAATAGTGCCTCTGTCATTAACAGATGATGAGCCCCACAGAGGACTCCAGGCATTTACGTTGCCAAACCATAGCCTGGGCCCAGTTGCTTTATTTAAAATTACGAATATACCTATGTGCACAGAGAACGTTAATGTATACAGAAGACTCACGAGCTACGAATAGTGTGAAATGTCAAAAATGAAGTCTGAGCGCGAAGACTCGCTCAACTCTACAGCGGGGAACTTCTTAACAGAGCTGATTACAGTGAATTATGTAGAAGTACATTGGGTCTGCTCAGTTTTTGGTTTCGGTATGAAATCAAATTGACGAGTTGTATGAGCATACAGTAACTTGCAGAAAACAACATAAGTAGCTTATAAAAAAGTTCTGTGTCGGACATCTCAGTACTAGAAGTAAATTTCCAAACAATTATTTTATGTTCTCTCATAGGTAAATAGTTAATTAGTATATTACTTTACGTACGTAGTTCTTCAACTGATAAAAAGTGCACAATATGCATATATCTGCAAAGTTAGAAACTTACTCTGCAATCAGAGCATTTGAAGGTGCCTGTGCATTTCAAGGTTACTGTACATACAATGCATTTTCCCATTAGTTCTCTATTGGTGTTGGCTGTAACGATGCTGGTATAACTGTCAGTAGAGGTGCCTGTTAGACTTCTGAAGATTTTATCGTTTACGATGACTGAAGTGTTACTGAATTTGATTACGAATGTGCCGACGAGGTTGTGGTCTGAAGTGTCGACTTTTATTGTTCCGTTAAAATCGTTTAAAAGGATCATTCCCGGTTGTATTTCTTCTACGAGTTGTATATTATGATTGTTGCTGTATGTGCAGTGTGACTCAAGGCTTTTTAGTATGTTTGCTATGCATGTATCATTCATTAAATTTACTACAATACATTATCCTGATTACAAATTACATTCATTTGTTATTCCATATATTTCGTTATTATTTTTAAAAATTTCTTTATGTTTTAATTTTAATATTTTTGATCCCTTTTTTACGGGTCTTATAATATAATTGTCATATGTTTCTTTTGTTGTCAATGGTATTTTTAATATATATAAAATTATTGATTCTTTATATAATATTTCAACTTCAGCGTATTCTATCGCTTCTTCGTATGAAATTTCAACAGCATTGAATTTATTATCTCGTTTTTTGCCCATTGTATGGCATACTTGACATTCATAAATTTTTCTTTAATTAATCTTACTCTATTTTGCAGATTTATTGCAATTTCATTTTCAATATATTTATTTGTCTTAATGCTATTTGTCAATTCATTAATTATTTTTGTTACGTTATTCATTCTCTCATTCAGAATATTATTTATTATTTTATATTTATATTTATTACTTGTTTATTCTTATTATTATTCAATTCATTAATATTATTTCCTAGCATTTCGAAATCATCATGGTCGGGAGATGTACTTCCATGCTGTTCTAATTAGATTTATTGATCTTCTATTTCTTATTTGATTTAGGGGTTTGATACTATGAAGGATTTCTGAGGGTTGGGAAATTTCATGTGTTAGTATGGGATAAAATAGGTTACTAGCAGGAATGTGCCTGTCTGTATAAGTCTGTACGTCGTGTAGAAATGTTTCGTCAGCCTTCAGGTCGATAATATGTATGCTCTTAAATGTTTCATCTTTTATTTTAGTTTGTCCGTTATTAATGGCTATCATATGTGCCGTCGTATAATCCAGTATTTGTGTGTCTGTCCTGCATGTCGCAGTCGTTATTCTGTGATATACAAATTATGTTTTTATGTGACCTTTATGTACCGTTCTACCGGATTGCGTTATTACTGTAGTATTTTTGTCTAGGGCAACTATTTCTTTTTTATACTTGGCTGTTAATTTATTTCCTAATCTCTTATTGATTTTTACGTAAATTATGTCTCCTACTTGATATGCTTTTATGGGTTGTTTATCTTTGTTGTGATAGCGGCAGTCTGAATCTTGCTTGGCCTGTAATTTTTTCTATTGTTTCTTGTCTATCCTTTTCTAATAAAATTGGGTTACTGCTAACTCTTCTACCAAAAAATACTTCGATAGGTTTTTTTCTGTTGTCGAATGTATTGTGAAATTATATTCTTTAACTGACCTTTCTAATAATTCTTCGAAAGATCGGTGGTTGTTTTTCGTTTTAAGGCAGCGCATTACTTCTTGGAGAGTAGAATGAAAACGTTCCACTTTGCCATTTACGCAGCTAGTGTACAGGGGTGTGCGAAAGATTTCAGTACCGAGTTCTTTTTCTATCATCAACTTTATTGAAGCTGAATGAAATGCTTTTTCATTATCTATAGTTATTTGTTCGGGCATTAGGACAAAAAGTATATCTCTTAAAGGTTGTCTAATATCTTCAGCTGCTCTGGACTTTATGGTTTTTACAAATTTTGAGAATTTATTATTGCTGTTAACATCATTTTTTTATCTTTAAGAAATTGTATATCTATGCGAACCATTTGTCCTGGATGTTGTGGGATAGGGGTCTGTTGAGTTTACGGTTTTGACGAATGGCGGTCGTATTTATTTTCTTTACAAACCGTGCATAATTTTATGATTCTATTTATTTTTTTAGTCATGTCAGGGAAATAGTACTTTTCTATTATCTGTTTCTTGTTTTCGCCGATATTTCTATGGGCTCGTGAATGTGTTTGAATAATTATTTCTTCATGTCATTGTTCGTTGGGGACGTCTTCTACTTCTATTTGTGTAAATTTTATCTTATGTGTGTTGAAATGAGTTGGGTATATTTCCTGAATCAGTCTCATAGTTCGTTCGTCAGTTTTAATGCAGTTTATTACGGATGGGTTTAAATATCGTTTCAAAAGTTGTGTTAGTTTTTCAGTATCATAGAAAGGTTCTGTAATTATATGACTATGGTAAGTGGGAAATATTATTTTGAATTGGTAGGTAGAGGCATCCTGTATGTTGAGAAAAATTTGATTTTTGAATGCATTTATTGGTGCGTCAATGCTATAGATTAGTTTGTGTGAAGAGCTTTCATCACTAGGTTCAGTTGTTGTCAACGAATTTATCTGTTGTTGTGGTGTTCTGGATAAAGCGTCTGCAACGACGTTAGCCTTACCGAGTTTATAGTGTAATTTATAATTATATTCGTCAAGAATAGCTTTCCAGCGTTTCATTTTACAATTGCTATTTTTATTACTCAATGCGTAAGTCAGGGTTTGATGATCAGTATAAATATTAAATTTAGATGTTCCGTAAAGGAAATTTCGGAGCGATTTTAATGCCCAAATGATTGCTAACATTTCGTTTGTAGCAGAGTTTTCTTCTGTTTTATTTAGCGTTCGAGATATGAACGTTATGGGTTTGTCATCTTGTGACAACACTACTCCTATAGCGAAGTTGGAAGCATCGGTTGTGAGTGCGAACTCTTTTTCGAAGTTTGGATAAGCAAGCAACAAATCGTCTGACGCCAGAGTTGCCTTTATTTTATTGAAAGCTTCGATAGCTTCCGAGCTCAATTTTATTATTTTTTTGTTGGACAAATTTTTCGATAATCGTCCTTCCTTCCCCCGTAAAAGGGATGTCAGGGGTTTAGCTAGCTTTGCATATTCACGAACAAAGCGACAATAATAACCTGAATGCTCTAGGAAAGAGCGAAGCCTTTTAATGTGTTAGGGTATGGGATTTTTGAAATGGCGTCAACCTTAGCTGGGTTTGTTTTAATTCCGTCGGCTGAAATTATAAATCCCAAGAGTTCTACAGAGGTTCTAAAAAAATTGCACTTATCAAGTTGGACTTTCATATTTGCTTCTACTAAAGTTTTGAAAATTATCTCTAAGTGCTTAATATATTCGCCTTCTGTTTTACTGAAAATATTAATGTCGTCGATATACACATGACAGATTTTGCCAATATGACTGCGTAAAATGTCGTCGAGAGCTCTTTGGAAAATTGAGGGTGCGTTTTTAAGACCGAATGGTAGTCTTGTAAACTCGTATTTTCCATTTTTCAATATCAGATTCTTTTAACGGGATCTGATGAAATCCGCTTTTTAGACCCAGCACGGAAAATAATTGATTTTTCCCTAGTTGTGCAAGGACTTCATTGATATCTGGGATAGGATATCGATCAGCAATGGTGAGTTCGTTCAACTTCGACCACCACTCTGTATTGCTTATTGCCGGAGGAGTCGGCTTTCTTGGGTACAATCCAAACAGGTGAATTGTAGGGAGACCTAGATGGTCGAATTATTCCGTCCTTGAGCATGGATTCAATTTGTTTCTCTACCTCTGATTTTAGAGACATTGGATATGGGTAATATCTGGTGTATCTCTGTGTGTGCGTATTTCGCCTATTACTCTTGTCGTGTAAGTAAGTTTCCTATCTGGTTCTGCAAAAAGTTTTGAGGAATTATCTACTAAATTTTGAATATTGAATTTTTGTTTTTCCGTCATGTGTTCATTTCTTATGTTTATTGCATTTACGGATTTAGAATCTAATTTTTTATTTTTATATTTATGTTGGTTCCGACAGACATGTAATTATCTCTGGTGTGAATAACGGCATTTAGTGTTTTAAGACTTTGGTTTCCTAGTATTCCATGAAAAGATTTAAGAGTGGGTAGTATATAAAACTTAAGATTTATATTATGGAGATTAAAAAGATTAATGAAAGTGTGTTCGCTGATTTTCACGTCTCCAACTATTGATTTAGCATAGAAACATTGTTCGTTTGGTATAGGGTTTTTATTGTACTAAACTTGGCTGAATATAGTTTTGAGTGGAACCGGTGTCGATTAAAAACTTTAAGATTTGTTTGCTATTCGTCTTACATTCGATGTACGGTAACGAAGAGTTAGTTAGTCTAAAAAATGTATATCGCTAGTGTCTAATAACTCAGTGTTTACGTCACTGTTTTCTTGAGTGTAATTTTCTAGAGTTGCGTATGCATCGGAGTCTGGAAAAGCTGGTTGGTATATTTCTTGTTCGTAGTTGATTGTCTATATGAAAGTTTCGTTGAATTTTACGTGGTCCTTTACCAGTCATGTCGTTAAGTCTTGGTCGGTTCATGTAATTTAGGTTTTTGGTGCGCATACTTTGGTCAATTTCCATTGGTTCTGGCTTAGGTAGTGGCTTTGCGCCAAAAGGCCTTGGTAGTGCAAATTGTGGTTGGTGAAATGTATTATATGTATTGAATGGCCTAGGGTTTTGTTTCCATGGAGGAAAATTAGTTTGTGGTTGTGGCATGTGAACCAGTTGGAGATAAAATGTTTGTTGTTCAAAAGAAGGGTTAGATTTTTTTACAGGCAGTTGAGGTAAATGATTGGAGAATTTTGTGGTAACACTTTGAGTGTTAAAGGCATAATTGGATCGAAAATTTTGATTTTCGAGCTTCAAACAGAGATATAGTGCTTGCGGTAAATCGGCCGGTTCTCGTATGCCTAGTAATCTGTGTACGTCGCCTCTAACGCCTCTTACAAAAGTATCGAGCGCCTCATCTCTGTAAGTTTGAGTAAGCAGATGTAGCGATTCCTCGCCCATTTCCATGCAACCGATTTTATTCATTATCAGCGATAAATGGGAATATACCCGCTGATAGAATTTCTGTACACTATCATGCCCTTGAACTAGAGACATAATTTGGTACTCTAGCGTACCAAGATCTCTTTTATCTGCGTAGTTCAGAGTTAAGCACTTGGAAATCGCTTTCCAATTTAATGGAGTGTTATACGATTCTAGGGTATCATCAGCGTTACCAACAATTTTATTACGAATTACGCTTAAGATTCCGTAATACTTCGAGGTGCCGGAAATTGGCTCGTAGATTTGAAGGATACGATCTACTCCCTTTTCCAAAAGTTGAACTCTCCTGGATTCCCTGAAAATTTGCGAAGGCAGCGAAATACATCGGAAACTCTATCGAGGTCTGGTAAATTGTTTCTATATGAAGGATCAATCGTTTGATCTGCGAAATTAGAGAAGTTCGCATTTGGGTTTAGAGCTGTCTGCACCAGTTGTCGTCCCTGTGATTGGAAAACGTTATTAACTATTTGGGTAATTGTCGCGGTCAGTTGTTCTGTAGTCATGTTTTGCGTAGGTTGGGTGGGAGGTTAGACGAGAACAGGTGGGCGTATGAGATTATTTGGGTTTGACATTGTAATTAAAATTTTTCCTTTTTAATTAATTATTAAAATATATATAGTTTGTGTTCTTACTATCTATTCCCTTTTAATGAGGATGAAGAATAACCTTTTTTTTTGTTTACTATCTTATTCTTTTTGTTTTGGGTGAAGAATTACCTTTTTTTTTGTGTTTACTATCTTACTCTTTTTGCTTTGGGTGAAGATTTTACAGTATTTTATATATATCAAAAAAAGTATATATAGGTATAATCTTACATTGGCATCCGTTGCCGTCCTTTTCCTCTGCAGTTCGTCCTGCAGCTACTCAGGGGCCTCGTTCTCTACACTCGCGTTTTTCTTTTTCCGGGACCGACAGTTCCGCCGTTAACACTTATATAACACGTATATATATTTCGTACGACACGTCTCTTTTTAGAGCTTCTTTTATGATTCGCTTGTACTTTGTTAACGTTCGCGTTTGTTTTACCGGGATTAGCGCACTGTCAGCCCCACGTTGGGCGCCAATTAAATTTTCATTGGTTGAAAATGGTTTTTAAAAACGTTGCCGGAGCGAGCTCCGGACTTCTTTATTTTAATTTAAACTTAACTCTGGCTCATTACAACTAGGACTGACTTAAATATTCAAAATATGCTTAATTATAATGCCTTGTCACCTGCTTTGCCGCGTGACCGCGTTTCGTGGGAATCATCACCGGTAGTTGCGCAGACAGTTTGGTCAGCATATTTTTGCATTTCGGCTAATTTGATCGTATCAGCAAGTATAAGGTGTCGCAACGCGTCTGGTGTTAATTTATACTTATGTACATACACACGGCATATATAATATATACGCGCATATGTATATAAATTGACAAATTTAAATTTGCATATGCCATCTTCCTGTGAGCCTGGTAATGAAGTGTTTTCTATAGAGGATTTTGATTCAGTTGAACGGAATTCACAAAGTTTTACGGAGCACCAGACAGACAGACATTAATATATGGTATGTATGTATATAATTTTGGATGATTTGGAAAAAATTCAAATATATATAGGTCATATTAAAAAGCTACCTTAACATTCTTTGCTTCTAATCACCAACAAATTCTTATTGACTGCTGCTAAATTTACATAATTCAACCCCTTACTGTTAACTTTTGGTGAAAAATGTGTCTTTGGTGATTAGTCTTCGCGAGACGAGTACCCCTCGAAATTCCATACGGTCCTGTCATTGAGACTTCTCTATACATTAACGTTCTGATGTGTATGTGAAAATAGTTTATTTGGTGGTATGTATGTATTAATGATAGTGATCTTTGGGTTATGCGAGATTTCTACTGCAATACTCAGGAGATCTTCGTCAGTAAATAGAATTATGTGAAGTATTCCTCTAGGTTTAGGGGTGAATTGAAAAAATGAGCTTCATGCCCGCTTGGGGGGTACGCTTTCGTATTGTGAGGGATATGCGTTTCTTGTAAGCATAAAAGAGATGGATGGAGTTCTTTTATTACTAATAGCAATTCATGGTAATTATTGAAACATCTATTAATGTTCCATTGAAGTAGGTAGACTAGTTTTTTTATGCACGACAAAGGTGGTGTAGTGGGTTATAAAGTAAATTAGGGAGATAATTCTGTATTTGTTTTTGATTCCATATTAACATTCGATTGTGTTGTTTGCTGTTAATGCATTGAGTTGTTGGTAAATATTTTCGTGGGTGAAGTAAGTGGTTGTGTTGTCTGTATATTGTTGGTTGGAAATGAATTGGATGAGAATTTTACTGAGAGGATTACCATGATATATGTTTTGTGCTATGTTTTGTTGTGAGGTATTATTTGGTAAATTAGAATTTAGTTGTTGCGGTTCGACTGGAGGTAAATTATTTGTGTTTGAATTGTTTTGCGATTGTGATGAGTCATTTTGTTGTTGTTTATAATATAAGTGTGATATAATTTTGTGTGACAAAAGCGAAAGAAGACCAGGAATAATTGAAGGAATTTGGTTCTTTTACAGTGTAATTGCTTCTTTCATTTTACATTTATTTTCAACTTGGATGATTTCCGAAAGAATTTGTGCACATTGTTCGGGTAGACTTTAGGGGGTCATGAGGGGGGAGATTGCATTTTTGGTACATTTGTGGGTTATTGCATCGTTTCATCGTATGATTAAGTTTACCGCAATTCTTACATCGCAATGGGCTTGGGAAATAAGGTTTAACCATTACTGAATGCCATGTGATATCAACTCTATTCGGAAGGCGGAATTTGTCGAAAGTAACAAGACATACTCCGGAGTGTTTTTGTTTTTCGTCAACAAGTTTGGAAAATTTATAAACCTCTACGACACCTTGGTCAGCTTAACCTTGTACAATTTCATTCTCACTGAGGCCATTTAGGCATGGGGGGTAAATGGAACCTTTTGTATGGTTCAGTTTTTTATAATATTTTGCTTTCACCTCACAAACACCATGTAGAGATTTTGTACGCATGAATTTTTCCGCTGTTGGTTTGTCTTTGAGTAAACGGCAATGGCTGCCGTCACGAAACTCAGTAATTTTAACGATTTCTTTGCTAATTAATTTTAACGTGGCGTGAACTGCGAAGCAACTACACGATTTTAAAGGTTTATCTTCATTTACAGCAGAAACAACAAAGTATTTGGGATTTGCTTCAATTTTAGGAAGAAGGGGGAAAGTTTCAACATTTTTTTTTAATTTTTTTACGTTTTGGTTGGGGATCTGAGGCTAGCAGAGCGAACCTGTTATCCCCCAGGTTCGGTGGCCCCAGGGCCAGGCTGCACCAATTACACAAATCAGTAATGCACTTATTTGTTTTTTTTTATATGAAAAAGAAAAGATATGTCGTTCGATTACAGTTTACTCAAAGCCAAAGAAAGAATGTTATCGACATAGGCTGTATAGCGGTTGTAGCTAATATACAAAGGCGGCCGCCGTAGCCGAAGGGGTTGGTGCGTGACTACCATTCGGAATTCACAGAGAGAACGTCGGTTCGAACCTTGGTTAAACACCAAATTAAGAAAAACATTTTTCTAATAGCGGGCGCCCCACGGCAGGCAATGGCAAACCTCCGACTGCCATGAAAAAGCTTCTCATAAAAATATCTGCCGTTCGGAGTCGGCTTGAAACTATAGGTTCCCCCATTTGTGTAACAACATCAAGACGCACACCACAAATAGGAGGGGGAGCTCGGCCAAACAACCAAAAAAGGGTGTACGCCAATTATATATCTATACCTATATATAAAAATTCAGCCGTTTTTCGCGTTGTGATGAACTTTACGGAGAATGGCTTAACCAAACTTTGCCACATTGAAGAGACACATGTGGAGAAGGTTTGTGTTTTGAAATTTCAAGAATCGGATACCAGGGTCTCGATAAGCTGCCATACACCATGAGTAAAAAAAATGGTAAAAAAAATGAAAAAACAAAAGAAATTGTTAAAGGATGCAAAAGAAGAGCACGAAAAATGCGTAACTTTGATGAAAAAATTAATAGTCTTATCATGCAAATTGTCAACTATTTTCAGAAGAAAATAGATGATTTAAGAAAATCACAACAAAATAAAATAATCCTGACCATGTGGAATTGGGCTTTTAACCACATATGCATCGAAAATATAATCCACAAAAATTGAAAAAAAAACATGTTTTAAAATCTCAGAATACCATAATTACAATCATGTTTATTACAGTACAAATGCCAAGACAATCACGTAATAATATTGGTCGTTCGACAAATAATAATAGGCGCATGAGAAATGCCCGGAATAACGCGACATCAGAAGAACGTCAAGAGCAAAATGAAGTAGTCAAACGATTGATGAATAATGTTATCCAAGCAACTATTTTAATTGGCAAATTCAAGAATGAAGACGTTCTAATACCAAGAATTCAAATGATTCCACCTGAATTGCCATTTGAATTCAAGCGTTTGCAACTGCCCATTCGTTTAGCATTTGCAATAACTATCAATAAATCACAAGGGCAAACTTTAGAAATATGCGGGATGAATTTAGAAGAACCAGTATTCACCCATGGTCAACTATACGTTGGCTGTTCACGTGTTGGGAAGCCAACAACATTATATATTTACTCAAAAACAAATAGAAAAACAAAAAATATTGTTTATGCCAAAGCGCTTGAATAAAGAATAAAGAAATAAATAATATGAAAACCATACCTTTTCTGTTCTAAACCATATCTATTCTATTTTAGTGTGTCCTGCGAAGCGGGCCGGGTTTGCTAGTATATATATAATATACGAAGCACAAACAAATTTGGTCGAACACAGAATCTCTATTTTCCAAGTGCATCCTCAGAAGCGTGATGTTATATTTCACAGCGATTAGAACCCTTCCGCCTATAGTATAGCCAGTTATATTGACATTTCTATCCTTCCGAAAGATATTGTAGATGTTGGAGTCAAAGTACTCCCGCTGAAGAAGTTTTCGTTCAACCACGTCTCGATGATGACAATAATGTCGTATTCTTGATGTGAGCTAAACAATCTTACAAGTTGAAACTTGGTTCTAATACCAGACATGTTTTGTATATACATTTTTAGGCGGATACGCTTTCCGCCTGTCACGATTGATTGCGATTGGATATCATTTGCAGCTCGTCGTTTTTTTGGCAAGAAACTGAACGGGCGATCGATCTTCACCGAGATCTTTGCATGTTAACTGTCACTGAGGTGAGGAAACAATTTGCCACAGAATCTACAAAACCATGTCAACGTGGCTGCATACAGCCTACTTCAGCTGAATACTACGCAAAGATGGCTAAAGCGCATATCAGTTGCAGACCTCAAGAAAAGCGAGTATCAAACATCTTATTTTTACTTACATATGTATATGTCTTTCGTACATGTATTTAAAAAAATGTTTCCTTTTAGAATTAAAAAGAAAAGTTCAATTCCAATTGCGTATTAGTATAATTATTTATATTCTATTTAGTTGCAATATTATAACATCTCTGTAAAATGTATAAGATGCGTTAATAATAATAAAAAAATGAAAAATGAACGCATGAAATTTTTAGAAGTAGGTACTCGTCTCACGCAAACTAATCACCACAGACACATTTTTGACCAAAAGTTAACATCAAGAGACTTACGTAAATTAACAGCAGTCGAGTAGAATTCGTTTGTAATTAGAAATAAAGAATGTTAACGCTATAGGCGTGTTACAGGTGTTTTTTAATATGACATTTAATAATATATTCATTTCAATTTTTTCTATTTACTTCAATTTTAATTGCAAACCTTTATTTGTTAATCATTTCAGATTTCGTAAATTATTCAATAATATATAAAATATAATTAAAAAACAAGTATTCCAAATTTAATAGTGGCTACGGCGGCCAGCGTAGCTGAATGGGTTGGTGCGTAGCTATCATTCGCAATTCACAGAGAGAAGGTACTTTCCAATCTCGGTGAAAATTAATTAAAGTTTTAAGAAAAAGTTTTTCTATATAATAGCGGTCGCCGGCAGGCAATGGCAAACCTCCGAGAATATTTCTGCCATGAAAAAGCTTCTCACAAAAAATATCTGCCGTTCGGAGTCAGCTTGAAAATGTAGGTCCCTCCGTCTGCGGGACAACACCAAGACGCACACCACAAATAGGATAAGGACCTTGGCCAAACACCCAAAAAGGGTGTACACGCCAATTATATATGTGGGATTCATTTTCCGTTCAAATAAAAAGCGGTTTAAATATTTATTTAACTTAACGGTTACAATATTTATTTAACTTAATGTTACAAAACGTGTCCGACCAGTCCGGTGCTCTATTCGGAAAAAGAAGTTCGTTTTCCTAACGCTTTAGTTCCGAGCCCTTCTCGTTCAGTCAGGGATGCCCATTACAATTAAATTCGTCCAGTTACAATTAAATTCGTCCAGTACGCAGGGATGCATTTACTTATACTATAATCTAAAAGTCATGTTCGCTTATGTAGTCCTTTGTTCGTCTGTCAATCCCATGCAGAGATGCATTTACCTATATTGTAATCTAAAAGTCATGTTCACTTATGTCCTTTGTTCGTCTGTCAATCCCACATTCGGCCATCCTGATGTTTCATTCGCCTCGAATGAAGGGTTCCACGGCTTCATGTACTCTGCCACTGTATGCGTTACTCTCGGCCCTTCGATATCGCCGATTTTTTCCACGGTGTACCGACCATGATTTCTTTTCTATTTCACCTTGTACGGTCCGTAAAATTTTGGCTTGAGCTTAAGTCCGGTTCCATATTGAGTGCGCTTAACGGCGACTAATTCTCCAACCACATAATCGGTTTCTATTTTGCGGTTTTTATTAAAATTCCGAATGTACTCTTCTTGCATATGGCTTATATTAGCTCGCGCTTCTTCTCGTACCTTACTCCTCTCTTCCTCCAACTCTTCTATAGCTGATTCTTCCAACAACTTGCGAATGTCATGATTTTCGTTAACGCGTATTTCAACACCTGTTAACAGTTTGAACGGTGAAGACTTCGTGCTTCGCGATGGTGTAGAGTTTATTACTTGCTGCACTCTATCCACATGCTTATACCATAGCTTCGGATTCTCTACGCATATCTTCGTCAACATTGGTATGACAATCTTATGGACTCTCTCTACCTGTCCGTTTCCACGCGGAACTCCGGTTGTTATAACTAGATGTTGTATGTTTTCCTTTTTGCAATAATCCTCGAACGCATTCGAAGTAAAACCAGTCCCTCTATCCGTGATGATCCTAAGTGGATGTCCAAACGTTGCTGCCTGCCTTTCTAAACGCTCTAAAACTTGATCGCTTCCGGTACTTCTAGTGGGATACAGCCAAAAAAATTTAGAAAATGCATCGACGACTACTAGAATATAGTTATATTGCTTTTTCGTTTCTTCCATAGGTCTTACGTGGTCTAAATGGTATGTTACCAGAGGTCTGTCCTCTTTTCTAATTGGATGTAGCATCCCTTCCTTCTTCCCAGCTTTCGCCTCTGAAACCAAACATTCTACGCAACTCCTGACTACTCGCACTACCTTCGGAGCCAAATCGTAAATAAAAAAGTCTCTCTCGACCAAATCTTGCGTCTTTTTCGCCGCATAATGTCCTTGTCTATGAGCCATCTGGATAACCTCTCGCTCCATCGATGTCGGTACTACCATAAGCTCTTTAGCGAGATCTTTATGGAGAACTCCATGCTTTAAATAGAAATCGTGATATTCCTCGTGCTCTAAAACCTTTCGTACGGCTGCCAACTTATCGTCTTTCAGTTGTTCTTCTCGTATCCTATGTCGCAAGGTTTCCGTCATCATCAAGCAATGTATGCGACTTAACGCATCCACGTGTCTCATCTGACTTCCTTCTCGTACTGATAGTCTTGAAGAAACATCGCCCAACGCGATACTCTTAAGGGAACGTCCTCTTTTTTCATAGATAGTGCAAAAGCGTTACAGTCGGTTACTATATTATTTTAAATTTTATACCCATAACGTATACTCTCCATTTCTTTAGCGCAGCTATAATTGCTAATACCTCCAGCTCGTATGAGTGATATTTCTGTTCTACAACCGTAGTTTTTCTACTCATATATTCAATAGGATGTAAATATCTATCTTCCGAATCTTTCTGTAACAGAACTCCGCCATATCCAAACATGGATGCATCTGTATGCACTTCTGTCTGTAGTGTTGGGTCGAATAGTTTAAGCAACGGTGGATTCGCTAAAGCAGTCTTCAACTGTTGAAACGCTGCTATTTGTTCATCCCCTATTTGAAACTCTACGTATTGCCCCATGAGATCAGTCAATGGTTTAGCGACCAGAGAATATCTCGGAATGAAGCGCCTAATATATGACGTCAGTCCCAAAAAACGTTGTAACATCTTCTTATCGGTAGGAATGGGAAAATCACCTACTGCTATAGTTTTCTCTCGCGATGGTGCTATGGTGGACGCCTCCACAACGTAGTCAACGTAGCCCAAAAACGTGACTCGGCTCTTTAAAAATTGACACTTCTCCCATTTTATTCGAAGCCCATATAGTTCTGCGGTCTCCAATACTCTCCTTAAACTAGTTAACCCTTCCTCCACGCTCTTTGAAGGAATAATTATATCGTCCATATAGGCTATTATTGTGTTATTCCGAATAAGTTCACCTAGCACAGCATTAACGTACCTCGTGAAAACTGCTGGGGAATTACTGATGCCAAATGGAGCATACAGAAACTCGTATTGTCCATTATGAGTTACAAAAGCTGTGTATTTACGCGACGTAGTCTCTAACGGTACGTGGAAGAATCCGTTACGAAGATCCAAAGTCGAGTAAAAAGTAGCCGATTGAAGCCTCTGCAGATCATTATCGATTAATGGCATCGGAAAGTTGTCACGTACTATTTTTTCGTTTAACTTCCGGTAGTCGCAGCATAACCGTTTGGTACCATCCTTCTTTGTCACCAGTACTATCGGAGATGCATACTCGGATGTGCTAATCTGAATGATATTGTCGGCTAACCACTTGTCTACCTGCTTTTCAACTAAACATTGATCGGCGTATGCCATTCGACGCGGTCTTTGATATACTGGCACCTCATCGGACAAGATGATCTTCATTTCGATAGGCGACGACTTTTTCTTCTCGCTTCTGTAATTCGTAATCAGGCTAAGTACCCTTTCTTTTGTTGCAGTTGGCAAATGATCGAGTTCAACCTGCAACCCAGCACTCTCACAAGACACAGAATGTAGGATTTGTCCAAACTCCTTCGCCAACTCATCAATGCGATTCGGGTCTTCACTCCCCAATCTTTTCACGCTAACTTCCTTAGATTCTGATTTCTGCTCGGGAATTCTTTTCTTTTGGAACATCACCCCTTCGCCGTCGATGACGACGTCTACCTGCCTCAGAATATCCTTTCCCAAAATCGCGTCGTACAAAATATCGCGCTCCTTAGCAACGTGAAACTCGATATTTACTTCGACCCCATCTAAATCCATAATCGCAGAGAAACACCCAACAGTTGTTATCATTTTGTTGCCAATGCCATACAACGTTTTACTTATGGGTTTTAAGTCGACGTATCCAATGTTGAGTAGGGTGTCATATCTGACAACACAGATATCATTACCCGTATCTAACAGTGCGGAAAACGTGTACCCATTTATCTGCAATTCGCGGAATAGAGACGCGTCCTTTAAAGCTGACCTCGCTTTCGGCTCTTCTTCGCCGTCGGTAACTACATTCACCCTTTGATTTTCCTTCTTCTCCGCTCGCGGTATCGTCTGCTTACACTCGAATGCCTTGTGACCGACTTGGCTACATTTAAAACATCGAATCGCCAATTGAGTGCATTGCCTAGCAAGATGCCCTATTCTTCCACACTGGAAACACGACCTACTGCTTTGCGCCTCATCTTTAGTAGAACCTTTATCTTGCGAGAACTGTGTGAACGGTCTGCTGCCTATGTGTGATCCCCTGTGTTGTGATCCCCTACACTTCTCATAAATGCGCAACTTTTCCTTAAGGTCTCCCAAACTACGAGCTTGATATAAAATCTGCTTATTAGCACGCGTATCTGGGATGCCGTCAGTAAAATATTCGATGACGCTCTCGTCGTCCATATTAATCGGGCTGGCAATCTCCATCAATGAGTATAGATACTCCAGTAAATTCTCGTTTACCCGTTTACGTCTATTCTTTAATCTGCGATGAATTTCGTTTGCACTCAGCTTAACTTCGAACTCTTCCTTAAGGATGGACTTTAGCGAGTTCCAATCCTTCACTGCTCTCTGACTTCTCACAAAGGTTCTTGACGCGCCCCTGAGTAGTTGTTTTCCATAAATAAACTTCTGCAGTTCGTTCCAATTGACGACAGCTGCGTTATCCTCAAACTCCTGCAACCACTGATTAACGTCAGGTTGCCCGCACCCTGAGAATGATGACAGCGCATCTTCGATATCGCGAAGACTAAAAAAATTCTGGACCGGCATTTGTACCTTAGCGGATCTATCTTCACAACCCTCATCTGAAGCTAGACTCACATTAGCGTCTGAAACTCTAGAATGACCGAAGTGTTCTAAGAGTGCGTCCTGCAAATCACCTTTCCGCCCCCTAGTCGGTAACCCTAAAGCCGTGAGTTTCTCCCTGAGGCTGTTTAAATTCAATTCTAAAATTTCGTCCACGTCCATGTCAATGTCGTTTACAATGTTAGATATAATACAATGTTTACGTATAAAGTATTCGATAAAGTAATATTCAACACCAATATAATTTTTCTTAACTAGTTCTTAAATATATGTTGGGAACCGCTGTAATGAGTAGAACCCAGCACTTTGACTTTGCAATTTCTTTCGTTTTGCCTATTACTTATATTCGTTTCTAATTTACTGTAACATCTTGTACATACATTTTGCTATAGAGGGTCATACTCAACTTATGTACATTCCATTTTTAGAAGAAATAAAGTAAATTCGAAGTCAAGACAAATCAGTCTTCCGATTCTTAACAATATACTTGATAGCTTTTTGCTATGCTTTTTGTTTACAAATTATTTTGATAACTATTGATAATTCAAAATACTTTTCGTGAATCTACTGCTTTTGTTTTTGATTTCAAACTTAATTTAACTTGTTTGTTCATTTTAGAAAAAGTTAAAATACTTTTATTGGGATAAACTAAAAGAATAATTTCTATTTCCTACATTGTACGTTCAAATTTATTGTACCGAAATGTACACGGGTAAGTCTAGTTCTTGCCCCATAAAAGGGCAAGTTGGTTTGAGTTATTACAAACTTCTTTGTATTATTAAATATTGTATATAATTTCTTTTTTTATATATAGCCATTTACTTTTAAACTGTATTGAAATTGATAAAATGTACAATATTTAATTTTCACAAAGTGGTTTGCATAATGTTGCTTGGTTATATTTAGATATAAAATAAATGATCAAATTAAATTCCACTCTTTTAGTCAGCACTTAAGTTAAGAAAACTACAATATTATTAGCATCAGTTCATTATTATTCATTATTAGTTAGTTTTTTTTTTTTTTTACGTTTAAATATATACTTAATGTATTTTCTCCAACAGTCAGGATGTAAGTAAATATCCTTGATTTTGTTTATTACACAAAACAGTTTTAAAAATTTTAATCGTTTTTTTTTGCAAAAATTTTTATCAACTTCAACGCAAAATCAACGTTTCGGCGTCACACTTTTCTTATACGCACTTACATACCTTCAACTTTGGTTCTGAATATTTTACGATACGGTAAATTTCCGTTACTTGCACTTTGCTTCTTCTTCACGCCGTTAGTATTCCGTTAATCGCATTCTCTCGTCGCTTCATCACTTTTTCTTGAAAATCGCAAATCAGACGCACAATCCAAACGCTAACTCCTTCTTTCTTCCAGCCGCTGTTGCCGTTGTCGTTGGCGACTGCGCCGTATGCACTTCCAATGCTACCTCAACTTCGCTCAAATTTGATGACTGCGCCTCTCTGCTACGTTTCTCTGTTGTTTCCAACTGCGGCGCCAGTCTGGTCTTTCCGTTACTGCTGCGCTCGTGCTGCTACTTTAATTTCAATTTAGTGCGTGCTTTGTATCACTTTCGCTTATTTAGTTTCGAAGAAAAAAAACTTTCGATGAACGAAACGGAATCCCGGACGAGCCCCCAAATTGTGGGATTCATTTTCCGTTCAAATAAAAAGCGGTTTAAATATTTATTTAACTTAACGGTTACAATATTTATTTAACTTAATGTTACAAAACGCGTCCGACCAGTCCGGTGCTCTATTCGGAAAAAGAAGTTCGTTTTCCTAACGCTTTAGTTCCGAGCCCTTCTCGTTCAGTCAGGGATGCCCATTACAATTAAATTCGTCCAGTTACAATTAAATTCGTCCAGTATGCAGGGATGCATTTACTTATACTATAATCTAAAAGTCATGTTCGCTTATGTAGTCCTTTATTCGTCTGTCAATCCCATGCAGAGATGCATTTACCTATATTGTAATCTAAAAGTCATGTTCACTTATGTCCTTTGTTCGTCTGTCAATCCCACATATATATATACTAGCTGTACCCGGCGCGCGTTGCTACGCCAACAACTACAATAAATTTAAGAAAAATAACTCTAAAGAAAAATTAGTACACAAATATTCAATTCATTCTAAACCATTTTATTGATTTTGTTTCTTTCGAAGAAATTGTGACATTACAAAGTTTAGTTTCAATTCAATGTTTATGGAAGTGCTATGGAATACACAATATATCTTGTTTTTCAATCTGGTGCGTAGACGAATAAAGCAGAAGGTTTCTTGAAACGTGAGCAAGCCACATAGAGCTGTCCATATGAGAAGCATGGATTCTCCAAATTTAATCCACACACTTGTAACGATTGTCCTTGTGCTTTGTTAATAGTCATTGAGAAAGCGAGTCGCACCGGGAACTGTAAACGTTTGAATTTGAATGGCATATCTGTCGGGATCATTGGGATACGTGGCAACAGTACGTCTTCACCTTTGAATTTTCCACTCAAAATTGTTGCCTCGATAACATTGTTTATCATTTTCTTGACTGAGAGTCTGGTTCCATTGCAAAGTCGTGGTGGATTTATGTTTCGAAGAAGAATGATGGGTACGCCAATTTTCAATGTAAGAACGTGCGGCGGCATGCCTGGCAAATCAAGCGAATTCAAGAATTCAATTGGATAATTGACAACCTCGTCTTGATTCTCCACAGTATCGATGGACTTATATGTTGTTGTTTTACTGGGTATTCCATGATGAATGGTGAAGTTGATTGATTGACATCGATGTTTTTGGCTGCTAATATAGCACGCGTTATGAGCCACTGATGGTTTTTGTAGTTTTTGTGCAATGTTTGGGAAAACTTTTTGCACCAATTTGTCGATCCTTTCTGTGATCTTACAGAAGCTTGCTCGCAGGGTGATACATTGTGTAGATTCATCAATTTCCATTCGCCTATTTCCAATATCCAATAATTGTTTTGCAAAATTTTCAACCAATGCATCCTGTTGTAGTTGTACATGCATGTTAGTTTTCAAAGTAAATTTCTGTAAATGACGACATAGAACTGATGATTTAAGACAGTGGTCGCCAACCTTTTATATGTGTTGAGCTACTTTCAAGATTTTGAAATAAACAGCGAGCTACTTGCACAAGCCAACATAAATTAAATAATACACAGTTATATTCGACATACAACTCATGTATTTATTTTACTAATATACGTTCTATATATAATAAACTTATGACTTATAGTGCTTATACTTATGCATAACTACATCCATGTTCACACCTATCAATCGTAACAAAATTTTTTGCAGTCATAATGGCAAATCACAAGCGACTTTAAAAAACAACAAAACAGTAATAGTACATTATTATATAAATAAAATATGGGCAGATAAAAAGAGCATATTTAATGAGAAGGTTGACATTCTGACTCATCGATAATTTTTTTAATATTTGCAGTATAATTTGATACAGTCATTCGAATACAGTTATCCAAATGTATATCTGTAAGCCGATTGCGATATTTATTTTTAATAAATTTCATATTGGAAAAAGAAGATTCACACAAATAAGTTGAACTGAATAACGCTTTCACTTTCAACGTAACACGACATAAAACTGAATACTTATCTTTACTTACTAAAGTCCATATACATTTTGTATTTGAACCTAAAGATTTTAAAGTCAAGTCACTTTGAAAAGCAATCAGTTCCTTTCTGTCACAGCAATGTCTTCGCCAAAGGTGTTCATAACACAAGTTGCAAACTGTTGTATATCAATGTCCATAAAGGGTGAAACAACAAATTGCGTCACTAAAGCAATTTTGCTGAAATCCTTGAAACGATTTTTGAAGTTTTCCTTCAAGTTAGAAACTATTTCCATATGATATTTACTGTCATAGGGCTCTAATAGATTTTTGGATATCTTTTCGAAAAGAATAGGAAAATGCTTAGTATCGCGGTATTTTAGGTTTTGTTCCCAAAATTCAAGTTTTGTAATAAATGCATTTATATCAGAAATCATTTCCGCTAATTCTTTATCCCTGCCTTGAAGCTGCAAGTTAAGCTCATTTAATTTCTCTGTAATGTCCACAAGAAAACCAAAATCTCTGAGCCAAGTCGAATTTTCCAGTTCAGGAATCGGTTCATCGCGTTCTTTGAAAAATTGGAGTATAGCAGGCAGGACATCATTGAAACGTTTGAGCACTCGTCCTCTGCTTAACCATCGCACTTCAGAGTGAAGAAGTAGCTCTCCGTATTGACAGTCAATTTCATCAGCCAAGGTTTTAAATAATCTTCTTTGTAACGCTTGAGCTCTAATCTTGTTCACAATTTTCACCACCAGTTTCATAACGTTGTTCAAGTTTAGAAAATTTCCACATAATTCTTGCTGATGTATAATACAGTGGTAACTAAGAAATTGTGGAAAACTTGCATCCTTACGACATAGCGCCACGAGCCCCTTATCACAACCCACCATAGCTGGAGCACCTTCAGTTGTCAGGCCTACCATTTTTGATATTGGAATTTTCTCAGAAGAGATGCGATTTTTTAAATGAGAAAACAACTCTAGCCCAGTAGTCTGTCCTTTGAGTGGAATAAACTTCAAAAGGTCTTCTTTAATTGTAAAATCACTAAAAGCCATCTTGACAAATATGGCCATCTGTGAGGTGTCAACTACATCTGTTGATTCATCCAGTTGCAGTGAAAAATAAATACAGTTATCTAAGTCACTTCTTAACTGTAAAAAATATCATTGCTCATTACTTCTACTCGCCTCATCACTGTATTAGCAGAAAGTTGCATAGATTTTATAGCAGACACTATTTCGTCTTTATTTCTAAAGTTGGCGAATAAAGAATCTGCAGCTTCCAAAAATGCTTGTTTTATGATTTCCCCGTCTTCATAAGGTTTTTTCTTTTGTGCAATTACCTGGGAAACACGATAAGATACTTCAGTTGCAGCCCTATTTTTGTCGATTGTTTTCAAAAATATTCACTGTTGTCCAATTAACTGGATTTTTTAATGTTTCAGTTTTTCTTTTCTGGTGGCAGAATTTAACGGGAATGCCTTCTCAAAATTCGAATGTACAGTTTTATGATGCCTCTCAATATTTCCTTTTTTAGGAACTGACACAGATGTATTACATAACAAACAAACACTTTTGCCTTTAACTTCTGTGAAGAAGTATTGTTCTTCCCATTCCGAATGGAAATGGTATGTCTTCGCCTTCTTACTACTGCTTGCCATAATGTTTCGAACTCTAACCCAACCGCTGCACGCAGAACGTTGATAATGCCGTTCAGTATTAAACTGAGCGCAAGGTCGACGTGCATTGCGTATATATAATGCCAAAAAATTCTCGAACACGCTAATCGGTTCCAGCCGATCCTAGAACGGAGACGCGACTTCGCGTCGTGTTTGTCGGCGCGAAATGCTTACCGCAGTGTCGCCGCTGTTTATCATATTTATTATGAAAATTTCTGAAATTTGCTAATACTGGTATGATTTTCAGACTTTTTGATTTTTTGCAACGTGAGCAGCGCGAGCTACCAGAATTGCCTTTGCGAGCTACCGGTAGCTCGCGATGGACGGGTTGGCGACCACTGATTTAAGACATGCATTAAGTTCACCAGCGGGTGTTGAACATGTCATATTCGTTTCCTCTGTGTAAAAATACATGGCCATACTCATTTTTATGACAATCGGTTTAACGGGACAGAAGTTGCTACTCTGCAGCGCCACATGGTGGAGAGTGACATCAACGAGCATATTCTACAAACCTTCTCCGTGGAAAAGTACATATTTGTACCAATTTTTATAATAATCGGTCTAGTAGTTTTTGAGTTCATCGATGACATACAGACAAACATTCAGTTCTATATACAGGTATAAAGATATTAGAGAAAGCAAATCATCCAAAAATATACCAACTGTGTAATTATACAACTTTCGTTACAATATTATTCAATTAGTTCAACCAAATGAAATTCATTTTTTCATAGAGAAATGCTTCATATATTATAAGACCGCAAAACCACAACACATATATATGTAAGACGGAGTATACCTTACAGCAGTGAGAGAGAGAAACGGGTTTGGCGTTAGATTTAGTCGTCGACGGGCAGCTAAAGCTGAAGGTCGCAGTGAAGCAGGAGAGCGGAATATTTATTTTTCAAGTTAATATGGTTCATTTTAATTCAATACTTTTTTTGCATTATACTTTCCTTTAAAACGCAAATACATACCTACAACAACAAGGTGTAAATAAAGACTTTAATTCTTTTTACATTTGGGGGCTCAACCGCTTTTAAGCCAATAAAAAACTGTCGCGTACGTGGCTGAACTTTGCAAAAGTGTGTAATTTTGAACGATGCATGCAACGAACGTTGTATCAGTACAGTCAGTGTACGTGGTTGATCATAGTAAGAGCAGTGGTTTGTAGTGATGCGAGTTGACGCTGGCGGGATTAAGTGGAAAAATTCATAGAGAGAACTCGAACAGTTGCTGTTGTGTGCGCGAATTGACGAAAAACATCTATACGTATTTCGACTATGCGTTACTATGCGCAGGAAAAAGTTGTAGCTACGCAGTTGTTGTTAAAGTTGTCGTTCGTAAATTTTTTTGTTTGTTTTTGTGCTCGTCGTCCTATTTAATTGAACAGTTATTGCGTGCTCAAGAGAACGAAGTTGAAACGCCGATAAGTTGTAATGGGCAAAGTAAAGCATACACTAGCAAAAAGAAATAATCAAGAGGAAGTTGAGGAAAAAGTTGAAACAATAGCAACAATGGCAACGGGAGGTGAATTAACGAATACGAGAGAGGAGAACAGTGGCGGGGAAATGGAAGAGAAAATTCAGCAATTGCTACAACTTCTTACTCTTAAAATACAAGTTGACGAACAAAGAGACAGTAAAGTGCAAATATCAACAGAGAATTTTGACAAAGTGATCAGCGAGTGTGATGGCCGTTCTATTCCAATTATTAAGTGGTTTGAAGTCTTCGAAGCAAATGCCGACGCATACGGTTTGACAGATAAGCAAAAGTATGTCCAGGCGAGAGGGAAAATGTGTGGCACTGCGAAGTTGTTTTTAGAAGCAGAAACAGTATCCGATTACATCGGCTTGAAACAGGCTCTTATCGATGAATTTGAATATAATTGGAATAGTGCAGAGATCCATCAGCAGCTGCGTGCACGCAGAAAGAAGCAGTGCGAAACATTCCATGAATATATGTTAGTAATGAAAAAAATCGCAAGCATTGGCAATATTGAAGAAGCAGCTGTGTTACGATACATTGTTGACGGTCTGGACATAAAAAATGAGTATAAATTTTCCATGTATCGTAGTAAATCATTTAAAGAATTGAAAGACGAATTTTGTGTGTACGAGCAGTTGCATATTAACGAAAAAAAATACAGTAGTATTCAAAAACAAAGTGTGGTAAATAAGGAACAAGTGGCCCAGAACAAGAGAAAAGTGCACTGCTTTAACTGTGGCTCAGCAGAGCATAAGCGAAAAGATTGTACTGCGGAAACAAAATGTTTTAAATGCAACGAAAATGGCCACATTTCCAAAAATTGTTCAAATAAGACAGAAAAAATTAATTTAGTGGTTAATCAGGGCCGTTTAAAACACATTTCAATAAATGATGTACCAATTGATGGGTTAGTTGACACGGGTTCAGATGTCACAATAATCAAAGAAAGTGTCGCAAAGCGAATCAATAATATAAGAATGAATTGTAGTAAGACAGAATTACGTGGACTGCGTAATACAACAACGAATCCTGTTGGAGGGTTTTCAGCAGAGGTGATGATTGACGGGCTACATACGGAACAGCAGTTTGTTGTTGTTCCAGGTAGCAAACTAGGGTGTGATGTTCTTTTAAGGCATGCTTTTATTAAAACGTTCCGCATGTTTGCTGACTCAGAGGGTTATAAGTTCGAAAAATTAAAGGTAGAACCAGCTGTTTTAGCTGAGTACGCTGCTGACGTTTTTAATGTTTTTGAAGCGCCAACTGTAACGGCACCGCCAAAATTTCGCGCAAAAATAGAAAATATGATAGAAGAAAATTGTCAGTCGGCTACAGCACCTACAGAGCAGTGTCCCATAACATTAAAAATTATACCTGATGGCTCAATCAAACCATTTCGTCAGTCGCCAAGTCGGCTTTCGCCAGATGAAGCAGCAGCAGTTAATAACCAAGTAGATGAGTGGATTATCAAAGGTGTTGTACGCAAATCCACTTCAAACGTAGCAAGTCGAGTGGTAGTTGTTCGCAAAAAAGATAACACATATAGAGTTTGTATCGACTATAGGAAACTTAATAGGATGGTGCTTGATGATTGTTTTCCGGTTCCCCTGATGGAAGAGGTGTTAGAGAAACTTCAGGGTACCAACGTTTTTACAGTATTGGACCTTGAAAACGGATTTTTTCACGTACCAGTGGAGGAGACAAGTAAAGCATTTACGGCGTTTATCACCAGAGAGGGTTTGTTCGAGTTCAACAGAGCACCATTCGGTTTTAAAAATTCGCCTGCCGCGTTTATTAGATTTGTTAATCACATATATCAAGATTTTATCAACAATAATATCATGCAGTTATATATGGACGATATTATTGTTTACGCCGCTACGCCTGAAGAGTGCATGCAGGATACGGAGAAACTTCTTGAAAGGGCCGCGCAGTATGGCCTAAGGGTTAAATGGAGTAAATGTAGTTTTCTTCAGTCACGTATAAATTTTCTCGGCCATGTCGTCGAAGACAGTAAGATTTGGCCTGCCAAAGAAAAAACAGCGGCTGTTAGTCGCTTTGTGTTCCAACAAACATTAGGGCGGTGCAGGCATTTCTTGGGCTAACAGGATTTTTTTGGAAATTTATTCCAGGCTATGCACAAATAGCGCGTCCGTTGACAAATCTTTAAAAAAAAGGAGTAAATTTTAATATGGGCCCAGAAGAAGTAAAAGCAGTACAAAAATTGAAACAGCAGTTGACAAGTGAGCCTGTGCTTCAAATGTTCGAAAGGGGGGCAATCACTGAGCTGCACACGGATGCATCGAAAGAGGGTTTCGGTGCTGTGTTGCTTCAGAGGTTTGACGGCGAGTTTCATCCCGTATATTTTTGGAGCAAAATAACTTCTGAGGGGGAAGCCAAAAAGCACAGCTACATTCTAGAAGTCAAAGCAGCGTATTTGGCAATTAAGAAATTTCGCCATTACCTGTTGGGCACCCGGTTTAAGTTGGTTACAGATTGCATTGCGTTCAAACAGACCACTTCCCAACAAGAAGTACCAAGAGAAGTTGCACAATGCGTGCTCTACCTACAAGATTTTAGCTTCGAAATAGATCATCACGCAGGCTGCAAAATGCCGCACGTTGACTGTTTAAGCCGCTACCCGCAATCGGTCATGGTTGTTACTATAGCAATATCAGCCAGAGTTAAGAAGGCACAACAGAATGATGACCACATAAAGGCAATAGTCGAAATAATGAAAGAGCGTCCATATAAAGATTATACGTTGAAAGGTGGTATGCTGTTTCAGTCGGTTGAGGGTAACGATTTGTTGGTGATACCAAAACTGATGGAGCGGGACATTATTCGAGAAGCGCACGATATGGGTCATTTTTCAGTGGTAAAAACTATGCACTCAATACAACAGCAATACTGGATTCCGCACTTGGAAAACCAGGTAGGTAAATTTATCGCGAACTGTGTTAAATGCATTGTCCAGAAGAAAAAGTTAGGCAACCAAGAAGGCTACCTGAATTACATCGATAAGGGTTACACATCGCTGCACACTTTACATATCGATCACTTGGGGCCGATGGATGCTATATCTAAACGGTACAAATATATATTGTCGCTAGTCGATTGGTTTTTCAAGTTCGTGTGGCTGTTTCCCACAAAGTCTACGGGCCACGAAGAAGTAATTCAAAAGTTGAGCGAGTGGTCTAATACGTTTGGTTTTCCGAGGCGAATAATAAGTGATCGAGGTACAGCGCTGAAGGTCGTCTACTTGAATTATTAGAGGGAGAGATCGTATCACGTTACAATGAAGATCGTCAGAAATTGCGTGATGAAGCACGACGCAATATCATGCAAGCGCAGCAGATGTGCAAACGTAATTTCGACAAGAAGCGTCAAAAAGAGCATGGCTATAAAATTGGCGATCTCGTCGCAATAAAGAGAACCCAGCTTGTGACTAGTCACAAGTTAGCCAGTAAATTTTTGGGTCCATACGAAGTCACCAAGATCAAAGGCAACGGCCGTTATGATGTGAAGAAAGCAGCGAACGTCGAAGGCCCGAAAATAACCATGACTAGTTGTGATAACATGAAGTTATGGCGATTTGTCGAGGAAAATGAAGAACTCTTGTCATCTGGGTCAGATGACGAAGATCAAGAAGAACGAATGTAAGACGGAGTATACCTTACAGCAGTGAGAGAGAGAAACGGTTTTGGCGTTAGAGTTAGTCGTCGGCGGACAGCTAAAGCTGAAGGTTGCTGTGAAGCAGGAGAGGGGAATATTTATTTTTCAAGTTAATATGGTTCATTTTAATTCAATACTTTTTTTGCATATACTTTCCTTTAAAACGCAAATATATATATTACCTAAACAACAAGGTGCAAATAAAGATTCTTTTTACGTACATATATATAAATATGTCTTTGTAAAATTCATATAAACTTACACACAGCAAGATAACATATGTAAATCCAAATACATATGTGAATTTATCTACATACTCGTATATGGCTGCGTGCACTTGCCGCAGCAAAAATATTACGATTCATTAAAAATTCTCAAGGAATTTTTAATTATAAATCGTCAACAAAATTGTTTCATAATTTACTTTAAACAAGTTTTTAGAAATAGGAAAAATTTTAGAATAAAACTGCGTATTGAATGAAAAATTTTAGTTTAGATGCTTTCCATTTCAATTCAACCGGGCTATTCGGGTCATGTTCTTCGATTTCGATGTAACTCAAATATGTTGCTCTCTGGTCAAAATAACGAGACACGTATTTTTTTGTTCGCCCGAAAAAATTTTTTTTCCAGATTTATCGGCAATTTTGTTTTTGGGCCTAAAATCGATTTTTTTTTAATTATATAAGAACATTTTTTTTTAATGCCCATAACTTAGTCAAAAATGAACCGATTTTAATGATTCTGAGTTCAAAATGGTTGTCATTATTTACACGAGCGACTTCATGCAGAAACAATTGCAAAACAGTAGTTGAAATTTTTTTATTGTGCAAAAAAAAAAAATCGAAATTTTTTCGAAATTCAATATTTCAAAAATTTTATTTTTTTTATAACTTTTTCCAAATCAAGAGGACACCTCAAACTTGAATTGAGCTGAATGCCCAGTAACTAAAATTAGTTGTTTTTGAGAAATTTTTGAGTAAAAAGCCTGTTTCGCACTTTTCGTTTTTTGCAGAATAAAAAATGTTTAACTACTTGTTGGCAATTGTTTCTACATGAAGTCGCTCGTGCAAATAATGGCGATCATTTTGAACCCAGAATTATTAAAATCGGTTCATTTTTGACTAAGTTATGAGCATTTAAAAAAAAATGTGTTAATGGTCATATGCTGACCCCATGGGTTGTGTCCTGTAATGATACCGACCATCAACCGAACGTCTTTCTTTCCAAGTTTTAGTAGAAAGTTTGACGGTTTTCTAATCGGACTTGCCACAAAGCAATTTCCAGTTCTGCAGCGTTCCGGACCGCTTCATCGGTCTTTATGTAGATTGCATACACAATCGCTGATCCATTTCATGATTCCTGCGGAATTGATTCCGATCAGGCCCGTCGAGAGGGGGGGGATCGGGTACTTTTTCCCCCGGGCCCGGAGTTTTCAGAGGGGCCCGGACTCAAGATTATACGTATTTATATGAATTAGACATCATTTGAAAGGGCCCGCATTTGCAATTTTCCCCCGGGGCCCGGATTTTCCCCCGGGCCGGATATGCTCTCTACGGCCCTGATTCCGATTATTAGCTCTGGCGCTTGTGGGGGAACCGCTGATTTACGGTTGGTCAATTCATCGGCAATATAAGTACAAGCCAGTTTTGCCTTGCAACAGAATTAAGCTTATTTTTACATTCTTGAACAATCTGTATGTGCCCAAAGGCTCTGCGGCATGGCTAAAAATCCTTAATGCGCGATTCACCTTCAGTGAAACGTGTGTCTCCCAAGTCAGCTTCTTATCCAAGATTACTCCTAGATATTTAACTTCATCGGAAAGACCAAGTGAGTAGTATGAATTTCCCAGGTTACAGCGTAATGACAAAATTTTTACATTTTTTGTCATTTTAGTTGATTTTTTTTAACTTCATTAACTCAAAATTTTAACATTTTTCATTTCAGTTGATTTTTTAAATATTTAACTCAAAATTTTAACATTTTTTGTCATTCATTGACCCAACTCAAAAAAATGAATTTAATTTTTAAAATCTAAACTATCATTGACATTTTGAGTATTCTTAACGCCTGTATTCATATTTAACATGAAATGTATTATTTATAGAGTTTTTGCCATCGCCGGTAAAATCGGCGATGACATATTCTTCATATTATTATAAAAAATATAAATATGTTTAACTTAGAAACAGTTAAAATTTTAAAATATTAAATTTACTATCGTTGAAATTTTGAATATTCTTAACGCGTATATTCAGGGGGGAATATCACTGCACGTTAACTCAAATATTTAACTTAGAAATATAATTTAAAATAAAAATTATAAAAAATATATAAATATAAAACTTGTAATAGTCAAAATATCAAAAATATTAAATTAACTATAATTGAAATTTTGAATATTCTTAACGCGTATATTCAGGGGGGACGATAGCGTATATATATTTAATAAAATATGAATAAAAAACATGTACGGACAATAGGTCCATATTTAAAATATTAAAGTTAAAATAGTACAAGTAGGTAATTTGTAAAAATTAAGTTAATTTTTAAATTAATATAAAAAAAAAAGGACACCTTCATTTTTACAAGTGCCTTTCAAAAAAAACGGCGACCCTCCTCCATCCAAAATGAGAGTCGTTGGTTTATTCGAGATTCGAACTCGCAACAAAAATGATTGTTACAATTCCAACCGCTTAACCAACTCATCTAAACAGCACATATAGAAATAATGTAATTATAGTTGGATATAATATTTTTTTTTCGGAAACAGTTGATCTTATCAACACTACTCACAAACTATAAATAGAATAAGCTTTATGCCATTGACAGAGTAAATATGAGTCACAAACTGCAAGATAATTTAAATCTCTTATTAAATATGTTATTGGCTTAGAAGGATAAATTTTACTAATATAATTCATTTTTTTCATTTACTTCACAAGGTTTCATACCAATAGCTCTATGTACATCTTTGTAGTTATATTCATATAATATTTTATCAATTACATCAATCCAATTAGTATATTTCTGAATTTCAAATCGTACTTTTAGTTTTTCATTAATGGTTCTATTAAATCTTTCTATTGTACAATTGAAGATTTCTTTTCATTAAATGTTTGACACATTTTAATATTATGTTTATCTAAAACTTCTTCAAAATATTTATTTAGAAATTCTTTACCAGAATCTGTATGAAGTAATTTTGGTGCACTTGCTTTTTTAATAATATTTAAAAATGCTTCAGAAGTTGTTTTTCCATCCTTCTTTTTTAATGGTTCTATATAAGCAAATTTAGAAAATGAATCAATTACATTAAGCATATATTTGTATCCTCAATTAATTCTAACATTACCAGTTGTCATAATTAGTAAATCTGCTGCCCATAGTTCATTTATACCTTTAGCAATAATTTTTCTTCTTTCAAAATTTTTTCTTACTGGTTTATGCAATTCTTTTGCTATTTGAAAATCATAATTTTTTTATAATTTGATTTATATCTTTCCATTTCTATATATTTAAAATTTTTTTTTTAATTTATTTAATTAAATAATGATGATATCAGATAAAGTTTTAAAAGAATATAATAAAACACAAAAAGACTTAAAAAATAAACTTGAACAATATAATTTAAATAAATTAATAAAACAAGAAAAAATTAATGAAGATCTTCAAGGAATTATTCAACCATTAAATCAAGCAGTTTAAATGATAGCTTTAATTTAGTAGAAGATTTAAATCAATCAAATCAATTATATAAAAAAACAATAAATGGACATGAAAATATTTCGAAACCAATTGACAATATCAAACAAATTTCCAATGACAATATCAAACATGCTTCCAAAGGATTTGCCAAGTACACCAACAGGTAGCAAATGTTCGCGAAGCGAACGGTTGACTCCGTCAACATCAAAAAACGCTCTTGTTCGTAGTGCAAATGAAACTTTATCTACACCAGTACAATTTATTTCAGAAAAAATTGGAAATAATGGAATGAAATATTTAAATTTAAATAATTGTGATATGAAATTATGTGACAATATTTTTGGTCAAAGATCTGAAGATGGAAAAGATTTTTTGCTTGGTAATACTGAAGTAAAAATTAGTAATAATGATATTATTTTAAATAATAAAACTTATAGTGGAACAAAAGCGTTATGGGAATTAATAACTTTAAAAGAACCATCAACATCTGTAACAAATACTGATTTACATAATTATGAAGAAATTATATTATCAACATATGCTTACATGCAAAATAATGATAAAAATTCTAAATATATTAAATCTAGCGTTGGAAATAAATATATGAACTTTATTAGACCAATATTGATTAAAAATAAAATTATAAAAGAAAAAGTAGGATCTGGTTTAAATTAAAAAAATAATCTTTCAAAATCATTAAAAAATTAAAACTAATTAGTTCACCTACTGAATATGTTCGTTTTGCGAACCGTTCACAATGTGAACGTGTTAATTGGAATGATATTGATGAATTAAAAGATAGATTAAATTTGTTCTTAGGCGAGTATCAAGCAGGAAATGATAGTCCAGAAATACATAATGAAATTATGAATATTATTGAGGAATTAAGAGAAGAAAATATATTGACTGTTTCATTAAACTAAACATAAATTTAATAAGTTGAAAAATTTTGATTCTAATAAATGGGAATTGATAAGTTTGGACAAAAATCTTTTTCAAATTTAAATTCATCTAACGAATATTCTCTTAATAGAATAATATCGTTAGAAAATGAAGTTGAAGAAATTCGTTCAAATGGTGATAAATCAAAAAAAAGTATGTATTAGTAAATTAGTAGATTTGAATCAGGCAGCTATTATTATTTTAAATAAAGAAATAGAACAATTTGAAAAGAATATAAATCCTAATAAGCTTAATATTATTAACATAATTAAACGAGAAGATTTTATAGATACACACATTGAAAATTTTAAAATCAGTTTAGAAAAACAATTTGATAGTTATTCAGAACAACAAATTTTAATTGATAATTATTAAAGATTTTATTAAAGATTTAGTTTTACAAAATAAAGATAATATTATTCAAAATAATAATACTAACCAAAATGATGAAACTAATAATAAGGTATTCAAGTAGATGAATTTATAAAACAATGAAATATTGAAAAAAGTGAAACAGATATTGAAGAACTTGAATCAAATATTGAAAAAAGTCAATCAGAGATTGAAAAAAGTAAACTGCAGATTGAAACAAATATAATTGAAAAATAATATAATTGGAAATATAATTGAAAAATTTTAAAAATTTAAACATCAAAACACTTAAAATAATCTAAATTAATATTAATGTATAGAGGAGAGGGGGTTCGTTTTAGTTACCTACATTTCCTATTTCATAATGTCCCCAGGGTAATTTATAAGTATGTTTCCTTCGGAAACTGTTGATAGAGTCAATATTATTTAACTTATTTTGTATTTCATTATTATTCAACTTTTTATTAAAATAAAACTTATCATCATAGGGTGACAATCCTATTTTATTTTCTTCTATAGTAAATAGTTTCATATCATATGATCTAATATTATGAACAGTTTCCTTTTTATTTTCTAAATTAATTAAACAATTCTTATAATTTTCAATTGTAAACTTTTTGATATTATTTTTCTTTATTCCTTTACAAACTTTTTTATCACAAACGTCTGTTTTAAATGCATACATTTTACTTCTAAGTCCACAAAATTCTCTAATCGGTATTCCATTATATTCATGTTTGAATTTTCCTGGTACTTTTTTGTTAATATTAGATTTTAAATTTATAATTGGAAAATTATCTATATAGATCTCCGAAGAAATCTGAGTAGATCTTGTGGTGCCAAGGAGCCAAGATGGTCACTTCTTAACACATCAGTGCCAAAGACCTCAAACCTGATTCGAGCGAAGGCGGGGCAGACACACAGGAAGTGGTCCGCCGTCTCATCCTCCTCTTCACAAGCTGGGCAGAGTACACTGTCTGAGATGCCCAACCTTTCCATGTGCTTTGCCCACAGAAAGTGGCCCGTCATCAGTCCAACCAGCCGTCTGCACTCCCCTCTGCTTAATGACAGAATGGTTTGCGACAGTCGATCGGACATGACAGGTAACATCAGTTTAGTCCATCTGCAGCCTCTCTCAGCCAGCCAAGCTCGCTTGTGGGTGATAGTTACCCATTTGCTAACCGTGGCTGTGATGGCCGCAGAAGGGAGTGTCAAAACGGGCTCTGGGCCAAAGAAGTTGGCCTCAGAGCCCATCTTAGCTAAGGAGTCAGAGGTCTCGTTGCCCGCGATACCCACGTGTCCCGGGACCCAAGTCAGCATCAGGCTATTATGTCTACCGAAATAGTTCAGCCTGGATTTTTAGGACTTGACTACCCCTGATGTGGTTGGAGGGCTGTCTAAGGCCATAAGCGCAGCTTGGCTGTCGCTGCAGATACATATAGATCTGCCTCTCCATCGTTTTTCCACAACAAAGTTCATCGCTTCTTGAACTGCATACACCTCCGCTTGAAACACAGATGCATGCATTCCAAGAGCAAAGTGCAGTTTTGTCCCGCTGGATTCCACGTAGACCCCAGAGCCGGAGCCATGCTCGGTCCTGGAGCCATCTGTAAAAATACGAAAACAGCGTTTGCCGGGCTAATTTTCTGAGTCTTCCCACAAGCCTCTGGTAGCACTACACTGTGTCTCTTTTCAAGTACAATTCTTGATGGCATGGAGTCAAGGGGCATGGAGAGAATCGTTGGATCGATGTCCATGCCTTCTCTGTGTTCCAATGCCGGACAGGGGCCGTACCAGTTCCCATTGTGTTTCAGTCTGCAGATGGCTTTCAAGGCCTCTCCTTGGACGAAAGCATCAAGTGGTGGTAAATCAATCAGAGCATCTAATGCCGGGCCTGAAGTAGTCGGAAAAGCTCCGGTGCAACAGATGGCACCAGTGCGTTGTAGTCTCGATAAGGTCCTCTTGACTCCAACTAGGGAGAGTCCACTCATCCAGACCACGGATGCATAGGTAATAATGCTGACAGATGCCTTTGTTTCAACGTGTGATTTCCATAGGAGCTTACTATCGAGGATTACTCCAAGATATTTAATTTCCTTGCATAGCTGGATTGTGACTCCTTTTAGCTTTGGCAGAACGAGTCCATCAAGCTTCCTCCTTCTGGTAAATAGGATAATACCAGTCTTGGCGGGATTTGTCGATAGCATTCGCACAGCACCAAGTGTCAATCTGATCCTGAGTTTTCTGCACTTTCCTGCAGATGTTCATAAGCGCAGGGCCTTGGAGGCAGCCTCTGTTAACCCCAGATGACACCAGCAGATCTTCCTCTGCTCGCACCAAAACGATTCTTTGGGCCAGCATCGAACGAATCCAATTTACTAGCACCCGGTCTACGCCGTGCCTACTAGCAGTGTTACATATTCTGTCAAAAGTGGCATTATCAAACGCCCCCTCTATGTCTAAAAAGATGCCCATAGCGTAGTCCCTCCTATCGATGGCCAGCTCTGCCCTAACAACAAGGTTTTGCAGTGCCGACTCGCAGGATTTTCCACTCTGATAGGCATGCTGAAATGGAGACAGAGGGTGAGCCTTCAGCGACTTCTGACGTATGCGCAATTCCACCAGTCGTTCGAGACTTTTCAGCATGAAAGAGGTCATGCTGATGAGTCTAAAGCTTTTGGGGCTGGTGTAGTCGTTTTTGCCAACCTTTGGGATGAAGGTGACCCTCACCATCCCTCACGACGAACCAGACAATGACCCAACCGATAACAGTGGAACAAAAAGACCAACCGCTGCAGAAAACTTAAACCCAATAAATGAAAAACGCAAGCCCCCACCGATTTACATACAAAATGTAGAACGCATTGAGAAGGTAATGCAGGCACTGAGTACCATTCCTGATTGCAAATATGAACTTAAGGCTTTGAAAAACAATGAAGTTAAACTACAGCCACTCGAATCACACAATTATACTGCAATCATTAATTTATTAAAGGAGAAGAAAACCCAGTATTATACTTTTAAACTAAAGGAAGAAAGACGATTCAAAGTATTCCTAAGGGGAATGCATTATTCGGCTGATAAAGATGAAATTAAACAGGAACTACTAGAATTAGGCCATGAAATAATTAATATTCAAAATATTTTGCAAAAAGGCACAAAGAGACCTCTGCCATTGTTCCCATTGGAGATGAAGCAAGGTGCAAACAATAAAGATATTTATTCAATAAATAATCTATTACACTGCAAAATAAGTTTTGAATCGCCTCATCAAAAGAAAACAATTCCACAATGCACAAATTGTCCAAAATACGGACACACTAAAAACTTTTGCACAAAAACCCCAGTTTGTGTAAAATGCGCGGGTAATCACAAAAATATAGACTGTGTTGTAGAAAAGAAGAAGCTGAGAAGGCGAAACATTCCAACCAGCTAGTGCGTTGGGTTTGGGACCCGCCACTTAAAAATCGCCCCCAATGAAAAGTTTAAAAAAGCCTCGGATGAGACCTCCCTATACTGATGACGACCCCTGCAAACGAACTAAGGATTATGATTTGAGGGCATGCACCTGGAATGTCCGGTCCCTCAATGGGGAAGGTGCCTCTGCCCGGCTGGTTGATGTCCTCGTGAGAGTAAAGGCTGACATCACTGCCATCCAAGAGATGCGATGGACGGGGCAAGGAAAGAAAACCATAGGACCTTGCGACGTCTACTACAGCTGCCATGTAAAGGAGCGCAAATTCGGTGTCGGATTTGTTGTGGGAGAGAGACTTCGTCGCCAAGTACTGTCCTTCACTCCGGTGGACGAGCGTCTCGCAACAATCCGCATCAAATCCCGTTTTTTAACATATCGCTAATTTGCGCCCACGCCCCGACGGAAGAGAAGGACGATGAGACCAAAGATTCCTTCTATGAGCGCCTGGAACGTTCCTATGAGCGTTGCCCCCGCCACGACATAAAAATCGTGCTTGGCGACTTCAACGTCAGGGTGGGCAAGGAGGGAATTTTTGGTCCCACAGTCGGAAAATTCAGCCTGCACAACGAAACATCCGGTAACGGACAGCGGCTGATCGACTTCGCCGGGGACCGAAACATGGTAGTCTGCAGCACCAGATTCCAGCATAAGAAGATTCACCAAGCCACCTGGCTGTCTCCTGATCGAAAAACACGAAACCAGATCGATCATGTTGTGATAGATGGAAGACACGCTTCTAGTGTATTAGATGTACGTACGATCCGAGGACCCAACATCGACTCGGATCACTACCTTGTTGCAGCCAAACTGCGCACACGCCTCTGTGCAGCAAAAAACGTACATCTACCTACACAAAAAATGTTCGACATCGAAAAGCTGCAATCACAACAGACAGCCAGAAGATTCGCCACTCGACTCTCACTCCTGCTCTCAGAGAGTACTGCCCAACAAACCGGCATGCACGAGCAATGGAGCAACATTTCTCGTTCTCTACGTACCGCCGCCGAAGAAGAAATCGGATTCCGGCGAGCCCGAAAAAACAATTGGTACGACGAGGAATGTCATGCTGCCGCGGAAAGAAAGGATGCCGCCTATAGAGCCACGCTGCGATCGGGCGCAACGCGAGCCATGTGGGATCGCTACAGAGAACTGAAAAAGGAAGAGAGACGTATTATCCGACAGAAGAAACGAGAGGCCGAAATACGTGAGTGCGAGGAGCTTGAGATGCTGGCCAATAGGAACAACGCCCGAAAATTTCACCAGAAAGTTCGGCGGCTTACAGAAGGTTTTAAGACCGGGGCGTTGTCCTGTAAGAACAAAGACGGCGATCTGGTGACTGACGTACAGAGCAATCTTAAATTATGGAGGGAACACTTCTCGAACCTGTTAAACGGTGACAGCTGCGCATGTCATAGAGAATGTGAAGATCCCGATACCCCAATCGTTGACGACGGAATTGTCGTTCCGTTACCCGACCATGACGAGGTGAGAATAGCAATATCACGGCTAAAGAACAACAAAGCCGCGGGCGCCGACGGACTGCCGGCTGAGCTATTCAAACATGGCGGCGAGGAGCTGGTAAGGTGCATGCATCAGCTCCTAGGCAGAATATGGTCGGATGAAAGCATGCCTGCCGATTGGAATTTAAGTGTGCTCTGCCCAATCCATAAGAAGGGTGATCCTGCAATTTGTGCCAATTACCGCGGGATTAGTCTTCTAAATATCGCCTATAAGGTTCTAGCGAGCGTATTGTGCGAAAGGCTGAAGCCCACCGTCAACCAACTGATTGGACCTTATCAGTGTGGCTTCAGACCTGGAAAGTCTACCATCGACCAAATATTCACAATACGCCAAATCTTGGAAAAGACCCATGAAAGGAGAATCGACACACACCATCTTTTCGTCGACTTCAAAGCTGCATTCGACAGTACGGAAAGGAGTTACCTGTATGCCGCTATGTCTGAATTTGGTATCCCCGCAAAACTAATACGGCTATGTAAGAAGACGTTGCTCAACACCAGCAGCGCCGTCAGAATTGGGAAGGACCTCTCCGAGCCGTTTGATACCAAACGAGGTTTCAGACAGGGTGACTCGCTATCGTGTGACTTCTTTAACCTGATGTTGGAGAGCATCGTACGATCCGCAGAACTTAATCGCTCAGCCACAATTTTTTATAAGAGCGTACAATTGCTGGCGTATGCCGATGATATCGACATCATCGGCCTTAACAACCGCGCTGTTAGTTCTGCCTTCTCCAAACTGGATAAAGAGGCAAAGCGAATGGGCCTGGTGGTGAACGAGGACAAAACGAAGTACCTCCTGTCTTCAAACAAACAGTCAGCGCACTCGCGTATCGGCACCCACGTCACTGTAGACATTTATAATTTCGAGGTTGTAAGAGACTTCATCTATTTAGGAACCAGCATTAACACCGAGAACAATGTCAGCCTTGAAATCCAACGTAGAATCTCTCTTGCCAACAAGTGCTACATTGGACTAAGTAGGCAGCTGAGCAGTAAAGTCCTCTCTCGACGAACAAAACTAACACTCTACAAGACTCTCATCATGCCCGTCCTAACGTATGGCGCAGAAGCTTGGACGATGACAACATCCGATGAAGCGACGCTTGGAGTGTTCGAGAGAAATATTCTGCGTAAGATTTTTGGACCTTTGCACGTTGGCAACGTCGAATATCGCAGACGATGGAACGATGAGCTGTATTAGATTTACAACGACATAGACATAGCGCAGCGAATAAAGATCCAGCGGCTACGTTGGCTGGGTCATGTCGTCCGAATGGATACAAACGCTCCGGCTTTGAAAGTATTCGATGCGGTACCAGCTGGTGGTAGCAGAGGAAGAGGAAGGCCTCCTCTGCGTTGGAAAGGTCAGGTGGAGAAGGACTTGGCTTCACTTGGTGTGTCCAACTGGCGCCGGTTAGCACGAGAAAGAAACGACTGGTGCGCTTTGTTAAACTCGGCCAAAATCGCGTAAGAGGTTGTAGCGCCAATTAAGAAGAAGAAGAGTGTTGTAGAAAATAGCAGCAACATAAAATGCGCCCATTGCGGAGGCAAACACACAGCGAGCTACAGAGGATGCGCGGTGTACAAAGCACTCAAAATAAAACAATACCCAGAGCAAAGTAAAAAAGAATTGAATACTGATAAACAGCAAAACGCTTTAAATCGGCAATAGATTCACAATATGTCAAACCGACAATGTCATATGCCCAAGTTATTCCTAACAACCCACAATCGGGTGTGACAAGCTCTGAAACAAATTCTGAAGCAACTTCAAATGACGACATCAAAGAGTTAAAAGAAATGATGAAGCAGGTCTTCGCACAAATGTCAAACATAATGAATATTATAACACTGCTCGTGAACAAAATAGATGGGCAGCACAAGTAGACTGAAAATAGTCGCTTGGAATGCGAACGGCTTGGGCCAACACTTGAAAGAACTGATAGTGTTTATAAACCATAACTCAATAGACGTATTATTAATTTCTGAAACACACTTCACTGACAAAAGCTTTGCAAGAATACCTAATTACAATATAAAATATTTGTCACAAACCACCCTGACAACAAAGCCCATGGAGGCACAGCGATAATAATTAGGCAAGACATTAAAAGCATTGAATTAGAAAAATACGAAAAAGAAAACATACAAGCGACATCGATCCAAATTGAAGATGAAGGCGGCAAACTAACAATCTCTGCTGTATATTGTCCCCCAAAATACATAAATTCCATACCACAATACTACGACTTTTTGAAAACACTTGGCAAACGATACATAGCTGGCGGGGATTATAATGCTAAAAATGCAATTTGGGGTTCAAGATTGACAAACTCCAAAGGACGTAATTTACTGGACGCCATAAAAAGGAACAACAGCAAATTCATAAGTAGTGGCGACCCAACATACTGGCCAACTGATCCAAAAAAAAGTCCAGATCTGATCGACTTTTTTATAACAAAAAACTTTAACCACGAAGATATGTCAATTAAATCGTTAATTGAATTGTCGTCTGACCATTCCCCAATAATAATGATATATCAGAGCTCATATACGAAGGAATCCTCGAATAGAAACATATTATATATAACAAAAAAACCTGCTGAGATACATTTAGAGAAATAGTCATCCGTAATCTTAACAATAAAATAAGCTTAAAGACCTTTGACGAAATCGACAGTGCGATAGCCTATTTTAATCACACAATAATGAACGCCACTATGAAATCAACTCCACAAGAAACTATCTGTTCCTCGAGCTACAATATACCTGAACACATCCAAGAAAAAATCAAAATCAAAAACCGCTTACGTAAACGCTGGCAAATAACAAGGCTGCCACCTGACAAAAGCAAGCTAAACGCTGCTACAAAGGAAATCAAGCAAATGCTATTCGACCATAAAAATATGAAACTTAAGAGACACATCGAAACACTTGGACCCGGTATAACGACAAACTATTCACTATGGAAAGCTACAAACAAAATCGAAAATAAAATTTTATGCAAACCACCTATCAGAAAACTTGATGGCAGCTGAACTAGAACAAATCTTGACAAGGCTGAAATTCTCGCAAAACACTTCAAAAGTACTTTTACGAACAATACGCCTAATGTAAACCTTCCCCCGACCCACGCAAAAAAAGATCCATGCAAACCAAAAAATGTTACATTAGAAGAAATAAAACAATGCATATGTAAGAGAACTGATCCTAAGAAGTCGCCAGGATACGACCTCATAAAAAAAATTGGAAAAATTTTAAGAGAACTCCCAGAGAAGGGGCTTATCTATATAAGGAACTTGTTCAATCAAATCTTGAACTTAAAATATTTCCCAAAAGTATGGAAAATTGCTCAAATTATCGCAGTACCTAAACCATGCAAAGATCCTACGCAAGTAACTTCGTACAGACCTATAAGTCTACTACCAGTATTATCAAAAATGTTTGAAAAGTTACTTTTTGACAGAATCGATCCCATTATACAAAAGGACAAAATAATACCTTGCCACCAATTCGGATTCAGGCAAAACCATTCCACCATCCAACAAGTTCACAGAGTTACAAACAAAATTTTTGAAGACATCGATAAAAAACGAACGTGTGAAGCAGTATATATCGACGTAGCCAAAGCTTTTGACACAGTATGGCACGCAGGACTTCTACAAAAACTCTCGACTTATTTACCAACAGATTATTACGAACTAATGAAAAGTTATATAACTGGAAGACAATTTTATGTAAAATTCGAAGATAAGTATTCTGATATACTAACAATGGAAGCAGGTGTACCGCAAGGTAGTGTCCTTGGGCCGCTTCTTTACCTTTTTTACACAGCTGATATCCCTACACCGGCAACTAAGAATTCTCTAATAGCAACATTTGCAGACGACTCTGTCTTGTTAGCATCAGACAAAGATCCAAGAACGGCTTCTTATAAGCTTCAGGAATTACTTGACAACACCACTCAATGGTTCGAGAAATGGGGAATCAAAATAAACGAAGATAAAACCGCCCACGTCACATACACTAACAAGAGAAAAAAAACAATACAATCCAATATTCATAAAGAATAAACAAATCCACCACGACACAAGGGCAAAATACTTGGGTATGATTATAGACAATAAACTTAACTGGAAGTTACACATTGGACAAAAACGACGCGAAATCAAGACTAGGTTTAAACAACTTCATTGGCTTTTAGGAAAAAATTCAACGCTCTCTCTAGAAAATAAGATACTAATATACAAAGTAATTATAACACCAATATGGAAATATGGCTCAGAGCTTTGGGGAACTGCGAGCAGAACAAATATAAATATTATACAACAAACGCAAAATAAGATACTCCGTATAATATCAAAAGCTGAGTGGTATATACTAAATGATAATATCCATCGAGAACTTAAAGTAAAAACAGTCCATGAAGAAATACGCAACAACAGCTTAAGCCACACAAACCGACTACTAGAACATTCTAACAGGGAAATTCGGCAATTTCCATTAAAAGAGGAAACCGAGACGAGGAGACTTAAGCGCAAACGACCAACTGACCTACAGATGTAAATGGTGTCACATTTTTATGAATATATTTATTCATTAAATAATTAAATTAATTAAATAACGAGTTAATTTTTTTTTTTCTTAGATAAATGTATATAGTGGTACTGGCTTCTAAATACTGTTGAAACCCAAAAAGGAAGAAAAATTGTAAATATTATAAGTTGAAATAGAAACAATAATAAAGGGTAAAAAAAAAAAAAAATCCTCCAAGAGCGTGGTATGTAAGCCAGTGCCAGGCATGCCGAGAAGATTTCCTTCAGGGCTGCTGTCACGGGCTCTACCCCTTCCTTCAGCGTGGTAGGATATATGCCATCTGGTCCGGGCGACTTGTAGCCGCCAAAAGATTTGAAGGCAAATCGAATGGCGGCCTCACTCAGCACAGATCTGGCAACGAACCAGTCATGCCGAGAAGGTGTAACAGCTCTGACAACTGCCTCTATCAATAAGGGCTGTTGCCACTGACGCTTATCTGATTACCAGGAAAGTGAGATTCCATCAGCAAGTTGAATGTCTCACTTGCCGCTCCGTGAAGGAGCCGTCAGTTTTCCAAAGTGACCCCAGCTTTGCAGTTGGGTCCCTTTTCAGGATCCTTACCAACTTCGCGGTGTCACACAGAGATTCAATACCGCTGCAGAATTCCCTATCTCCTCTTTTGGATACCCGAATAAACCTCTTGTAGTTCTTCTGAACATCACGGTATCGCTCCCAGTCCTCTGCAAGGTTAGTCTTGAGGGCCCAGTTTAGAAGTTTTCTCGACTCACGCCTCAACATCTGGAGCTCTCGATTCCACCAAGGAACGGGAGTCCGGTTAGGAAGAGGTCGAATTGGACAGGCTGACTCAAAGCATTCGGTTAGGGCAGCGTTGAGTTTCTCAACTGCCGCTTCAATGGCCTGTTCTTTTCGAAGTCTTGGTGGCGTAACGTCAAGGTCCCGCAACGCCTCCTTAAACTTCTGCCAGTCTGTTTTTCTGGGGTTTCTAGAGGACAATGGCGTTTGTGCCTCCTCGCCACACTGAAACTCTATGTACCTGTGGTCCGAGCACGAATCTTCGGCAAGGACTCTCCAGTTCTTGATTGACCACCCAAGTTTTGAGTTTGATAGGGTTAGATTAATCACCTCCTGCCTTCTAGCTGTTACAAACGTTGGCTGTGAGCCCTTGTTATGTATGTCTAGGCAAGAGGACGCGATAAATTCGAATAGTCGAGAGCCCCGTCCATTGCACTTGCTGCTGCCCCAGATTGTATGCTGGGCATTAGCATCGTAACATAGGATGAGACCCAGATTGCGCCGCTCACAGAACCTCACGAGACTAGTGGCCTTCCCGGGTGGTGGCCCTTCCAGAGCATCGTAAGGTCCATCCAGGTCTTGGCAACAGAATTGCTCAAGACCCGTCACAGTGAGATGGGATGATACTATAAGACCGGTCCTAGGTCTACTCGAACTCCTGCCATATAATAACGTGGCCCCTTTCAGCGCATTAAGCCACAGAGACGGCATCTAAAGGCCCAGGGCTCTTGCATTGCTGCAAGTTAACCGTCCGAGCCAATCATTTGGGAAGAACATGGAAGCTGACCGTCCCAAAGAAGAGACTCAGACGGTTCCCGTACCGTGAGCCCATGACATCAACACTGGCCTCATCCACTCGCACCACAAGAGCAGCCCCTTCCTTTCCTTCCCGGTTTTTGCTCTTGGTGTACGAGAGGACTCGCCAAAGCCTCGTGTTGATGCCCGGATTCTGGGCACGTAGACAGGATAGGACATCTGCCGTAGACAGGTCTGGATCTGGAATCCAGCAGATGTCCTCCCTGAGGGGTACACTCGCCTCGTTGTAGACTGCGAAGCGAGTAGTCCCCATGGGGGGCACGTTATTGATCGCGGTCCTGATCCGGTCTTTTAGAAGACATAGAGGGAGAAGGGCCGGCAGAGCCACATGAGGATTTCTCCCGCATGAGCCTTGCCGGCCGCTTTCTTCTCTCCCTCCTTGCCACATTCTTCGATTTCCCGGCTTCTTTGGGAGGTCGTGCAGCCACCGAAGAGACCTCACAACTCAGACCCTCCGAAACAGAGAAACATTTCTCAGACTCTGAAGGAGAGGAGATTGCGATAGTAACCCCAGGATGCGCTCTCGCTCGTAGAGCTGAGAGACTTGGGTAATGGTTGGGGCCTCCAGAATCCATGCCCCTGCCACCGAAGCGGGTGGATTGCCACTTGTGTGGACTCCACCTGGAGTAATATCCTCTGTATTTTCCATTACCAGTGATGGTTTTTGTTCGGGACTCCTCCCTAGCCAGTTTGGTTCGCCATGGCACCCTGATTCTATGCCAACTTTGAGTCATCACACGAGTGTTGAACCCACCCCATCAGGGAAGGCCACTCGTGTGTTGCCAGGGCTTCCCTATCCACCACCTGGGACTCGCCCGATGGGAGATCCGGCAACTCCACACGGGAGTCACTGGTATCATAATTACCTAAATCATCTTTCATTTCAACGTAAATATCAAAATCATCACCAATAAATTTTCCTTCAAAATAAAGAATAAATGAATCAGTATCTGTTCCTAATAACTTCATTCTATTACCAAATTTATTTTTCAATTGTACATACATTTTAAACTTTAATAATTTTGATAAATCTAAAATATTTTGACCTCCAAAGACAGGTTTATTTAATTGAATAATAGAATTTTTACCAAACACTACACACATATTAATATCTATTATTTTTCTTGATTGATATGTATTTTTATTTATTAGTTTTCTCATAAGGTTTTCAGTTTTAACTACTCTAACATTAAATCTATTTCTAACATTTTCCATTTGCTTACCATATACACTAGTATTCATAAGTTTGAAAAAATCTTTTTCAAAATCATTTTTAGCTTCTTTTCTAAGTACCTATTGTACTTTTTTTTTCAATATAATTTTTTAACCAAGAAGCATGGTCTACATTTAATACCTCTATGAACTTTATTTAAAATTACACCATTCTTTAAATATTCTTTTAATAATCTTAAATCAATTATATAATTTTTCTTTGGTAACAACGTACACATTAATTTTTTAATTTTATCATTTGGCTTGCTACCAATCTCTTTATTAATTAAGCCTTTTTGAAGTGGTGATAAATCTTCAAATTGTGGAACATAATGATGAGGTGCAGGAGCATAGTCACTAAAAAAGTCAACTTCTAAAGTATATCCAATATTATTATCATCAAAATTATTATTTAAAATATTATTAATGTTACTAAAGTATTTAATTTCATCTTCATCTAACCATTTATGGTCACCAACACTTAATTTTTGCGACATAGCCCATCCATATGAATTATTTGCATCTATATATAAAATATAACTTGTTATATTTTTTAGAATCGTATATACCTTTAAGAGAAGCTTCTTCTTTACTTAATTTACAAACTTGTTCTACAATGTCTTCGTGACCTTAATAATAACAATTATTAGCTTTAGCATAGTTATGTGAAATTTGTGATATTCCACCTCTAGTTCCATTTTCATAAAATTCATATTTATCTTGATCTGTTAATAATTCTAATTTTTGTTTAGTCAATTTTGGGGCAGCTGAATTACTTAAGTGTGGTGAACTTATATAATGTATAGGATCTATATAAAACATTCTTTTCTAAAATTATCTAACACATCTCTTAAAAGTATAACATCTAGTTTCAAATACCAATTATGATAATCTCTAAAAGTTTTACAATTAAAATGTTTCCAAAATTTCTTTGCAAATCTATAATCTTTATCATTAATATTTCCATTTAATTTTGAATTAAAATCTTCATGATTTGGAAACTCTGTTATACTTAATTTTTTATAATCATCAATAAATTCATATGAATATACACCTTTTCTAAGTAGATATCATTTATCTTTTAATGGTAAATCTTTAAACACGTTATTAAAGTTTTCTAAATGATTAAAATTAATAAGTTTTTTATTTTTAATATTAAACACTGAACACTTACTATAGGCTTGAATTTTACTCTCATTATTTACATCAAGATTCTTACAATACATATAATCTATATTTCTTATTTTCTTACATTCTACACAATATACATTATTAACATCTAATAAATTTTGAACAGCTCTACCTAATGAAGTACTAATAAATTCCATTGAATCTATAAAACTTAATTCTATTTTTTCGTATACAGTATATAATTCTAAATCTGTTGAACTACAATTACGTCAAGTGTCTCTTGTTATTAAATTATACTCATATTTATATATACCATTTTTACCTTTTAAATAATTATTTTTATCTACAACAACACTTTTTTTAAATTGTTTAAATTTTTCAATACTTGTTGCTAAAGCAGTGGTTTCTGTTTCTGGATAAATTTCGTTTAAATTCTTTACAAATAACTTTGAATCATAACCTTTTAAATTATGAATAACAATTGGTAAGAATTTTGGTATCTTTAAATTTGTATTACATTTATTACACAGTGTCATTCTATATTTACCAGTTGTATGATCGTGATGCCAACATTTTATAATATCTTTAGAAAATGAAATGTTGCAAATTTCGCAATTTTTAGTATTATCAAATTTTAATATTGATTCTTTATCTTGAATTATAATATTATTTATTTTTCTTACTTTATTATATTCTTTAGTATATTCCAATAAACCATCAAAGAATGATTTTAACAATCTTTTTTTTATTAGAATCATTCTTTAAAATAAATTGTTTAGAATAAGTGTTATTAATACCATAACTATCATTAAGTAATATTGTTTCACAATTGTCAGATTTTATTTTATTAATTTTTTTCAAAGTACATTCAAAATCAGCATATAAAGTATATGGATGAAATAATTCTGCTCCATTAGATTTATATTTTAAAATATTTTCACCTTCTATAGGTAACTCTATATTTTGAATTATATCATTATCGTCTTTTAATGTGTAACATATTTTTATAATAGTACTATGAATAAGTTCGTGCGGTTTTACAACAGATGGCGTAACTTGATTATTATTCCATCGATCCACATTTCCAAACATTCATTGGAGAGCTACTGTCGTAAGGCACAAACGTCAGTATAAGTTTTTTATTTGAAGCGTAAACAACAATATTTTTACCACACTTGAAAATGTCGAATTTCGTGCCAAATAATGTGTTTTTGCGGGGAATTCTTCTTCATTATTTTAATATGAAGAAAAAAGCAGCCGAAAGTCATCGTATCTTGGTGGAAGTTTATGGTGAGCATGCTCTATCTGAGCGAACGTGCCAGAAGTGGTTTGCACGCTTTAAAAGTGATGATTTTGGCTTGGAAGACGAAGAACGCGAGGGTGCGCCGCCAAAGTTCATGGATACCGAATTGGAGGAATTGCTCGATCAAGATCCGGCTCAAACGCAAGAAGAGGTTGCAAAAACTTTGGGAGTTGATCAATCAACCATTTCCAAACGTTTAAAAGCCATGGGAATGATCCGAAAGGTAGGCCATTGGGTGCCGTATGAATTGAAGCCAAGAGACGTTGAACGCCGTTTTATGGCATGCGAACAACTGCTTCAACGGCACAAAAGAAAGGGTTTTTTGCATCGAATTGTGACTGGCGATGAAAAGTGGGTCCATTACGACAATCCAAAACGTCGGGCAACGTATGGATACCCTGGCCATGCTTCAACATCGACGTCGGCGCAGAATATTCATGGCCTGAAGGTTATGCTGTGTATCTGGTGGGACCAGCTGGGTGTTGTGTATTATGAGCTACTGAAACCGAATGAAACGATTACGGGGGATGTCTACCGACGACAATTGATGCGTTTGAGCCGAGCACTGCGAGAAAAACGGCCGCAATACGCCGATAGACACGACAAAGTTATTTTGCAACATGACAATGCTCGGCCACATGTTGCACAAGTGGTCAAAACATACTTAGAAACGCTCAAATGGGATGTCCTACCCCACCCGCCGTATAGTCCAGACCTTGCGCCATCCGATTACTATCTCTTCCGATCGATGCAACATGGCCTGGCTGACCAGCACTTCCGTAATTACGATGAAGTCAAAAAATGGATCGATTCGTGGATTGCGGCAAAACCGACCGAATTTTTCACAAAGGGAATCCGTGAATTGCCAGAAAGATGGGAAAAAGTAGTAGTAAGCGATGGACAATATTTTGAATATTAAATTTGTAACCATTTTACGTCAATAAAGTTTCAAATTTCGAAAAAAACCGCACGAACTTATTCATAGTCCTATTATGTTCTTCCATTATTCATTTTATTTATTCATTGATTTACATTTTTTGAAACATTTATTACAAATATGTAGATGCTTATCATATCTGTGAATTTTACCACTAAAAAATCCAGATAAATTTTTAATTAATACAAAATGAGATTTGTTATTTTCTTTAGTAATATTTTCTTCTATATATAAAATATTAATATGTTTTCTAATTAATCCATTAACTAAAGAGCCAAAAGAATTACTTTTATACAGTAATTGAATTTGTTCAGTTGTATCATTTTCTTCTGAATCAAAATGATAAAAATTCATTGTAATATTGAAATAATCTTCTAATTTTTTAACATTTTCTTCACTAACTATAAATGGAAAATTTAAATTTAAGTTTTTAAATTTATCATCCTTTTCTAAATCTTCAAGATATTTTTTAAATTTGGTTGGTTTTTGAGGATCTCTGGTTATTTCATCTTGATGAATAGAATATAAGATACAATATAAAATGCTTTTATTATCAATATTTCTATTCATCTATTTCTATTTCTATCTATTTCATCTGTCATTAAATCAAATTCTTTTTTATAGTTTAATTTATTAACACAATGTATTTTTGATCTATACCAAAATTCGTTTTCTTCAACTTCTTTAGTTTTAATATTAGTAGTCACAATATTTACTTCTGGTGCTAAACAAACTTTAAAATTATCATATTTTTTTAAACTTTTGAAAAAATACCTGAAACAATTTTTTTTACTAATTCTAAATATTTTTTTATATTAAATTCTTCATTATTTGTAAACTCCAAATCAGCAACCATATTACCAAAACATGTATTGCTTAATGGTTTTTCTTTAATATCAATAATATCAAAATCATAATTATTAAAATTTTGAAAAATATTTTGAATAACTTCTCGGTTATGTTTTTCTATTGAAATATTTATTAAACTTAATAAACTATTTTTATTATACCAATATTTTGGTAATTGAAAAATATGTTTATTTTCTCTAATATATATTTTTAGTTTTTTTAAATTTTTAGATTTCAATTCTTTAGTATTAATTGGATTCATTTTTCTTTATTTGATATTTTTACTAAATTTTTCTTTAATTATAAAATTTTTTTTTAAATAAATTAACTTCTCGTCTTTATATAAAATTATAATACTTTAAACTGTGATGTAAATACAATTAATTTTATTAAACTTAATTGGATATTAATTTTTATCATTAACTTTTTCATTATTTTCTTTATTGTTAATAAATTTAATATGAAATTAAGATTTTAAATGACGTTGTTTATTTGATAGAGTATAATTTACACCACATTCACACTCTATGATTTTATTTCTACTTGGTACTAAGTTACGATATGCGAATTTTTGATTGTAACATTTTTTACAATGCCACTTATTCAAATTAGAATAAGTTTTTTCTTCTAAGCATGAAAAACATATTTTTTTACCATTTATAATAAACAAACATATTTTTTCATCATTTACTATTTTATGATATACTATAATCTTTATTTTGGTATGTTTTTTTCGGAAACTGTTTCCTGCGGAATCATAATTTCACCCATTACTTCCAATTTATTAACAAACATTTTTTTTTTTAATTTATATCAATTCACTTTTCTAATATTTAATCTTATACTAATTTTTTCTTTTCTAAAATCAATTAAATTATTATCCTGATCAACTAATATATATAAACAGTTATATTTCTAATAGTATTTGTATTTACCGGATAGTATATTAAATTTTTAGGTACTTCATTTATTTTTTCACCTGGTTTTTAATTGATAAAAAATTCATGAATAATATTTGTTTGTTTATTATTTTCATAACTACCTCCTACAATATTACATTTTATTCTAATAGAATTAACATTCATAATATTTACTGGTAAATCAGATGGTACTAATATATTAGGTTGAATAATTTGTTCACTAGTAATGAAGCTATTGAATTTTTTTATGAAAAATCAATAATATAATTACTTTTAATTTCAACTTTTAATATTGTCATATTTGGTTTAACAGTAATACCCTTTAGTTTCTCTTTTATAAAATTGTTTATATTATTTATTTCTTATGAACCAGTTGGAAATGTAATTTTTTTGATAGCATTGTCGAATGATTTCGATTCAGTCAAAATATGTTCACTTTGTGAACCGTTAACAGAATCAAGATAATGTAAAATATTATTTTCCAGTTTTTTAGATATATTCGGTATAGAATTGTAAGTAGAAAAATTAAGCAAACACATTTCAAAATCATGTTTATTATCTAAAATTGTTGGTTCATCAAAATTACATGAAATTGTTGAAGTATTTCCATCTAATGATATAGTTGGCATTATTTAATTAAGTAAAAATTTTAAACAAAGATGACCACAAATTATTTCATTTATTTCTTGATCAATATTATTATTAAAAATTATAGTATTTTCGTTAGTTTTGAAATATTTTTCTATTAACATTGGTAATTTATTTATAGCAAAGCAATCATAGTAAAAAATATGATTATTATATTTTTTATATGCTATATAATGTGTACCATTACCATCATTATTATCTAAATTTATTATTCCACATTCTATGTCTTTTATCTTTTTTGGTAATCTATCTTTCATGAATACACCCCTAAAATTTGCAATGGTTTAATTGGAATTAATTCAAAATCAATTTTTTTTAAGTAACATACCATTACCAGGCTTTTTAAGTAATATACCATTACCAGATTTTATATTTTTTTCTTCTAATGCTTTATTACGACATATTTTTTCTTCTAATAATTTATCGTTAGTTTTTTTTATCATTATATGCTCTATATAATGTTGTTCCTGCAGTAACTGCAGCTCCTATTGCTGGAATAAGTGATAATAGTGCTGGTAAAAATCCACCAATTTTTTCATTATTAAAACATTGTAACTGAGACATGGATAATTTAAATGTAAAAATTTGTAAAGTAGTTTTATTATTCAAATGTTTTTGCATTTGGCAACCCTGTCGAATAAAGACTGTCTCTGTGCAGTGTGAATCAAATATATTCAAATATTCGAAGTTTTCTGTCGAAACAAAATTGCTTTTGCATTTGGCAACTCTGTCGAATAAAGATTGTTTCTGTGCAGTGTGAATCAAATATATTCAAATATTCGAAGTTTTCTGTCGAAACAAAATTTATAAGCAAGGAAATTCAAAACACCTATTGGAAGGGAAAGCTGGAAGCTGAAGTGCAGTAAGTTGGCCAGTGAAATACAACCGAAAGTGCTGAAATACAAATCTTCCTACGTGGGACTCCTACTCAGCTGTCAACGACGATTCAACTTTGACCCGAGCAGGTGTTGCTGTTTACTAAAAAGTGTATTTTAGTACTAAAAAGCTCCTTGTGGTTCTAAAACATGACAAATAGCAGTTGTATTAAATAGCTCCTAAAAGTATTCAAACATTTTTGGTAAAGAGAAATTGATATAAATTGTCTGGTACAATATATTTATATTACAATACTTCATAACATACTGTTAGCGTATTTGCAATTATCATACTACATATATAAGCGTTGAGTTTATGTTGAAAAACCCTTAAAATCATCCTTTAAATTTATATATAATATATGTATTTATTGCTTAATTGATACTAACAAAGTTGATCCGGATGTATTTGAAGATATCTCGCGATTTACGATTACAACAAACACCATACTTAGATTAAACTTATTTTGCTTCTAAGAAAATCGCGTAAACTAAACTCTGCGTTATTATGGGCCACGATCGTGCACCTCCACCCGGAGGTGGCGGAAATCAAGCAAAGCCAATTGCAACTAAAAATAACCAGTACGAAACAATAATAAATCAATTATCAGAGAAATTAAAAAATTTGGAAAAGCTATGCGCCGATCTTAAAAAAGAAGTAGTACACCTTAAATCAGAAAATTGCCAATTAAAATCCAATGTTGGAAAAAATGCACTTCAAATAGAAAATGCAAATGATAAAATATATGAAACCGATGAAGAAGAGCTAACCCGTGAAACGGAATGGATACTCAAAAAGAGATCCAGCAAAAAGAGGAAAGCCGATTCTTCCCCCGAACTATTGATTTCTTCACCAACTATTCAAAATCCTCAAGAAACCAAGGAAGTAAAAAAAAGGCCCATCGACCTCCACCTATAATGGTCTCGGTAGAGTGTAATTACCATCAGCTTTTTAACATAGCGAAAGTTGAAGCAAGCGAAGAGTTTCAAATTAAACTGCTTAGCAACAAATATTACAAAGTATCTACCAAGGACCCAAATGATTATAGGAAAATTACGAAAGCACTGAAAAACAAAAATATTTCATGGTACACTTATGAAGATAAGCATTCACGACCAATTAAGGTCATAGCCAAAAATTTACACCACTCATGTAACCCCAAGGATATAATTTTCGACTTGAATAAACAGGGATTAAAAATAACCAACGCGATAAACAAATTAAAATGGAAAATTAAGCAACCGATTGATATGTTCCTTCTTACATTGGAAACTTCGGAAGACATAAATAAAATTTATAATATAAAAACCATAATGCATTCAGTAGTCAATATTGAACCAGTTAGACAACCAACTTTTATACCTCAATGTAAGTCCTGTCAATCCATCGGACATACCCATAACTACTGCGGAATGCAACCTAGATGCGTTAAGTGCGCAGGCAAGCACCAAACTTCTCTCTGCACAAAACCGGAGTAACATCAACCGAAATGTTGCAATTGTGGAAAAGCCCATCCGGCTAGTTACAGAGGTTGCATTGTAGCAAAAGAGCTACAAAAGCTACGTGACAATCAAACTAACAAACATAAAGGTATTACCGGAACTTTACACCCAAACAAAGAAGTAGCTGAAGCCGATAATAAAGATGGGCTACCTGAAACAGAAAATAAACAGCAAACTCCGCTATCATCAGATACGGTACCAAAGGTGCTTACATTTGCAGAAACATTGAAGGCTAACAAAATTGAGGAAGATAACATTTTGAAACTGATCCTAGAGAAACTAACAAACCAACATGAATTCAATTTGGTACTCGAAAAAAGACTGCAAAACGTCGAAAAATATCTGCAAAATAAGTCATAATGCCAAACTTCCTGAAAGTAATGTTCTGGAACGCAAACGGGCTTTTAAAGCATCAAAAAGAGCTGGAATTTATTTTAGATTCTCAAAAAGTGGATGTATGTTTGATTGCAGAGACACACTTCACAAAGGAGTCATCAATAAAAACTAAAAATTACAATGTTTATCACACTATCCACCCTAGTAACCGTGCAAGAGGAGGGAGTGCAATTATCATCAAAAGAAACTTGAAACATCACGAAGACCAAAAAACATTCACGGAAGAATTCCAGGTAACAACTGTTACGATATACGCCAAAACTGAAATATCAATTTCCGCGGTATATAGCCCTCCACGACATACAATCAAATGCGCCCAATATATTGAACTGATAAACAGCCACAAGAATAGATTTATAATGGGTGGCGACTTCAATGCCAAGCATACTCACTGGAGATCGCGACTCACAACAACCAAAGGAAGAGAATTTTACGATGCACTTAAGAAGACAGGATGCATTGCTATATCGACGAGCAGCCCAACGTACTGGCCAACAGATCCACATAAAACACCGGACTTAATTGATTTTTTCATCGCTAAAAAAGTATCCACCGCTTATGTAAACATTGAGAATGGCATGGATATGTCATCAGATCACTCTCCTATTTATCTAACACTGCACGAAAATGTAACGACAATACAACATCCATTTAAACTGACTAACCACCTTACAGATTGGGATTACTTTAAACACATTTTGGAAGGCCCAGATGACCACCTGCCGATAATCAACACAAAGGATCAACTCGACGACGAAGTAATTCGATTGACAAATAACATCCAACACGCAGCTTGGCAGAGTACACCAACTATAAGGAAAACCATTTCAGGTCACAAGTATACCAAAGAAATAAAGGAAATGGTATTGAAGAAACGGAAAATACGAAGAAGATGGCATCAAAAAAGATCACCTCTTGACAAAGCTCAGCTAAATAAAATAACCAAAAAACTTAGCGACGAAATTGAAGCGTACAAAAACAGTTCAAAATATTGCGTCGTTCGCCCTCCCTATCGGAAAAAAGTTGAAGCGCACCTATTGAATAATCCGATATTTATTTATTTGGATAATTATTAATCATGAACTAAAGGTAAACTTGAAATATCATTATCAACTTTTTTATTTATAGTCTTCTTTTGACGAGAATTGTCGAGAATTGTCTTAGTTTTTTTTTTTGCCAATAATTTCAATACCAAGTATTTAATTTAAGTCCATTATTAAGAGAATCACGTGAAATACGATTTTCTTCGCAAAATTTTACTTTAGTTTATTTTAAAGTACTAGCTTGTTCTAAATAATTAATAGCTAAATTTCTTTCTCTAATTTGTTTAATTTCATTAGCATTTTTTGGAATATGAATGTTTTTTGAATTTCTAAAACTTTTTGTTTTCCCTTGTAGTGATACAAGTGGTGAAACAGTTTTAGTAGAAGGGTTTGGCTGATTGTATAAATTAGTTATATTCTTATACATTATATTAATTTTTAATTTATTTATGAAAATTTTTTTTATTCTTATTATTAGTGTTTAAATATAAAAATATATTAAAAATTTTTTGCATAAATAAATTTTTAAAATAATTATATTTTTATTAGTGTTTCAATATAAAAAATATTAAAATTTTTTTGCATTAATTAATTTTTAAAATAATTATATTTTTATTATTTTTTTCAATACAAAAAAAAATTAAAAATTTTTTTCAAAAATAAATTTTTAAAATATTTTTATTTTTATTAGTGTTTCAATATAAAAAAAATATTAAAACTTTTTTGCATAAATAAATTTTTAAAATAATTATATTTTTATTAGTGTTTCATATAAAAAAATTAAAAATTTTTTGCATAAATAAATTTTTATAATATTTTTATTACTGTTTCAATATTGAAAAGTATTAAAAATTTTTTGCATAAATAAATTTTTAAAATAATTATATGTTTATTAGTGTTTCAATGTAAAAAAATACTAAAAATTTTTTGCATAAATAAATTTTTAAAATAATTATATATTTATTAGCGTTTCAATATAAAAAAATACTAACATTTTTTTGCATAAAGAGTATGTGTAGTGTCAGTGCGCGCCAAGATTACATTAACAATGTGCTATAGCTTAAATCACTAGATTGTGTTGCACGTCAAAATTAAATTGTGCTTATCTTGCAATTTGTGACTCATATTTACTCTGTCAATGGCATAAAGTTTATTCTATTTATAATGTGTGAGTAGTGTTGATAAGATCAACTGTTTCCGGAAAAAATATACTACCCAACTATAATTACATTATTTCTATATGTGCGGTTTAGATGAGTTGGTTAAGCGGTTATCAATTTTTTATAGTATTTATTTTTAATTATATTTCTAAGCTAAATATTTGAGTTAACGTACAGTGATATTCCAGGGGGACGCTAGCGTCCCCCCTGAATATACGCGTTAAGAATATTCAAAATTTCAACCATAGTTAATTTAATATTTTGATATTTTTGACTAAGTTATGAGCATTTAAAAAAAAATTTCTTATATAATTAAAAAATATCGATTTTGAGCCGAAAAACAAAATTGCCGGTAACTCTTGAAAAAAATTTTTTTCGGGCGAGCAAAAAAATACGTGTCTCATTATTTTGACCAGAGAGCAACATATATATTTGAGCTAGTTGAGAATAGCCCGGTTGAATTGAAATGGAAAGCATCAGTATTAAATTACTCTACCATCCAAATAACATTATAGTAGTGTCGTTATCTAAAAATAATAATTTAAATTTAATAATATATTATAATGATGATTTTAATTTTAAAAATACTAATAAAATAAATTTAATTTTTAATGGTAAAGACGCTATGCAAAAATGTATTAACTCTAAACTAACTATACCAAATATTTTGCTACATAAATGTAATTCCAATATATTTATGAGTTATTTACTATATGATAAATATAAAGAAGAATTTGTAAATAAATTAATTGATATAAATAAAATTAATATTAATAATAGTTAATTTGATGAAAAAAGATGGAAAATAATTAAATATGATTATCTTAAATATAATGTTGGTCAATTTGCCAATATTAACGACATTATAAATATTATAAAATATAATTATAATAACATGTGCTGAAAATTTAACAGCATTATTAAGATTAAATATTAAGCAAAATTCCAATAATATAAACAACGAAAATAAACTCACTTTTTTATTTTATTAAATATAAATCTGTTTATATAAATGAAAATGTTAAAAATTTAATGCTAAATATATATACTTAAGATAGACTTGAATATCATGAAAAGAAAAATAAATTAATGGTTGAAGAAAAAAATAAATTAATGATTGAAGAAATAACAAAAATTGAGTTCAAAAATTGATTATTAAAACTAAATATTTTGCAGAATAATAAATAATAGTAAATATGAAGAAGCTTTAAAGTTGTTAGAAAAAACTGATTTGCATGATAAAAACTAATATTAGAAAAAAAAAAATAAAAAAAATTATTAGAAATCTAGCTCAAAAGAAAAACTCAAACATTTCTTTTATACTGCAAACAAAAATTCAAACATTTTTTTATATCTACCATCATTAGTTTCTTGTTCTTTATCTATTAATAAAAAACTAAACGGTTCTTTCCAACATTGAATACACATGCTTTTTAAAATATCATAATCAATATCATTACAATGGTCATTAAAAATATGCTTTAGATTAGTCTTATCTTGTATAAATAAAATTATATAGTTAGCATTATCTCTTATTAGTTGTTTAGGAATTTTTGAATATGTTTGACATAAATAAAAACAAGAAATGTTATTATGTCTACCATAAGCAAAATAATTGGCAATATTATATTACTGTTCTGTAGAGATATCATCAAATATTATTGCAGAATATGGTTTAACATTTTGAGGTGTTGGTAGAGATTGAATTGATAAACATTTTATGTCTTTAGATTCTAAATCATTTTTAATACACAATTTATTAAATTGGATTATCATATCTTCTAAAAATTTATATTTTTCTTGATAGCAAGTTTTTGAACAAATTATTATATCAGAATAATAAATCTTTGATAATATATTTAGTAATACATTTGTTTTTCCACAATTACTTGGTCCACAAATAATTGCTCTAATAATATTTGGAAATAATTCATTTAATCTTTTTATTGGTTCATGAATATCAAAGTTTTTAATCGTTAATTTAGTTGTATGATCTAATTTGGTAACTTTTAAATGACCTTCCATATATTTGTTTTGCGAAACTTGTAAATTTTAGATAAATTTTTTAATTATTAATATAATTAATTACATATTTATTTCAGTTAACTTTTAGTTAATTAAAATTTTAAAGCATTTAAAAAAGAAGTCAAGCATGCATTACTTGATTTGTTAATGGATTATACGAATAACTATCATCACTAATAATTAAACAATGAACAGTTGTATTTGCTGGAAAATTGTCTGTCCATTTAAATTCAATTTTAATCCAATCCAATAGCAGCCTCTTTAATTACCTCATTTTATTTAGACGTATCAATGCATATTATTGGATACTCTTTTTAAAAATGTATCATAATTAACTATTGGTAAATTATTTATACTAGAACCATAATATGAATTTTTAAAATCTAGAAACATATTATATAATACATCAAATTTGTTTTGATTAAGAGATAGTTGCATATCATAGTTTGGATATCTATTTGTATTCAATTTAACTACAACATTTTCTAAATTACAATGTTCAAATTTACTATAGACTTTATAATTATTCTGATTTCTTAATGTTTGAAATGTAATAAGAAAATATCTAGGTTTAGCACTAGATGATGTTATATTCCAAGTATAAGTCTTTACAGCTGGAATTGCAGTAGTACAATAATATCTCCAATTCCTAAAAAACATTTGAAAATTTGTAATATTTGAAATATTTTTAATAGTTTCATGATCAACTTCATCATCAACTTTAATTTAACATGAGGCATTCTCCATATAACTTGATTAATATTAATAGAAAAAGTATGATCACTTAAACTACTATCAATAATTAAACAATTTGTATCATCATTTGATCTTATTAATTCTAATGTTCGATTAATTCTAAAAATGAAATTTTTGTAATCATCAAAAAACCCAATTAATATACACAAAGGAATGCTAACAGAAAAATAGCCTTTCTTATTACAAACACTACCTTTATTTACAATTTGCCAACCAGCATTATTTAATGATAAATCACTAGAAAATGATGCAATTTTGTCAATTTCAATGAAATATGTAACTTTACTAAAAAGATTTACTATCCCATTATTTACAAAATTTATTTTATCAGGATTAAGTGTATCTAATATTTTACCATCTTTATCTTTGACAATAATTTGACCTCTAATATTAAGTAAACTTTTTGATGGTAATGTTTTAATGTCTTGATTATTATTATATTTATTTCTATCGGGCTTCCATATTCATTTAATAGTGTAGAATTGGATGGTAAATGTTCATAAAAGTCATAAGATTCGATACCTTTTTCTTCTTTCATTTATTTAACTAAAAAATATTTTAAAATTTGCTAATATGTTTCCAAAGGAAACCGTTATTTAAAATAATTGTAGTCTTGCATTTAATTGTCTTATCAAATAATAAAAAAACGTTATTATTAGAATAATAATTAGTATCATACTAATATATTCATTTTGCATTATTTTATCTATTCCATTTGAGATAATTAAATCCATGTTTGATAACTGATTTTGTTTAACATAGTTGTTTTTACAATTACAAACGGATCCATTATGACACATCTGCATCCTCCATTATATTTATTGTTAGCATCAATTTTGAATAAATGTGATATATAATCATTTTGATATGGAATAATATTAACATATGAATTCATTTATTGACAAATATTTTATTTGATTATTTCATTTTACTTACCCTTTTCAATAAATCATTAAGTTTTTGAGTTGTAATTTTTTTATTTACTAGTCCAATCTTCATTTTTTTAGATTCATCAATAGCCAGCATTTTCTTTTTCAATGCTATTTATAAGATTATTATGTTCTGATTCAAGAATATCATAATTTATTTGTAACTCATCCACATCATTACATAATTTGGCAATAATTTCTTCATGACTCATTAAAGTAAATTCTAATATAGCTTTCTCATTTAATAATTCATTTACTAATATTTTATTTGATTCTGAATGTAAATCAATATTATAATCTTTAATATTTTTAACACTTTTCATAATACAAACAGCATATTTATTCCAATGCATGACCATCATTTTTAATTGCATCATTTAAACATTCAACAAAACCTCTTCTATTATTGAATTGAGACTTATGTTGGCTAATAAACTCTTGTGTTTGTTCAACCTCTTTTTCAATCTCATCTTTACTTAAAAGTGTTAGATGATGTCCTCTTAACTTTAGAATAGGAATATGTGCATTGTTGGACACATCAGTATTTGATTTAAATTCTTCAATTGTACCTATGTATATTCGACCTGTATTATAATAAAAAATTTAATTTCTTATTATATTGAAACACGAATAAAAATATAATTATTTTAAAAATTAATTGCATAAATATTTTTATTGCATAACTAAATTTTTAAAATAATTATATTTTTATTAGTGTATCAAATTTAAAAAAATTTAAAAATTTTTTTGCAAAAATAAATTTTTAAAATAATTATATTTTTACTAGTGTTTCAATATAAAAAAATATTAAACATTTTTTGCATAAATAAATTTTTAAAATAATTATATTTTTATTCGTGTTTCAATATAAAAAGAGTTAAAATTTTTTATTACAATATAATAAATGTCGAATATACATAGGTACAATTGAAGAATTTAAATCAAATACTGATGTGTCCAACAATGCACATATTCCTATTCTAAAGTTAAGAGGACATCATCTAACACTTTTAAGTAAAGATGAGATTGAAAAAGAGGTTGAACAAACACAAGAGTTTATTAGCCAACATAAGTCTCAATTCAATAATAGAAGAGGTTTTGTTGAATGTTTAAATGATGCAATTAAAAATGATGGTCATGCATTGGAATAAATATGCTGTTTGTATTATGAAAAGTGTTAAAAATATTAAAGATTATAATATTGATTTACATTCAGAATCAAATAAAATATTAGTAAATGAATTATTAAATGAGAAAGCTATATTAGAATTTACTTTAATGAGTCATGAAGAAATTATTGCCAAATTATGTAATGATGTGGATGAGTAAATGCTGGACTAGCTGAAAAATATAAGAACAATTTAATTAAAAGACAAAAAGCTATTGATGAATCTAAAAAAATGAAGATTGGACTAGTAAATAAAAAAATTACAACTCAAAAACTTAATGATTTATTGAAAAGGGTAAGTAAAATGAAATAATCAAATAAAATATTTGCCAATAAATGAATCCATATGTTAATATTATTCCATATCAAAATGATTATATATCACATTTATTCAAAATTGATGCTAACAATAAATATAATGGAGGATGCAGATGTGTCATAATGGATCCGTTTGTAATTGTAAAAACAACTATGTTAAACAAAATCAGTTATCAAACATGGATTTAATTATCTCAAATGGAATAGATAAAATAATGCAAAATGAATATATTAGTATGATACTAATTATTATTCTATTAATGTGGGAATGGTTGACAACAACTCTGGTTGACAACACTGGCGAACGAGGCACTTGTGTTTCAACTGGCGTAGAAGGCGTTGACAACAACCCTGGTTGACAACAACGGCAAACGAGGCACTTGTTTTTCAACTGGCGTAGAAGGCGGTTCCTCAATCAAATTTATTAATTCCTAAATCAAATTTATAAAAACTCACATTGTAAAATTGAATAAAACGTTCAAACCTATATTTTGGGGGCTCAACCAGGAAAAGAATGGCATGTCTCGGCGATTTAATTAGAAGTAGCCTGCGCAGTGGCAGTAAGGCCAAAATCACGACGCTGCATAGGTATATTTTTGAAAGCGAAGGCGACAGAAGTAACCGCCAACGACTTAGAGCGTTCTGTGGCTTCGCCTATAACGAAGGCAGCGCGGAATTCGAAGTTAAATCTCGATACGTGGATGCGAATTTAAGCGAGCGTGACCTAGTCACCATTTGTAACGTTTTGGGGATCGACTACAATGTGGCTGATGTGAAATTACACATATTTCACAATTTGCAGAAGGGACGCTTACTCGTAGCAAGCGGTGCAGAAAATCACGACGATGACGACGATGACGACGACGGCGTTAGCAGCGAAGACGAGGCAGCCAACGGTTACGACGGCGCAGAACAACGTGCTTGTTCTACATTGCGGAATAGGAGAAACGACGATTGTTTTTTTTCTATCGACGGCAACGAAGGTAGGAAAGAAGCTCACAAAACTGCTGAACGACGGGAAAGAAGGCGTATTTGTGACGAACGAGAAGCAAGTATAAGCGCAAGTGAAGCTAACGAAAATGAAATGCCAATGCAAATGTCGCGGTTTGCAATAAATTTTCGTGATATTGAAGACTCAGTAAGGCCGTTTGATGGTACTGACAAATTGCCAATAGATGTGTGGGTAAATGAATTCGAAAAAACTGCTACCCTCATGCGTTGGGATGAATTTCAAAAATTTGTGTTCGCAAAGAAGTCGCTGAAAGGTTTAGCAAGAATGTTCATTTTAAGTGAAAGGGGAATAACATCGTGGTGTAAACTGAAAAAGGCATTAACAGATGAATTTCAAGCTGTGGTAAATAGCGCTCATTTGCACAAGCAGTTGACAGAAAGAAAGATGAAAAGAGAGGAGAACGTGCAGGAATATTTTTTTTGTATGAAAGAGTTAGCAGCAAGAGGAAACATTGAAGAAAATGCTTTGATTCAATACGTAATTGATGGTATACGCGATATGAGTGTGAGTAAGACAGTTCTATATGGCGCAAAAAATATTCGTGAATTTAAGGAAAAGCTTCGATGTTATGAGGGAATACGCGAAAAAGTGAAAACAGACGATACTAAAGAAATTGGAAAAAAGGGGATGGTGAACAAAACCGAAAGAAATGAACTTAAATGCTACAATTGCGGGGCGAAAGGCCACAAAAGCGTTAATTGTGAGAGTAGAGAAAAGGGGACAAAGTGTTTTCAGTGTAATGAGTATGGCCATATTGCTAAAAATTGCACAAGCAATAAGAGTTTAAACAAAGGCGCTCAGCGAAACACACGACTTATTACAGGAAAACGAAGCATAATGAACAAAGATGTAATAATGAATGATAAAAAATTAATAGCATTATTTGATACGGGGAGTAAGTTTAGCCTCATTACTGAGAGTGAGTATAATGTGTTGAATAAACCTTATTTAAAGGAATGTAATATTTCACTATATGGCTTCGGTGAGTGTGACACTAAAAATGCAGTAAAGCCAGTGGGTGCGTTGAAATATAAAATTGAGATAGACGGCGAAATATATGAACTAGAATTTTTGGTTGTACCTTCGAAATTCCTAGATTGTGAAGTGATAATCGGAGAGAACTTTTGTGCTTACGCTGAAGTGAAGATAGATCGTGAAGGGTTGCATATCAAAAAAGTAGAAAATGACAGTGATGATAATTCAAAGTTTTTTATGATGAAAATTGACATAGCTGCGGACGAAAAAGAAATTGATATCGGTGAAATGGTCCAAATAGGATCAAAACAAAAGGTGCGCGACATGGTAAAAACTTATCAACCAAATAAACAAAAATTTACAAATGTTGAAATGAAAATTATTTTAAAAGATGAGTCGCCAATATTTTCGAGGCCGCGACGTTTACCTATAGCTGAAAAACTCATTGTAGACAGTCAGGTGGAACAGTGGTTAAGTGATGGCATAATAGAAGCCTCGGATTCTGAATTTTGTAGTCCGGTTGTGTTGGTAAAGAAGCGTGATGGTACGCCAAGACTGTGTATCGACTTTCGAAGACTAAATAAAGTGATGATAAAAGATCATTTTCCTTTACCTTTAATTGAAGATCAACTTGACCAATTACAAAATGCTAAAATTTTTTCTACAATTGACTTACGAAACGGGGTTTTCCATGTGTCCATAGCTGAGTCTAGTCGTAAATACACAGCTTTCGTAACACACAACGGTCAGTATCAATTTTTGAAAGTGCCTTTCGGGTTGTCGAATTCTCCGAGTGTTTTCCAGAGGCATATAAATGCAATTTTTAGAGACTTGGTGCGTAGAGGTACCGTGTTACTTTATATGGACGATGTGATTATCCCTGCTCAAAACGAAGAAAGTGCTTTAAAAAATTTAGAAGAAGTAATGCAAGTTTGCAAGGACTATGGACTCGATATAAATTTTAAGAAGTGTCAATTTTTAAAAACAAAAGTAGAATTTTTAGGGCATGTTGTAGAAAAACCGGTTCTAAGCATTTTTAATCAAAAGTTTCAAACTGAAGTTCATACTGATGCCTCTATCGATGGTTATGGAGCTGTGTTACCACAAAAATTGCCTGAAGATGGGCATCTGCATCCTATTTACTATATGAGTAAGAAGACAACCGAGGCTGAAAGAAAGTACACGAGCTATGAGTTGGAAGTTGGAGTTTTGGCAGTTATAGAGGCTCTAAAAAAGTTTCGCGTTTATCTACTAGGTCTGCATTTCAAGTTAGTAACCGACTGCAATGCCTTCACTAAGACGTTAGACAAAAAAGACCTATGCACCAGAGTCGCTAGATGGATATTGTTCCTCCAAGAATACGACTATGAAGTAGAGCATCGAGCTGGCACCCAGATGAGACACGTTGATGCCCTTAGCCGTTACGCAGTTTTTTCTATAAACGACGATTCTTTGGTTAGATTGCGCCGTGCGCAACTTCAAGATGATGAACTCAAAGTTATTTTAGATGTTCTTCGCGAAAAAACCATTTTCAACGACTATTTTACGAAAGGTAGCATTTTGTACAAGCTTGTAGGTGACGACGAATTAATTGTTGTGCCCACCAACATGCAAAGGGAAGTTATCAGAAAAGCACATGATAATGGTCATTTTGCAGTGAAGAAAACTATGGAGCTGATAATAAAAGATTACTATATACCAAAAGTCGAAGAAAAGATACAACGTCACATTGCCAACTGCATACCTTGCATTATTTCAAACAGAAAACTAGGTAAACAGGAAGGTGAGCTACATATATTACAGAAAGGTGAAATACCACTCCAAACGTACCACGTCGACTTCCTTGGCCCATTGGAATCGACAAGCAAGCTTTACAAACATATATTTGCAGTGATTGATGGATTTACAAAATTTTGTTGGCTGTATCCAACTAAAACGACATCAGCGAAAGAGGTAATTAAAAGGTTACACATCCAGAACGCGATATTTGGTAACCCAGTCCATATAATCTCTGATCGGGGCGCAGCTTTTACATCTGATGACTTTCAAAACTACTGCGAAGCTGAAGGTATAAAACATCACACAATAACCACAGGGTTACCTCGTGCGAATGGACAGATCGAACGGTTAAATGCGGTAATTAGCTCCGTATTGGCAAAATTGAGTGCAAACGACCCATCCAAATGGTACAAGCACGCCGAAAAAGTACAACAAGCTATAAACTCAACATACACAAGGAGTACAAAAACGACGCCTTTTGAATTGATGATAGGGGTAAAAATGCGAAAGAAAGAAGACATACAATTAAAGCAACTCATCGAAGATGAAATGATTTTTCATTTTCAAGACGAGAGAAACGAGCTAAGACAGAATGCGAAAAGGGAGATCCTGAAACTGCAAGCAGAAAACAGAAAATCGTATAACCGTAAACGAAAACCAGCATCGTTATATAACCGCGGGGACCTGGTGGCCATAAAAAGAACTCAGTTCGGGGTAGGTCTTAAGCTGAAACCAAAATATCTCGGACCATACGAAGTAAGAAGCATCAAATCAAATGGCACGTACGATGTATTAAAAATCGGCTTGGGTGACGGGCCAAAAACGACAACTAGATGCGCTGAATATATGAAGCCGTGGTCAATATCTTCAGATGATGATAGCATCGCATTCGGGCCGAACGCGCAGCAGGATGGCCGAGTTGTGGGAATGGTTGACAACAACTCTGGTTGACAACACTGGCGAACGAGGCACTTGTGTTTCAACTGGCGTAGAAGGCGTTGACAACAACCCTGGTTGACAACAACGGCAAACGAGGCACTTGTTTTTCAACTGGCGTAGAAGGCGGTTCCTCAATCAAATTTATTAATTCCTAAATCAAATTTATAAAAACTCACATTGTAAAATTGAATAAAACGTTCAAACCTATATTAATAATGTTTTTTTATTATTTGATAAGACAATTAAATGCAAGACTACAATTATTTTAAATAACGGTTTCCTTTGGAAACATATTCGCAAATTTTAAAATATTTTTTAGTTAAATAAATGAAAGAAGAAAAAGGTATCGAATCTTATGACTTTTATGAACATTTACCATCCAATTCTACACTATTAAATGAATATGGAAGCCCGATAGAAATAAATATAATAATAATCAAGACATTAAAACATTACCATCAAAAAGTTTACTTAATATTAGAGGTCAAATTATTGTCAAAGATAAAGATGGTAAAATATTATATTAGATACACTTAATCCTGATAAAATAAATTTTGTAAATAATGGGATAGTAAATCTTTTTAGTAAAGTTACATATTTTATTGAAATTGACAAAATTGCATCATTTTCTAGTGATTTATCATTAAATAATGCAAGGTTGGCAAATTTTAAATAAAGGTAGTGTTTGTAATAAGAAAGGCTATTTTTCTGTTAGCATTCCTTTGTGTATATTAATTGGGTTTTTTGATGATTACATTTTTAGAATTAATCGAACATTAGAATTAATAAGATCAAATGATGATACAAATTGTTTAATTATTGTTAGTAGTTTAAGTGATCATACTTTTTCTATTAATATTAATCAAGTTATATGGAGAATGCCTCATGTTAAATTAAAGTTGATGATGAAGTTGATCATGAAACTATTAAAAATATTTCAAATATTACAAATTTTCAAATGTTTTTTAGGAATTGGAGATATTATTGTACTACTGCAATTCCAGCTGTAAAGACTTATACTTGGAATATAACATCATCTAGTGCTAAACCTAGATATTTTCTTATTACATTTCAAACATTAAGAAATCAGAATAATTATAAAGACTATAGTAAATTTGAACATTGTAATTTAGAAAATGTTGTAGTTAAATTGAATACAAATAGATATCCAAACTATGATATGCAACTATCTCTTAATCAAAACAAATTTGATGTATTATATAATATGTTTCTAGATTTTAAAAATTCATATTATGGTTCTAGTATAAATAATTTACCAATAGTTAATTATGATACATTTTTAAAAAGAGTATCCAATAATATGCATTGATACGTCTAAATAAAATGAGGTAATTAAAGAGGCTGCTATTGGATTGGATTAAAATTGAATTTAAATGGACAGACAATTTTCCAGCAAATACAACTGTTCATTGTTTAATTATTAGTGATGATAGTTATTCGTATAATCCATTAACAAATCAAGTAATGCATGCTTGACTTCTTTTTTAAATGCTTTAAAATTTTAATTAACTAAAAGTTAACTGAAATAAATATGTAATTAATTATATTAATAATTAAAAAATTTATCTAAAATTTACAAGTTTCGCAAAACAAATATATGGAAGGTCATTTAAAAGTTACCAAATTAGATCATACAACTAAATTAACGATTAAAAACTTTGATATTCATGAACCAATAAAAAGATTAAATGAATTATTTCCAAATATTATTAGAGCAATTATTTGTGGACCAAGTAATTGTGGAAAAACAAATGTATTACTAAATATATTATCAAAGATTTATTATTCTGATATAATAATTTGTTCAAAAACTTGCTATCAAGAAAAATATAAATTTTTAGAAGATATGATAATCCAATTTAATAAATTGTGTATTAAAAATGATTTAGAATCTAAAGACATAAAATGTTTATCAATTCAATCTCTACCAACACCTCAAAATGTTAAACCATATTCTGCAATAATATTTGATGATATCTCTACAGAACAGTAATATAATATTGCCAATTATTTTGCTTATGGTAGACATAATAACATTTCTTGTTTTTATTTATGTCAAACATATTCAAAAATTCCTAAACAACTAATAAGAGATAATGCTAACTATATAATTTTATTTATACAAGATAAGACTAATCTAAAGCATATTTTTAATGACCATTGTAATGATATTGATTATGATATTTTAAAAAGCATGTGTATTCAATGTTGGAAAGAACCGTTTAGTTTTTTATTAATAGATAAAGAACAAGAAACTAATGATGGTAGATATAAAAAAATGTTTGAATTTTTGTTTGCAGTATAAAAGAAATGTTTGAGTTTTTCTTTTGAGCTAGATTTCTAATAATTTTTTTTATTTTTTTTTTTCTAATATTAGTTTTTATCATGCAAATCAGTTTTTTCTAACAACTTTAAAGCTTCTTCATATTTACTATTATTTATTATTCTGCAAAATATTTAGTTTTAATAATCAATTTTTGAACTCAATTTTTGTTATTTCTTCAATCATTAATTTATTTTTTTCTTCAACCATTAATTTATTTTTCTTTTCATGATATTCAAGTCTATCTTAAGTATATATATTTAGCATTAAATTTTTAACATTTTCATTTATATAAACAGATTTATATTTAATAAAATAAAAAAGTGAGTTTATTTTCGTTGTTTATATTATTGGAATTTTGCTTAATATTTAATCTTAATAATGCTGTTAAATTTTCAGCACATGTATAATTATATTTTATAATATTTATAATGTCGTTAATATTGGCAAATTGACCAACATTATATTTAAGATAATCATATTTAATTATTTTCCATCTTTTTTCATCAAATTAACTATTATTAATATTAATTTTTCGGCCGCCGTAGCCGAATGGATTGGTGCGTGATTACCATTCGAAATTCACAGAGAGGTCGTTGGTTCGAATCTCGGTGAAGGCAAAATTAATAAAAACATTTTTCTAATAGCGGTCGGCCCTCGGCAGGCAATGGCAAAACCTCCGAGTGTATTTCTGCCATGAAAAAGCTCCTCATAAAAATATCTGCCGTTCGGAGTCGGCTTGAAACTGTAGGTCCCTCCATTTGTGGAACAACATCAAGACGCACAACACAAATAGGAGGAGGAGCTCGGCCAAACCCCTAACAGAAGTGTACACGCCAATTATTTATTTTTTTTTTTAATATTAATTTTATTTATATCAATTAATTTATTTACAAATTCTTCTTTATATTTATAACTAGCAACCTGCCCAGCTTCGCACGGGTATAAAATATATACCCTATGTCACTCACTGAAAAAATGATTAAAATCGATCCAGTAGTTTTGGCTTATTCATTATTGCCCGTGGCCCGCACGCGTTAAATTTGGAGTAAAACAATTCCCCTTTCTTTATAGCATGAAGATTTCCTGCTATCTTTGGGATATCTAAATTCATACCCTACATTTTTGCATATTAACTTTTTGCATTTTTACATATGTAGTTATTTTATTTTTACAACAATTACTATATTACAGAATGTCTTTATATACAACGTTCATAGCCTTCTTGTCATTAGACAATACAAACATGTTTTCTCTAGAGGTTACTCTTGAAAGAGCGACATACAGTTGGCCATGTGAAAAACAGTCAACACTCAAATCTAAGCCTGCAACGTTGAAGGTTTGACCCTGAGATTTATTAATGATCATTGCAAAAGATGTCTTTACCAGAAATTGTAAGCGTTTAAATTGGAATGGTAGATCCGATGGTATGAGAGGGATACGGGGAATCAATACATCTTCTCCGGTACCACATCCTGTGAGTATTGTGCACTCTATTATGAAAGTTTTCAGTGATTTTACCATCAAACGCGTGACATTGCAAAGTTTAGGTGGACTTAGGTTTCTTAATAAAATAACAGGACAACCTATTTTCAGCTCCATTTTGTGAGGAGGGAGTCCAGACGGTTTCAAAGAATTTAGAAATTCTGTAGGAAATTGAACAGCTTCTTCCAAATCGAGAACAGTATCGACCGAGTAGTATATTTTCGTCGGCGCATCAATCTTTGAAATAATCAAGTTATTTACTTTATCTACTTGTTCGTTAGTTGGTGACAGAATAGCTCTTTCTTTAAACCAAGATATTGTCTTATAACTTATGTTATCAATGTCTGGATAGACATTGTTGACTAACTCTTGGATGTTGTCTATCAAAACACAAAGGTTTTCTAGGTTAATCCTTCCCTCACTTTGTGTTAATTCTCCATTGCCAACTTTTAGCAGGATCTCTGGAAATAGCCTGTTCTCACGTGAAGATGACGAAACCCTCATATTAGTTTTAAGATCTAATTTATTGACATGCGACCAAAGGTGGGATCTTTTTAGCGAAGCATTTATTTCGTCAGCACGTGTTCCTCGAGTCACAACTGGTAGGATTTGACGGAAATCTCCTGAGAACAGAATTGTACATCCACCCATAGGTGCATTTTTGTTGCGCAAATCGCGCATTGTCCTATCCAGTGCTTCCACAGACGTCTTGTTTGACATGGTAGCTTCGTCCCAGACTATTAATGAGCAGTCACGCATCAATTTTCCTGTATTGCTCTGTCTAGAAACACTACAGACGCTGTTATCATCATCGGTGGCGATTTTCAGCGGGTGCTTCATTGTAGAGTGTGTGGTTCGGCCTCTTTCCAAAAGAGTAGCGGCAATGCCGGATGACGCAACAGCTAACGCAATTTTTCCGTTGGATCTCAATTACTAATTACTGTTGTAATATCTTGAAAAATATTGTTTTTAATTATATGCTGTAAAGAGCCATATACATAGATCTATATGAAAACAAGAATGTATTTAATATAAGGTATTTAATTGGATAAGGATTAATGTTGTACCCATTTGTTGAAATCGCTTCGAAAATAAGCTATTAGTTGTCGTAAAAAGTAAATGACAAAAAATGTTATTGTAAGGAATTGATAGCAAACTAAACGCGCTCCGAATCAATAAAAACTATTCAAAAACTGTATTTTAATTATGTGCGATTTACTAATATAGAACCTGAAAATAGCGTTTTATTTCGCTGGAAAATTGTATGTACATATAATTACATGGAATTCAGTACATACATAGATACATATGTACATATGTCCGAAATGAAATAATGCGAGCGATTCGTAAATACCTACATACATACGTCACCATACGATGTAATTCAACATTAATGAGGTGTGGTGAGATTATCGCTTAACGCCTGTTGCTTCATTCGGTTGACAGCGAACACACACACAAACAGCTTTTTTTGGAAAAAGAGCTGCTTTTGTTTAAACAATTTTGGTTAAATAACAAATAAATCAATTTTTTTTTTTGATGCAGAACGAAAGTAAATATTTCAAAGTTAAACTTCAACAAAGTTTCATTTTAATTGGTTGATTCGTTTATGATTTATGGCCGTGAAAACAAAAAAATTATGTTTTTTGCCACATTTTGACCGATTGCCACGCCCCCTTTATATATTTCTTCACATTATATAGATATAAACCTTCCTCTTCAATCACTCTATCTTTTAAAAAAAACCGCATCAAAATCCGTTGCGTAGTTTTAAAGATTTAAGCGTATAAGGGGACATAGGGACAGAAAAAGCGACTTTGTTTTATAATATTTAGTGATATAGTAAATAACTTATAAATATATTGGAATTACATTTATGTAGCAAAATATTTGGTATAGTTAGCTTAGAGTTAATACATTTTTGCATAGCGTCTTTACCATTAAAAATTAAATTTATTTTATTAATATTTTTAAAATTAAAATCATCATTATAATATATTATAAAATTTAAATTATTATTTTTAGATAACGACACTACTATAATGTTATTTGGATGGTAGAGTAATTTAATACTGATGCTTTCCATTTCAATTCAACCGGGCTATTCTCAACTATCTCAAATATGTTGCTCTCTGGTCAAAATAATGAGACACGTATTTTTTTGTTCGCCCGAAACATTTTTTTTTTCAAGAGTTATCGGCAATTTCGTTTTTCGGCCCAAAATCGATCGAGCAATGGAAAAGTAAGTTTAGTGTCAGTGCGCGCCAAGATTACATTAACCATGTGCTATAGCTTTAATCACTAGATTGTGTTGCACGTCAAAATTAAATTGTGTTTACCTTGCAGTTTGTGACTCATATTTACTCTGTCAATGGCATAAAGCTTATTCTATTTATAGTTTGTGAGTAGTGTTGATAAGATTAACTGTTTCCGGAAAAAATATACTACCCAACTATAATTACATTATTTCTATATGTGCGGTTTAGATGAGTTGGTTAAGCGGTTATAAATTTTTTATAATTTTTATTTTTTATTATATTTCTAAGTTAAATATTTGAGTTAACGTACAGTGATATTCCAGGGGGACGCTAGCGTCCCCCTTGAATATACGCGTTAAGAATATTCAAAATTTCAACCATAGTTAACTTAATATTTTTAATATTTTGATTATTCCAAGTTTAATACTTTTTATAATTTTTATTTTAAATTATATTTCTAAGTTAAATATTTGAGTAAACGTGCATTTTCCCCCCGCTACACGTACACGCCAGCGATAGTTTAGATTTTAAAAATTAAATTCATTTTTTTGAGTTGGGTCAATTAATGACAAAAAATGTTAAAATTTTGAGTTAAGTATTTAAAAAATCAAGTGAAATTAAAAATGTTAAAATTTTAAGTTAGTGAAGTTAAAAAAAAATCAACTAAAATGACAGAGAATATTAAAATTTTGTCATTACTCTGTAACCTGGGAAATTCATACTACTCAAGTGTCACACCTTTCAGTGTTGGAAGGCTTCCAATTTCCGTTTTCTCGTAAACAAGACTATGGTTGTTTTGTTCGGATTAACGAAAAGACCTTGTCTCATGCACCAGTCATCGATTTTGAATCCTCTGCACTTTCGTGCAAAGCCTCCTTAAGGATTTATCAGATGTTAGCGCACAGACATCGTCCGCATATGCTTGGACGTGAAAATCGAGTTCCTGCATCTCCGCTAGTAGAGAGTCTACGACCAAGCACGATAACAGCGGAGAAAGAACAGCCCCTTGGAGACATCCTTGCTTTGCCCTGACGGTGATTGGTTCGTCACTGTTCTCACCAGCGGTTAACAGCCTCTCAGAGAGCATGGAATATATCCACTTTACAATGGTTTGATTAACTCCGTGTCGTTCGGCTGAAGAACATATTGAGTCGAAAGTGGCATTATCAAAAGCCCCCTCAATGTCCACAAACACGCCCATTGTGCACTCGTCAGCTTCCAGTTTTCAAAGGAAGAAGAGGAAAAGCTTATCGATTCTTTTGTTACTATCCGACTAGCAATATACCAGCTGTACTTAGAGGTTCCACCGTTGCTACCGTTATTGTTCATGCCACTTCCTACTTCAGAGAGTGTCCTACTACCCGGAAAATGGGTTTCGAGTAGAGCATTAAACGTTTCCGATTTGGAAATAGTGTTTGAACCATCAGGTGTTCGAATGGAATCCAGCCTTACTGAGCGGTCTAGATGAAGGACCTTCTAAAGTCTCGCTGTTTCCCTCATTTCTTCGACACTGCTGCAGAAATTTCAATAGGATTCAAGTTTGGCTTTCTGTACTTTTTTTATATTCTCTCTGTGTAAGTCGAGGATTATCCCAGTCCTCTTTTGTTTGGATCTTTAAGGCCCTATTAAGAAGTTTTCTGGACCGTACACGAAGCTCTGACAGTTCAGGGTTCCATCAAGGAACCGCTTTGCTTGTCTACTCTGCCTGAGTGGGCACAGTTCCTCAAAGCAATTGATTAATGTATCATGCCATCTAAAATCACAGAAGCATCTTCAATCATTTCTATTGATTAGAGTTTTTTCAGGTTTCGTCATCGCTCTGCTATAAGCTCACCATACCTGTCTCAGTCCACATTTCGAGGATTCCTAGCGGAAGGTATTGATATTGTATCAATTCTCAGTCGGAATTCGATAAGAAAATGATCAGAAAGAGAGTCCTCTTCACAGACTCGCCTTCAGTTGATTTGATTTCCAACTGACCTATTGGTAAGTGTTAAATCAATTACCTCTTGTCTCCTTTTGGTCACAAAAGTTGGTTAGTTACCAGTATTTTAATGACCAAATCAGATGGCAGGATAAAATCAAGTAACTTTAGACCTCTGGGGTTGCATTTGCTGTTTCTCCATACAATGTTCTGTGAATTTGCTTCACAGCCCACTATTAGTCCCAGATTATTGGACTCTGCATACTTGACTACTTCTCATAGCTCCCTCGAAGGTGGTGGCTGTAAAGAGTCGTAGGGTAGGTAGGCCGAAACTATGATAGCTTCGACACTGATCCCACTTTTCCTGTGCTTTATTTTTGCAACAACGATATCTCCGGAGCAGAGCTCTTTTAACATCGTGTGTTCTATCAACCTCGGCATGATAATACATGCTCGCTGTCTCACTCAGACACTCGCTGTCAGATAGCTGTCAAAATAGTCTTGTTGCCCTTTGGACAGTAGACCGTCTTGTTTGTCGGTATGTATCTCTACCGCCATTGCCTTTGCTGCCATTATCGTGAATGATTCACCAGATGTTGAAGGAAGAGTGTCATTCGACATTTGAGGTCCCTTAGCCTCTGCCTTGTCGGGTAAAGGTTTGTTTGCCTTGGATTGAGTCGAGGATGCAGGCATTTCCGACTTGCGCGTCCCGGCTTTCCTCTTCTTTGCCTTTCTCCTCTTCCCGGTCGTTGGCACAGACCCCGTTTTGTTTCCGGAAGAGTGCAATGTTACAGAGGAGTCCTCTGTTCTGCCACGCTTTCCCGTTTCAATTACAGGTGTCGAATTTTACGGAGCTTGAGTACTTACCTTAGCTAATGCTTTGGCTTTCTTCGCCTTCTGTCCTCTTTGTTTAATCTGCCTTGCGGATAGACCTGCACCTGCGTTCGAATCTTCAATAGCTTCAGTCTTTTTACCGGTACTTACCTGATTCGCACCAGGTTTGACCTTTGTGAAAGACTTACTAGGTACCAGAGATCCATCTGAGTCTACTGAAAGATTGTCTGCCATCTCCACATTCTACACAACTTGTTCAGTTGCTTCGGATCGTTTTGACGACGGTGTATCGCTCACACTCCTTCGGATCTCCATTGGCATAGCCAATGTGCCATGTTTCACCACAAGTAGTCCGCTTCCTCCGGATCCCTGGGTGTCAGTTCCGGTCATAAGGGGGTGCGGAGACCGACATGAATAACTCACGGAAGCTTCAGTGATTTCTTCAATGTTAAATATGTGGCACTTTGGGCTTCATCGCAAGTCGGTTTTTGTCAATTGACGTAAATGAATAATCTTGCATTAATCACCACCGCCAATGAATTATGAGTGCAATCGCTTTACACCTTGAACGCCAGATTGAGACTCAAACTACAGATGCTTTCCATTTCAATTCAACCGGGCTATTCGGGTCATGTTCTTCGATTTCGATGTAACTCAAATATGTTGCTCTCTGGTCAAAATAATGAGACACGTATTTTTTTGTTCGCCCGAAAAATTTTTTTTTCAAGATTTATCGGCAATTTTTTTTTCGGTTCAAAATCGACTTTTTTTTTTTATATAATATAAGAAATTTTTTTTTTAAATGCTCATAACTTAGTCAAAACTGAACCGATTTTAATGATTCTGAGTTCAAAATGATTGTCATTATTTACACGAGCGACGTCATGTAGAAAGAATTGCAAAACAGTAGTTGAAAATTTTTGTTTCGCAAAATGCAAGGCCCCATATATTAAATTAATTTATTCATATCCGTCAATTGAGAGCATCTACAGCTTTCGGCTTTTGATGTTCCCCCTCTTGATGGCGTAGTTTTAGTTGAAATTAATATAATAAATCAGCTATAAATATTTACCTACTATCAGAGAACAAAGAACAACGGCTTCGAAATTTTCCCTAGCATCGAAATGTTCGGGAAATGTTCTATAAGCTATTTGCTGCTGGTTTCTGCATCTTAGCGTACATTCCTGCGCGCACTTGACTTACAGCAGCTGTATTACTGCCCGTTTGAATGCGCCTTGGATTCCTAGAGCATTTTTAGCGAAACGTAATATTTTTTTTGGTGTGGCAAGTGCACGCAGCCACATATGTGCAATAGTTCAGGAGGGAGTTTTGACATTAAAAAGAAGTTAAATTTTTCGATTTCAAAAAAAAAAAACACTTTTTATTTATCTTTGACTTCTTTTTTGTACTGATTCATATTTATTCTTTGCATTTAAAGGGAATTAATAAAAAACCTCAAATTCTTTGGGAAAGCAATAACTAATTAATGAACAAAAACAAATAACACACTATTTCGACACTGCCAAGAAACTGTTTTTTTATTAAATACGTAATGTGAATACATAGTTTTTTGATTAATTTAATATTTGGTGTGATAATCGTTAGCTTATATAACATTTTGCATTCGCTTTTTCATGGAATGGATCAGTTTGTTTATGTCGTATACGTTTGGTATATTTTGCCATTTCCCTATTACTGCAGTTTTTAATGCTGCCGCATTCGTTGGATGTATTTTAGCGACTCTTCTTCAAACAAATTTTCAATCACGGTTATGTCGGGACTCTGGGCTGGTGTAGTTATAACTTTACCGCACATGGGCACATTATGCTCCCCCAACGAACTTCTTCACCTCCCACCTCCTGAGAATTTTGTTGATGTGGCCCTTTGTAAGTCCACAGAAAGGTTCAGGACCAATAAGGGGCATGTTTGCCTCTTTTATTGCCAGATGATCTCCTATTTCATTTCTCGCGTGTCCTTCGTGTCCGGGAACCACACCCAGTAATAATGTGTTGAAGTTCCATAGCATATTAAGAAGATTCAGGCAGTCATGTAAAATTTTTGAGGTGATTCTAGTTGATAGAAGGACTTTCAAAGACGCCTGGCTATCTGAAAGTATGTAAATGTGAGTTAATCTCATTTTTTTACGGAAACATTCCCTCACACATATCTAAATGGCATGTATTTCTGCCTTGAAGATAGTTGGGTAGAGACCCATTGGAATCGATTTTTTTAATTTAGGCCCACGGATTTCCACCTCTGTTCTACCATATCCTCATTTCGATCGATCAGTGTACCATATCTGGGATCCGGGTTTGAAGGTGATAGAATTATTTTTCCTGGCCGCACGTTCATTAATGAGAACTTGAAAGTTCCTGACAGGAATGGGTTTCGGAGATAATATTATATAACACATCCACCCTGTAAATAATAGGAGTATGTCCGAAGTCTTTTAAGATCTTTAGATGTCCTCTCATATCTCCCCTTTTGGGCAAGTTTTTATTACTCCTGTTCTACCGACGCAAATGAGACAGTACAATTTGTTGAGATCATTTGCCGCCTTTCGTGGCTTTATTTTGGGCCACCATGCTATGTAAGCATAGGTGACTATAGATTTAACAACTATAGCGAATGTGTAATATGTCATTCTGGGCCTGAGTCCCCATGTTTTTCCAAAAAGCCTTGTGCAGGCATATAATTCCCTTGTGGTTTTTGCAGTAACTTTCCCAAGATGAGTGTTCCAAGAGAGCGTTTTTTTTTTCAAGGTTAATACCAAGGCATTTCGTTTCTATGCAGTGTTGAAGAGTGGATTTATTTAGAACGGGTCTCCTCGTGCCAGCCTACTATGTGTACTACCAGGTCATCAGCATAACTTTGAGTTTGGAATCCTAAACTGTTCAGTTTGTGGAGAAGTTCGTCTATTACTAGTTTCCGCAGATGAGAACACAAGTTGCCCCTTGCAGGCAGCCTATTGCCGCCTTGATAGACTTTATTCTTCCTTCTAATTCTGCACTGATCGTTGTGGATTCCAGTATCGACAATCACCTTATGCTGGGCTTTGGTACATCTTTTTGAGATTGGGTATTGTTGACTGCTTTATAGGATGAAGTATCGAAAGCTCCAGTTATGCCAATAAAAGCGCAAAGTCCAATTAGTTTTGATTCAATAGCGTTTTCAATATTGTGCATTGTAGTCTCAGTAGATTTACCTTATTGGTAGGCAGATTGAGGTTGATGCAATGGTAAAAGAAGTAAGTGGGCTCCCTTATGTGCTGATGCAAGATTTTTCCCAAGGTTTTGAGGAAAAAGGAGCTAAAGCTAATCGGTCTGTATGACGTAGGCAATTGTTCGGGTTTTTTCCTACCTTTGGAATAAATATAACCTTTATCTCAGCCCATTTCGTAGGTAAGTATTCTAGGTTAGTTTTATATAGTCTGGACAAAGTAAAGGCAATATATTGGATTCTCTATTGCAGAAAGAAAGGGAATATCTCGTCAGGTCCAGGAGATTTGTATAGGCTGAATGTAGATATAGACCACTTTACCCGATTTTCGTAGAATAGTTTACTAGCCAGCTTTAGGCCCTCCTTGTAAATAGCAGTGACAAGTTCTACCGATATTGAGAACTCATCGTGTAGCTATCGTCTGGCTTTTTCAGGGTGCATATGCTGTTTGAGTGATCTTTTAATAAGGCTTTCTGGAGACGAATAGCATTCGGAAGATTTGAATTATTTTCACATTGATCCCTCCTACAAGCTCTTTTAGATTTCTTCAATTCCTAGTTGAAATTGAGGGTAGTTTTTATACCAAAGGCTGGCAGGAGCTCGCATACGAAGCCTAAAGACTTCAGACCTATTAGCTTTTCCTCATTTCTGTTAAAGACGTTAGAGCTATTAATAGACCCCTTGCAGAAATTTTCGCCGTTGCAAGATTTTTCACGTGGGCTTTAGTAGGACATTATATAGTGCCAATGCGCCACGCGTTAGAACGTTGTCTGACCTTAATTATCTCTCCTGCCTTTTGGATTTAGACCTTTCTAGTGCCAAACATGTATTTGCAATTTCAAAAAACGATACTCTTTTGTTATCGAAAGAGATAGCCAATTACTTTTCATTAACTTTTTATAACTTTGCTGCCGATTTCACTACTAACGAATCAGCATTTCTCAATACGTCAGGGTATAGTCCATGTGCAATCTCACCTTTTGCCAAAATTATTGAAAAACAAATAGCAATAATTGAATTCGATGAGGTCATTCAATTCGCCAAAGGAAAACCCCCATCGATGGACCGCATCGAATACTTTCAGAGCCGGAGCGTTTATATACATTCGGACGACATGACCCAGACAGCGTAGCCGCTGGATCTCTATTCGCTGCGCTATGTCTATGTCGTCGGAAAGCTCATACAGCTCATCGTTCCATTGCCAACGAGCAAAGGTCCAAAAATCTTGCGCAGAATCTTTCTTTCAAACACTCCAAGCGTCCCTTCGTCGGAGGTTGTCATTGTCCACGCTTCTGCGCCATACGTTAGGACGGACATGATGAGAGTCTTGTAGAGTGTTAGTTTTGTTCGTCGAGAGAGAACTTTACTACTCAATTGCCTACTTATTCCAAAGTAGCACTTGTTGGCAAGAGAGATTCTACGTTGGTTCCTAAGTATACAAAGTCTAGTAAGTATACAAAGTCTTTTGCAAACTCGAAATCAGAGCTGTCAACAGTGACGTGGGTGCCGATAAGTAAGTGCGCTGACTGTTTCTTTGATGACAGGAGATACTTCGATTTGTCCTCGTTCAGCACCAGACCCATTCGCTTTGCTTCTTTATCCAGTTTGGAAAAGGCAGAACTAACCGAGCGGTTGTTAAGGCCGATGATGTCAATATCATCGGCATACGCCAACAATTTTACGCTCTTATAAAATATTGTTTCTGAGCGATTAAGTTCCGCGACTCCTACGAGCAGGTTAAAGAAGTGACAAGAAAGCGAGTCACCCTGTCTGAAACCCCGTTTTGTATCAAACGGCTCGGAGAGGTCCTCCTCAATTCTGTTGGCGCTGCTGGTGTTGAGCGGGGATACCAAATTCAGACATTGCGGCATACAGGGGGCCCCTTTTCGTACAGTCGTATGAAGCTTTGAAGTCGACGAAAAGATGGTATGTGTTAATTTTCCTTTCATGGCTCTTTTTCAAGATTTGGTGTATTGTGAATATTTGTCTCTCTCCCATAAAAAATCCGACACCGAATTTTCGCACCTTTGCATGGCAGCTTTAGTAGACGTCGCAAGGTTCTATGGTTTTCTTGCCTTGCCCTGCCCATCGCATCTCTTGAATGACAGTGATGTTAGCCTTTACTCTCACGAGGACATCAGCCAGCCGGGCAGAGCCACCTTCCCCATTAAGGGCCCGAATATTCCCGGTTCATGCCCTCAAATTGTATTCCTTAGTTCGTTTGGTGGGGTCGTCATCAATGTAGGAAGTTCTCATCCGAGCCTTTGTTTGTGTTTTCATTGGAGGGGATTTTTCAGTGGCGGGTCCCAAACCCAGCGCACAACCAGCTATCCTGGTTGCTTCGCCATTTCACGTTAGCTCACTCCCGAGTAGGTGTTCGGAAGCTACCCAGAGGATACTTGGGCTAGTCCCGGAAGTTGTGAGCTGCTTGAACCATATGCAGAAAAATCGTCCTCAAGTGAATCAAGTGAATGGCGATCAGTAACTTTCCCCACTTGCGTGGACTTCTACATATGGAAGCATCCTCCAAATTTCTACTACCAATTAAAAATATAATTTTCTTCACTGTCCAAACTTTAATTTTCCATACCACAACTATTGTATTAATAATGTTAACTAACTAAAAATTTTAGATATGTATGTTGACAAAACATTTTATACATGTAAAAAAAACTAAACTCTAAATTAAACAATGTAAAATAGCTTACATCTAAGTATAGTAAAATATTATTTATGATTAAGATATTATACAGGGTGGGCCAAATAAGACCTACTAATGTTAAACAAAAATAACTTTTGCAATAATCATTTATTTTGGTTAATTGTTTTTATACAATATTTTATGAATACATTTTATGGAAATTATGTATGAAATATTACATCAGGCAAATGTCCACGATTTTTCTCGATAGAAAGATTGACTCTTTTTAACGCGTTTTCCAATACACCACATAATATTTCTGGTTGAAGGGTCAATATTTCGTCTCGAATATCTTTGTCTTTGTTGGCCCACCCTGTACTATTATATACAACGAAATCTTTAATTTCGTATGTAATTGACTTCGGTCAAACTATTTATTGGACAGCGCACCAAAAGTAAACTGGGTACTGCTAATACTGGACTGTATCATAAGCCCTATACGCAAAAGGGATCAGCCTCTTCTTTAAAGCGACTTTTACCAAACCACCAAAGTATCCAACTTTTACCCACCATTTTTATCAAATAATTTTTGGACTACCACAAACAAACAACCAATACTTTAGTCTATCCCCAGCAAGAAGAGTGGCGGTCAGGTTACCCTTCACGTAACCGCCACGCGTGGCCGTTAAACTGTCACTAACCACGCCCCTTTACAATCACGTTGTTAAAAGCGTTGGGAAAATCGTGCCAAAAATTTTGTGTACGTGTGATTTTTTATCCCTTTCATACATATGGATTCGTTTGCCAGTGCCAGTTTCATATAAACGTAGCGACGAACAAAATAACTTTTAGGCCAGCGCCGGCAGCACAGCGCGATAGCCTAGCGGCTAGCAATGTGGGCTTCCGATCCAAAATCCTTGGTTCGAATCACAAAAAAAAAATTTTTTTATACATTTATCTTATTTTATTTCATGATATGTTTATGAGGAGAATTTTTTCATGGCAGAAATACACTCGTTTTTTGCCATTGCCTGCTGATCAGAAAACATTTTTGGAAATCATAGAAAATTCAAAAACAGTATTTTGTGGTAGTATCAGAAGAGAGAAAAACAATTCAACTGGGACTGATTTTTCCGCACCATTCAGTTTCGCGGCTAAGTCGGTTGTCATAAAATTTTCTGTAAAGTGCTAGTAACGGTTTTATTATTTATTTAACTATTTAATTGTCAATTTAATATTTAATTTTGCTATTACATTATAATGCTATGTTATAACATTATACATTTTTTTTTTTTTTTGTGAATTGTCAATAAAAACGAAGTTGTTCTACGACGTCTACCATTGAAGCTGAACACAGCGAGGTTTTTTCTATTAATGTTTCTTCAATATTAAAATGAAGCCGGAGCCAGGGACTATTTGAAAATTCTTAATCATAGCTACTAAATTTTTATATCGATTCAACGAAGTTCATCTACTACTTTATTTACAATAGTAAACCAGCGTTTATACACTTCGCTGTCTGCTAAGTATTCTACATTGTACCGTATTCACGTGGATCACCTAAACTTACAAAATGTTGCTATCAAAACGGAGTATCTTAGCGCACCGATTGAAGACCAATGAAGAACTTACTTCCACCTTCAGCGTTTCTTAAATCCCTTTGAAGCAAAACCAGCTTTCACAACTTCAAACCAGGTCATGACGACATTTGCAATCTTGCCCGATCATATGCCCCATTGACGTCCCCTGCCTGAGTGATAGAGTATTTTACGACTGCTACGACTCCCACATTACGTTAAAGTGCAAACTACTCGACTTGCAAATGAAACTTGCGCTTCGGACCTGGTACTCACCCTAGTACCTTTGCAGTTAACACCACTCGCAACGGCTCTATTACTTGGAGTGGATTCCATTCCGCGATATGTTTCTGTTGCTTGTTCACAACAACGCCACCCTTACACAGGTACAAAATATTTTAACTTAAAATGTTCATGCACTGGAACTTCCAAGGAAATGGTGGAAATTCTACAAATTCTAACTTCGAACCAGCCTGATCCGCACTGGTGAATCGATACCATAACAAATGTAAACTTGTTAACCAAATCTTCAGAAAATCGTTTAACAAAACGCCTACGGACGTTTACATAGTAGATATACAAAAAATATTAGATGTTACGCGTAATTGCCTGCCACTTTTAAGAACATTGGATGTGGACACTTCTAACTGAGACTTTTTCCTTATGTTTTTATAAACTCGAAAGGAATGTGAGCAATCTTTTAACGAAGAAGGCATTCCTACAGGGAAGTAGAAAAAAATTGTTTCGTCGAATAGGGGATCTCGTCAAAAATATTACACAAACACAGTTCATACAGCAACAAATCGAACCTCATCAGATACCATTTGCCTCTGCTGTAATCGAAATCATCTTCTATACAAGTGTTTCAAGTTCGCTGACATAAAAGAGTCAAGGTCACACCTGCGGTAGTTGTACAACAACATCACATTGCAAAACCGTATAATAGAAAATTCTATTTTTAAGCTCTTGTCGATCAATTTACATTCACACTACAACAAACTGTTTAACATTGAATACCACTTGTTTTTTTTACCAAAAGTTACAACTTACTATATTCCGGCAGCAATAGAAGCAAGTTCTCTGAAAACCTTACACAACGGACTTTCTCGCCGATCCCAACTTCAGTTCTCTAGCTAAAATTGATTTTATTTAATTCTGATTCATACTGAGAATTATCTGGAATTGGTTTTGGAATTATCAAATGGCAAAATCGTTCATTTCTACAAGAAGTATATTTGGGAGGTTAATCTCGGGTCCATTAAAATCTAATATTAATAACTCCAATCTTTCTATCAATTTAGTTACACTGGAGGATGTGCAGCTCCGTTAGATTTGGGAACAGGAAGACTTGATTGAAAATATGCTTAGGAACCTGCTGTTGCGAAATATTTTTCGGAAACTTGTTCACAAGATGGGACCGGACAATATACCGAAATTTGCCCTTTAAACGTTATTTTTCTACAAGTAGAACTCCCATCATTTAGTAACACTTATTTTAACGCACATCGAAGACTTATCCAGCTTGAAAACGATTTAAATTACAAGCGGGTTTCGCAATGATTGCAAGAGTTGGAGTTGCTTACGTGGATGAGTATGTGAGCTTAGGGCATATGAGCGAGATAGGTGAGTATCCGAAACACCTTCCACTAGATTCATATTTCCTCTATCATCATGACGTCTTAAGACAAAACAGCAGCTCTACTAGACTAATAGTAGTATTTGATGGTGCGAATCGTCATCTGAAGCAGACCTCGCTCAATGCGGAACTCGCTGCCGAACCGGCACTACAAAATGACCTACCGTTTATTCTATCTCGATGGAGGCATTATAGAATAGCACTTACAGCTAATCTGGAGAAAATGTTGCACTAAATCAATGTAAATAATGAACACTAAAATTTTCAATGCATTCTATTGCTAGAAGTCCCGCAATTGCCATTAAAATTTACCAGCTTTGCACCGTTACTTATGGTACTACTCAGCGCCTTATTAAGCCATACGTGTTTTACATAAGCTTGCAAATGATGAACAGAATTAATTTCCTCTTGCAAGCAAAATTCTCTTAAATGATAGCTACGTCTGGTACCGATTGTATTCAAGAGGCGAGAGAATTAAACAATTAACTTACGATGCGTTGAAAGGGAGGAAGGTTTGATTTATGAAAATAGAGCTCTAGCTCCCTATATTAGTTGGAAATTATTCCAACTAAATACAGGGATAAGTTTGACTCATTTCAATTAATTTCTGAAAATTTTGTGAAGGGACTAGGAGTGTATTGGAGTTCAAAAGAATACTAGTTTTGCTTCAAAATTTTAAATTTGCCCCTACAATAACTAAAAGCAGTTTTCTTTCATACGCGACCGAAATTTTTGATCAATAATATTTCGAAAGCTAGGCTAAAAGGATGGTAAGATGGCCTTCGAGCTAAACCTCATCCAGAATGAGCCCGGCATATTGACACTTTGAAAGAGCTAGAACAATGTGATTTTCAAAATGTGTTTAAATAGCGGAATTTTCTTTGATTCACGGAAACTTTGCTGGATTGGCTCAGTCTATAAATCACGTGATCGGAACGACGTCTGTAACTATAGGCCTGATGGCAAGCAGAGCACTATTGCTAAGTTATTCGATCTCATAATACAAATGAACGTATTTGATCACATAAATAAGGATATATCTCATTGCCATCATGAATTTTTCCCCGAAAGGTGTACCTGCTTTAATCTTGTTTCATAGTAAGTGCGTTTAAAACTATTCTAAGTTATACATACTTTTCAAAAGCCTTTGACAAGGTGGACCACTCAATACTTTTGTATTAGTTAGAACATCATAGGATGAGAGGAAATCTCTTGAAGTTCTTCGCCACTTTCTTAAAAGGTACGAAAGTACTAGTGAGAATTGGGCCCATTGCGTCTTAAATCATAGTCAATGTATGGTCTGGTATACCGCAAGGACCTCATTGCGGGTCATTGCTGTGTACTATCTTTATAAATGACTTACCTAAACATTTTAAGTTTGCATACTGTTTAATGTTTGCGGGCATTATAAAACTCCTCAAAGACATATTGGTCCTTAATGGTACCAAGCTATGGAGCCTGACCCTTACGTTTCCTTGTAGTAGGCTTCTTGTAATAAACCTGTGTCTTTTGCGAGTCTAAGTAAGCTCTGAAGCTCTAACCCCGAGAAACATTATAACCTCTCATATTGTAGAGCTCCTAAACATTTCATTCAGGTTCTACCTAATGCAAGGCAAGAGCATGGACGGTACTCAAGAGTTTCCCTCTTTTCTAGTTCATTGCAAAATCTGCAGATGTCATTGTTTGCAATTGACATTTTGTATGCGTGTGCTACTAACAAATTCTGGCCTGTCAGTATACCTAATATAGTACTGCTTTCCTTTCTAGACAGGGCTATTACGAATCTGGCGTATTTTCGCGGTTTTACATGTGGCTAGATTATTCCACCTCCTGTCTATCCGTGTTTTCATGCCCGCAGCGATGCCATTGTATATCGTATTTAATGCAATGCCCTTATGGCTGGGTACCCAATAGCTGTGTAACCGTCTGTCTGCAGCTAGTTCTTCTATGGATTTCCTGGTCCTAAGAACGTTTTTAGATGAAATTGGTCCGATAATTCATACCTATTGAGCTATGTCCGAATATTTTACAGGTAAATTCACCCGTTGCGTTAGGTGCTGCGGAAGATCTAGCTGTTAGACCTTTTGCCGCAATATCATTCGGGGGTAAGTTGAGTATTCTTTCAAGTGCTGCCGTAGTAGTTGTTTTAATTGTCCCTGTTATGTAAAGTGCACCAAGACGATGAATACTTTCCATAGGTGCTTTGTGTGTAGTTTTTCTCAATGCAGTCAACCACACTAGAGCACCACAGATGTCATCTGCATATGCTATTAGTTTAGATGTCGTCCCTTCAAATTTCGTTAATAGCTCATTAGCTGCGAGTAACCAGAGAAGTGGCGGTAGAACACCACCTTGTGGCATACAGTCACATGCTAATATAGTTTAATGAGTTTAACTGTGTTCCATTCCGCACGTATTATTCTACAACCTAAAAGGTTCTTTATCCAGGAATAAACAGCGGGCTCTTTTTTTTATACATCTAAGCCCCTTAGAATAGCTTCCCTCCACTCATTATTGAATGCACCACTAATGTCTAGAAATACTCTATAACTAACAGTAGTTAGTGTAACCCAGTGTAGTCCTTAGACATAAAGTCTGACATCCTATTTTCTCTAATGTAGGCGTCAAGGATTTTCTCAAGCGTTTTCAGAAGAAATGAGGTCAAACTGATTGGCCTATATACCTTTGAGATTATGGGGTTGCTTTTACCTGCTTTCAGTATAAACACAACCCTTGTTTCTCCCCAGAGTGCTGGCGCATAGGTTAACCTCAGGCATCCTGTGTATATCGCTTTTAACCATGGTACCAACAGATTTCCCATCCTTTTGAGTATGGCTGGAAAAATTGCGTCTAAACCCGATGATTTAAATGGGTCAAAAGTGTTTATTCCCCACTCTATTTTTTTAGTTGTAATAATGTCTTTCGAGATGTTTACTACGTTATTTCTAACAGGCTCCTGACCTAAGTAGTCTTTGCATCCTGGAAAATGCGTACTGACTAGATCTTGTAGTGATTCTGCGCAATTATCAGTCCAGTCCCCGTTGGACTTACGTATTAAGTTGGGCATAGGCGGGTGCTTTGATAACAGTTTTCTGAGCCTAGCCTCTTCGTTTGTGCTTTCTATACTGCCACAGAAGTCTTTCCATGACTACCTCTTGGATTTACGCGCCTCTTTCTTGTATGTTCATCGTAGATCAGTATACTCTTCCCAGCAGGATTTATTATCGGTTACTCGAGCCAGTTTATAGAATTCTGTTACGCTGCGTTGACACCAGGTTCTTTGTCCACCAAAGTCGCTTTGATCTGCGTTATAAGCGTAGGGGAGTGCATGCTGCGTGATATTTTTTATTAAGTGCCCTTGTTACCATTCTAAGACCATATTCCAGTTCAACACAGGAGCGGAACCTGTGAGGTCTCAATGGTTTTTGCAATAGTACTTTCCTAAACAGATCCCAGTTTGTATTAATAGGATTTCTGAAGGTTTAGCTTTTTTACTTGGGCGAGAATGTTATTTTGAATTGGATGTATTTGTGGTCGTTTTTAATACTCTCCAATCTTCCACAATCGTGAAGAGAGTTATTCGTAAAGAGAGTTATGTCTAAATAAATTTTGGAGGTGGACCCAATAAATGTTGGTTCCTCACCCCGATTTGCTATTTCTAGGCTAGTTTGTAAAATAAAGTTAAGTAGGTCCTTACCTCTATGGTGTATGTCGGAGCTCCGCTAGAGAGTCTAAGGACAGTTAGCATCGGACCCTATAACCAGAGCTAGCTTCCTTCGGTCGGCTTCCTTAACCAGTCTACGAAGCTCATCTGGCGGTGCTTCGGTGCTGAATAGTCACCACTGTCAAGTCATCTGTGGAGAGATTGGCATTATAGTAGGAACATACACTTTTCTTAACAAGTATTACTGCTCTTACCCTGTTCGTAGAGTTCGGGAAGTATGTCTTGTAGTTTGGTGAGCTCAGTCCAGATACCACTTTTGCCGAACCGCTCCATGGCTCCTGGACTAGAGTTACATCGTAGTTAACCCCCTCTAAATTTTGAAGGAGCTCAACTGAGGCTTCCTTGCTTTTGTGAAGGTTAATTTGAAGGACCTTCAGCATCAGGCTTTGGTTCCTTCACGGGTTGGATACCTGCTCCAGCTCACCCACCTTCTCGTGCACCTCCCCAGTTTTGAGCGTGTTTTCATTTTCATCCGTTGAGTTCCGTTTTTTTTGAGGCGAAGGAACACGCTTCCAATGCCTCACGCCAATTCCATAGGAACATACACTTTTCTTAACAAGTATTACTGCTCTTGCCCTGTTCGTAGAGCTCGGGAAGTATGTGTTGTAGTTTGGTGAGTCCGGTCCAGATACCAGTTTTGCCGAACCGATCCATGACTTCTGGACTAGAGGCACGTCGTAGTTCACCCCCTCTAAATTTTGAAGGAGCTCAACTAAGGCTTCCTTGCTTTTGTGCAGTTTTGAGCGTGTTTTCATTTTCATCCGTTGAGTTGCGTTTTTTTTTTAGGCGAAGGAACACGCTTCCAATGCTTCACGCCATTTTCCCAAATCGTTTGTGCAAGATGTCCTCCGCCGTTGTATTTATCTGGAATGGCTTCCCTCGTCTCTCCTCAACCTTATTGACGAACTCCGGGTTTGCTACTGCACACCCAGCGCGATTTACAAAGTGAGCGCGGCCTCATTCAACTTCCTTTTTAGCCCATGTCAATCGTTCCTCTTCAGCTTACGTCAGATTGGACATGCCACTAAACCAGTCGCAGATTTTAACCGCAGCCTTGTAGCGTGCTTTCGCTTTCATCTCCTCCTTGGTTAGTTTTATCTCTAGTTCCTTTCTTACTCACAGAACTCGCACCATCAAGCTTCACCGGAGAGCGAAGAAAGCTTCTTCCTCGTTAGTATCCCCACTTGCAACACTTTCCTGGTCCGAGTCTTCGTGGACTATGGCACCTGTGCGTTGCATATTGTTTTTCGTATGTTTGGCAGTAACATGACGATCACTGTAACCTGCCCATTACAGTGGAAGTTTGGTCGCATGAGTGAGTATTTGAATTCATCTTTTTCGTACGACCACCTGCTCGACAAGGCAAGCGCAGTGGTCAAAGTATTTAGTATAAAGGGCAATTCAAATGGTGCACCACGGCAGCACCCCATGCCGTG